>NC_039507.1:8413039-8735747 GCF_003672135.1 Ooceraea biroi
CTGCAGCATTATTAACATCAAATATAACATGATATCGAGCAACAATACAATACATTTACATACAACAACAATATAATAAGGATATCGGTAATCCTACCGTCTCGTATTTTTGTCGCGTCGCGTATTATAGCGATTATTTGTGCAAAACCGGAAAAGGCTGGCGGAGATCGGCGGAGCCTCCGTTAAGACCCACGATATTTCATCTCTCACACCCAACGGTATCCTCATTCCCGCGGACTTGTTTACCCAGAGAAAACCTCCGGTTGCCTCGATGACCCTGCCTTTCAATTATCGGGTTCCATCATTGATTTCCACTTCCGCGCGCATTTGTGCGCCATCCCCGTCTTCTCGGCCTTTGCATAGAGGCACGTAGAAAATCCTCGCGTGGTGTGCCTGATCATTCGAAAACGCTTCGTTCCATCGTTCCCCAAATTCACCCTCGTGCAAAATTCAATTTTGTATCTCTGGCACGTGTACATCGGATGCGGCGTCCGATCTGACGGACGTTGATCCACGAACTTTTTCGACGCCTTCACGGCGGTGGATTTCCGTACCGATAGAAGAGTGATGTAAAATATGGTTTACGACTATAAACCGGATTATACAAGCACGGGCTAAAGCGTTCGCTCCCCACGCATTATTATCTTTTTTCGTACGAAAATGACAGTCGTCCGTTTCCTATTCGTTCCTGTTTCCGTCCACCACGCTACGCTTCAGCATTAAGAAATAATTGCGACAGGCGAACAAAAAGAGATGTATCGCGGATTATTTCGGTGGATTGATTAGCCAAGCCGATTACGATTTAGATGTCAGAACCGCCGTGATTAAGTTGGTTGGTCGCAGATTGGATCTTTACGCGAGTACGTCGAGCGCTTTTTTCTGCGGCTCGCGCTGCTCGATGAAAACGTGTCCTTCAGTCCGCTTTGTCCACGACAATCCAGCGATTGTATCCTACCCCTCCGGATGTTTTTGCTCTCGCGTTACCGTAGCTTTCCGACGCGTGAAGCCGAATTCGACTATTAGAGAGGCGGGTCTCGTTTCAGGATCGCGAAAATAAAGTACCTGTCTAAACTGGCCTCGGCATTGGCGCGTGGAATAAAACTGCGCCCGTAACCGCCGGCAATTCGCGCCGAATGACGATCACCGATGTTTAATGGAAGTATTTCGCAGAGAGTTTCGCCGGAACTTGGACGATAATCGAGCCCGATTTCGATTCTGCTGCCAAATCGAACGGTCAATTGGCCCGAAATGGAGAACGTCGCGCCGACCGAATTTAGCGCGCAATTTTCATCCGACGATGTCTAGATTTCATGAAGCGACGCCGTTACGGGTGGGATTTTATGTAAAAGAAAATACGAATGTACGTGACATGCACGGGGATTCGTGCGATACAAGAACTCAAGCGATTACGAGTGAAAAGCAGGATGTGTTATTCGACAAAATGAGCAGAAGAAAACTTGGGAAAATTAATTACGTAATAAGTAGCAGAATCGATTCAGATGAGTACATTAAGGGTTTGCTGACACGATAATCGTCGCACAGATGAATACCTCAATCGAGACTTCGATAGTAGATGCGTATACTTGCGGGGGGCGCTTAGACAGTCCGGAAAACGAATCGTACATCATTCTGTATCGATTTTATCATTTCCTTGTTTTTCACTCCGGCATTCACGTCTCCTCGCTTCCGTCTAAGTACGCTTAAGTGCGCGTAATCGGGAGGAACGATTTATTCACGTCGCAGACCACTCCGCGAAATTTCGGATTATCTCAGCGTTCTCCGGCGCCCTTGATCGTACGAAGGATCTCTCGTTAGGCTCGCATCCCGGGTCAGTAAAGTTGGCAGCCCATTTTTTAGAAACCCTGTTTTTTCTTAGAGTTCCCGCTTCTTTAAGAAGAGTTCTAGAGTTCTAGCATAAAAAAGCAAGAGTTCTGCTTTATATCGCAAAATAATTAGAAAATAAAAAATGGGCTTCCAGCTTCACGGAGAAGCTGGAAGCCCACATAACGAAAATCGATTTTCAACCAGTATTTCGAATAGATCTCGATTAATACTAGAGTTCCTGATAGTTCCCCCACCAGTATAAACAAAAATGACAAAGTTCTAAATAAAAAACAGAAATTAACGCAACTTTGGCAGAAATTATATAAGTTTCGATGGGCTTCTCGGCAAAATCGACGAGTTCCAGTTTTGAAAACATATTTTTCTAACAATGCTAATCATATTTAAGACGTTCCTGAAGAGTTCCATGTATTATCACTGTTATACAATTTTTAAATAAATTAATATACCCCAAAACACGCAGACCTGACATACTAAGATGGGCTTCCAGCCGAATCCGACGAGTTCTGGTTTTGAAAAAGTAATACTACGTCTCACTGGTAAAGTCGAAAACGTCCACTCTTTGGGCGAAATAATTTTTTTAAAACTTTTCTAATCGTTGTTCCTATCAGAACTCTTTGGAAAGGCATTGTACATGTCCGGAACTATACGAGAACTGTTTTAGAATAAGCAGAACTCTCGAAAATCAACCAGCGTCTCACTGGTAAATTCGAAAACGTCCACTCTTTGGGCGAAATAATTTTTTTTTTAATTTTCTAATCGTTCCTATCAGAACTCTTTGGAAAGGCATTGTACATGTCCGGAACTATACGAGAACTGGGGTCAGTAAAGTTGGCAGCCCATTTTTTAGAAATCCTTTTTTTCTTAGAGTTCCCGCTTCTTTAAGAAAAGTTCTAGAGTTCTAGCATAAAAAAAGCAAGAGTTCTGCTTTATATCGCAAAATAATTAGAAAATAAAAAATGGGCTGCGAACTATACTGACCCTCGCATCCCTCTCCTTTTTACTCGCCAACCCGCCACTACTTCCGGCTCGACACCTCCCGGCGTGTCCTGTTTCGCTCGTTCGCCTGCACCTTCGTCTTCCAGTTTGCTTCACTCTTCTCTCGCACCGGATAAGAGATGAATAATGTACTCCCCGACCTCCGAGCAAACCTCCATGCAACCTGAATGACAAATCAGTTTGCCGTCCGAGCCAGGTCACGAATCGACGTCAACGTCGTCTCCTCCCTTTCTCCCGTTTTCCTCCACCCGTCTGCGCCACCCTTCCCCACTTCGAAGATCCCGAATTTTCGCGGGGTGTTTCCCGTCCTCGCGCGAATTTCGACGTCACACTCCAAAGCGTTCGTCAACGTTTTTAATGCCCTCGGAATGTCGCTACGAAACGCGCCCAGTCGCCGACGAAACAGGAAAATTTTTCCGCGTCGGGTGAATAGGAAATCGACATTACAAATGCGACGCGAGGACTCGAGTCGCCGATGAAATGTCATAAAAATTTTTGCATTCAACGAAAGTCGACCGGTAATCCGCGAATTCGAGCTGATAAAATTTTAGATGAGAAAGAAATCCATGTCCCTCGTGTTATAATCGAATTTCCGTACGTTAAATCATTCCTTCACGATTGAGCATATATGTATGTACGTCAGCTCTGGCATCGCAAGCGACATCAGAAATATTGCTTCTTGAAATGCTTTTAAAAATGTTGCGATTTTATGGGGCTTCAAAGATACATCCATTTATAGGGAGTTTGTGGCTAAAATATGTGGATAAAATGTGGCACTTATGGATAAAACGACTTTAATTTAACTATCTTACTCTTTCATCATCTTTTTATCGGTGACACGAATTAAGAGTGATGGGACAAAAATGAACGCGTGTCAACCGCCTTAACAAGGCAGAAAGTTATTTATTTCTGACGATGTCGGTGAGCAATAACGACAACGCCGGCTAAGGTCCATTATATGGAAGACGTGTTTCATTAATCGAGCGTGGATTCCTGTTGCAGAAGGTTGGCTGCGACCTTAGAGTTGGTAGTAACAAGAACACAGATGCGTGTGGCGTGTGCGGAGGGAATGGATCAAGCTGCCAATCGCGATACTCCTGGAGTTTGGAATCGATATCCGTCTGCTCCAAGTCTTGCGGTGGAGGTAATTACAGAGCTAATTTAGCTATATTTCTCCATGCGAGGAACTGCACAAACGACAGTTTATTGCGATGTCGCGCATGAAAATTTATCGATCCGAACCATCCGTTTTTCTGGATTACACTTTTCAAAAAATGCATAAAACTCTTGTTATGAAACAATCTTTGATTACACTGTGACATTTTGCTCATTAGACATCCAATAATTTATTATTAAATTTTTAAACATAGTAAATATTTTTTTATTATAATTTTCATACTTTTGTATGAAAATTTTCATATGATAGAATTTCTAAATCAACATTGTGAAAGAAAGATAATAAAGTAGATTAAAAGATAAATGGCTAAGAAGTAATTTGTAATCCTCACGTTATTTACTGCAAGCTGCACGCCGTTATATCAAAGTGTTAATTCCTTGTTTGCGGTTTTACGTTAATAGGTTTCAAGGTAGCGATGGCGGTGTGCAAAACGTTCGACGAAAGTGTCGTAGAAGACAGCTACTGCGATGGGAACAGTCGGCCGGAGAAGACGGTAATGTCGTGCAACACGCACCCCTGCACAACGAAGTGAGTACTCTTGGACAGATTAAACTACCCTCGGTAGAACTGCATGCATCGTTCTACGTCAAAGAACACCGAGTTACATTCCTGTACAATCGAGAAAGGATTGTTGCATAAGCCTCCCCGAAACGTCAACTGCACACTCGAGTTCACCCTTGAGACAATACGTCAAAAATATATAATAAATAATATAATAAAATATGTAACGTGACAAACTATATAATATATTTCAACAAAATGTATAGATAATACATTGTAAATTTTTTAATTAAAACGCCGCAATATTATCTTTGCCGTATTTCTCGTTAATGCAAGTAAATCGTAACTCTTGCATACCCGAAGAGCCGCACCTCAGGGTCCTCAACGACAAGCAGACGGCGGGGGCGTGCAGAAAATTGGGATCCGGTACTCGGTACAAACGATCTTTGTTCCTGTAACAATATTTCTCTTCCGTCTCTCGTGGAAGGGTTGCAGCGATTTAAAGCCGACGCTCTTGCGATGGGAATCGTCCGACAAACGATGAGATATTTCGCCACCGACGACGAGACTCGGACAAAAACTCCCGCGAACTATTCTCTCTCTCTCCCGCTCTTTCTCTCTCTTCCTCAGTGCGCAGGCTGAAAGCCACGGAATACCGTTTGGAAGTTTACAGTCTGGCGTGCAGAATTCGTTCTTTGTGCTCGAATTTATGGTTCAATGTTCACGAGGCAACTCGATGATCCCCAGTGCCCTTTGTGGCTGTTTCGTGAACAGCGAGCAACAATCGTTCGTTTAATCCGCGATTACGCAGAATGTCATTTGTGCTGTTTATTCTGTTTTTTAATTAAATCGCGAGATTGGTAAGTAGGAATCGCAAGGGATATAAGGGACATTGCGCGTCTAACATTGCGCTCGGTCAACGCGCTCGCTGGCGTTTCATCAGGCGGACGTTCCGACGTGTAATACGTCTCACTCGATCCGTTCCCACGTCACTCGATCAATCGATTGCGCGAAAATCAAGAAAATCGTTACCTCGTGTGCGCACGTGTGCCTGCGACGTCAATCATCAGGCCGACGCTGTCAAATCGTATCGGGTGGCGATCAAGACTGGAGGCGACGCTATCGTACAGAGTATCGCCATCCCGATTACGTAATTAATAAATCATCAGCGACACGGGTCTAACGACGAATCGGTCAGCGGCTAATACAAGCAAGTTCGGTCGCATTTAATTCGAAGAGATCAACCGAGCTCGGTAGCGAGCTTTTCCCTGGAGAGACTCTGATCCGTGAAAGCAACCGCAACCGTGTGGCAATCCGGATGCGATTTATCAGGAAGTTACGATTTAATCGCATTTTACGATTTATCAGTAGTTACTACGTGCTGATTGAGCAAACGGTATAAACCTATATCCGAACGAGTATTATGAATATTCAAAATTGGACGATCCAGTTGAGTTGACATAAAGAGCTGGCCCGCAATGAATTAAATGCTACAAAAATGTAAATTCTATTCAAATAATAGCGAGATCATTGTTATACGTAAGTTATATTACGTATGAAAATTATTAACATTGTCAAGCGTAAAGCTTGAAGCTGAAGAGAAATCTATACATGACGATTTTGCACGTTACTTCATTCTTCACAGTAAACGGTATTACGGCGCCATTAAGTGAAGCACGACGTAATTTATGTTTCTATTAAAAGATAAAGATAAAAAAATCGTCGGGCGCTCCACGAGCGAGGATCGCAGCGCAGCGTTTTTCAATTTGACGTACGAGAGGACCTAAAAAATACAGTCACGTCGACACACGCATTACGGATTCATCGCGGATATTGGTATACGCGTTACACCGTAAACTAGCTTTACGTCGTAAAGCCAAGAGCCGTTAGCGCGATCGATCGATCGGATGGGATCCGCACGACGCAGCGTACATGTCGAGCGTGTGCTTTTTCCTCCCTTTTAGCTCCCTCTCTCTCTTTTCCTTCCTTTCCAAGGGAGAGGCACGCAAAATGCGAGAGAAATTGAAAAAGTTGCCAGCAATTAATTTCAGATCTTGGGAACCACTTTACGTGTACGATCGCGGCTGCCGGCGAACGTATACCCTCGGTTACGTTTTAATGCACACGCCATGTCGGAAATTGAGCGCATCAAAGATGACTTTGAGGATCACGTGTAGAAAATGTGCCCCAGGGAGCATGTGGGATCGACAAGGTCAGCGATAATCGATGATCGATATCCCAACGTGGTCCAGACGCGAGCGCAGGGTTTACCATTTCACTTTGTCATTCGGCGCAATCGCTCGTACGCGAAACAGTTTTACGGCGTCGTGCATGAAAAATGCCGAGAGTGACTTTGACAGTTTCATAAAAAGCCTGTTGGCCCGATGAGAGCCGCTTCTACTCTTGTTATCCGTGCATAAGTGATTGGTGAAAATCAGTATCTTTTCTTTCATGGCTTCCGTGACTGTTGGCTGATGCGTATTGGAAGCCGGAGACCATGAAAGGCATCGGCGGAGAATTTAATAGAGAAACGTTTCGGCGTGTTTTAAACTTGACGTATCCGCGGTTGTCGGCATCGTTGCGTTGAAAGAAAAGCTTTATTTGGCGTTTATCCATCGATTCTCTCTCGTCAACTCGTGACATGGAAATTTTTGCAGCGTCGAAAAAAGCAATTTTTTCTTTCAGAAAAAGATGTAAATTGAAATTTAGAGATTTCGTTTAAAAAGAATATTTAAAGATATAATCCAAATAAAGTGCTTATTTGTACATACACTTGTAGATGTGTTTTAAATGAAACTGATGAAAAAATTTTCGACAATGATCGATTTTAGAGTTGAATTTGAACATGTAGCTTGAAGGAGATATTCTATTTCACGCGCCTATCGGAAACTTCGGTAGCCGCAGGAAAATGTTTCACGCTCGATAAATAACAAAAAGTCAAACGTGAAAAGTCAACGTATCCATCAATGTAAGAAAAAAAAGAGAGTGCAGGAAAGAGAGAACGAGAGCGAGAGAGAGACGGAGAGAAGCATATCGATGAGAACACTCGGCGGTATTTCAAACGCGCGCGTGCAGTATACATCGCCTTCCTAGAATCATAAACGTCGCAAATTTCATGACTCCTTTATTTTTCTTTTTTTTTCTTTACATCTTGATCTTAAATAAAATGCTTGTCGTCAGAGGAGTCGGAGGCGTTTCGCTACCAGCACGGACGGAATGTTAATCGGATTTTACTGGCGCGCGCACGACGTTACGACTTCACTGCATGTGGTTGCAATAGCGGGCTGCGCCAACAAAGTCCGCGGTGTAACAAACTCGGATATACTGGCAAAGTGGTACAGGCACTTTGAGCGATTTTCTTCCTCTGTCTTTCCAGATGGATGAGCGGAGAATGGAGTGCGTGCAGCGCGAGCTGCGGCGGCGGATCGCGCACGAGATCCGTCTTTTGCATCGAGGAGAATGGAAACGAAACCACAAAGGTAAATCTGAGAGAGACTTATTAATGTACGATGAACTTATTAATGATAATAAAGTCGTCGCTGTTTTCGTCAGTCTCGATAAACTGCGAGATATTCTTACATATCTTTTAATAATATAAAATTCTTGAAATACAACTGAGAAATTTTTACTTGATACCTCTAAATGTTCTTCAGCGATATATTGTTTTTTTTTGTGTTTACCGCGTCATTATTAACGACCCCTTTATTTTTGTAAACTGCTTTATTACATAACTGTGTATATGAATGTGTATGTTGGTGTGTGCATATTATCCTCTATCTATTTTGACATTATTTTTGACATTATCATCCTCTTTTATCACTTCTTATTATCGAATTTAATAAATTACTTTAAATATTTGTTGCCGCAACAGAATACGCGCAGCTTCTCACGAATTCCTCACATTTGTATAACGAGTATCCCAATTCAAAAATCGCATCCAAAAAATTCAAGTATCCAAATTGCTCGAACACACGTAATATCAATCTGCAATAATTATTGATGAAAATAGCGTGATCCGGAAAAACTTTAAATGTTCATATATCTCCATGCGCGTGGCACACGTTTGCCGGGGGGAGACGCGTCGATGCGACGGAACTTTACGTTGTAAAGACAAATAAATCTTTCAGAAATAAATCTGCCAGTGTGACGGAATCAGCGTTACGCGTGCACACGATAAAACGCCACATTTTTCACATTTCGCCACTGACGTTAGACACGCCGTAATTCCGCCACGCTTCCGCGCAAACGGAACGTTAGTCATTCCTCTCATCTCGCGAAATTTTATGTCGTACTTTCCTCTCTTCTGTGCACGCGTGTGCGTGTGTATGCGTGTCTGCAGAGAAGAGTCACATTTGCATACGCCTATCTCTCGCTTCTCGCGACGATCTTGGAAGGATTCTACGATCCCTAACCCAGTTCGGTTCGTTTAAACTCGAAGAGCTGCTCGCGAGAGTATACGCCGTTGCTCACCGTAAAACTCGTCCATCCAACAGCCCGCACGCACACATACATATACACGCGCGTGCATCTACGTCCATAAAGAGTACACGTCTGTGTGCAGCAAGTGTCTTACTACCATCCCTGAATATTTCTCAAGCTAGAATTTCGATGTATTTAAAGCTGATCTACCTTTGGCGAGACAGATCCTTGTTCCCTGAGTATTCAAGTTTTGTTACTGAGCTTTCGTCAATCCCGACGATGAAAAATCGAGTTCGATTTACAGTATTTAATTGTCTTATTTATCATTTCAATTTTTATTTCTTCAATATAAAACGACTATTAATACTCCGTTCTTAAAACAAGCAGCATCTCCTTGATCTATTAAAGACTTATATTTAATATTTATAATTAAAAACCATAACTATAACATAAAGACTTCTCACAAAACTCGAGCTTTCTTATATCTCGTTCATCTCATCTATACAATACGAAATCATCTTGTTGTTTACCATCATAAATCCTATCTGATTTAATCATTTCTCAGAAAGAATTTCATCGATCGATCGAACACTACTCATCAATACATCGTTATCCTGACGTATCATAAAAGTTGACTTTTAACCGACTTCTTTGTGCCACGTGCGCATGAGGAAAGAAGGAAAACGTCCCGAAGTTGCCGGGACGTTTCGTTAACCCGCTTACGTCTGTACGTTCGCGTGGACTTACATTAAATCCTTATCGTTGCAGTTGCCCGACCACAAGTGCGGCGGCACGCACAAACCGCGCACTCAGGAGACCTGCAACACCGTGTCCTGCCCGATGTGGGAGACCGATAAATGGAGCGAGGTGAGAGAGTGCATGCAATTCTACGCGAGTAAAACGCGCTGGCCGATACTGGAGCACACGGTGGAGACACGAGGGTGGTCGAATGCCTCGCTCGTATCATTTATAGGGAGGGGGTTGAAAATGCTAAGCCTTCGCGGCCACAATCACGGATTTAGGATTGCGTCGTGGTCCAGTACGCGAGGGTATACGTATATGTATGTGCACGCTCGCTATCTCCGCCACCGAGTTTTACTGTGAAACGTACTGGCCAGAGAGGGAAACAGGGTTAATGGTAGCGCGCGATTTGCACGCTCCCTTTACCCTCCGTGTAAGTGTTACCGGGTTGTTACCCGTCCGAAATGAGCGGTTCAAGTAACTCGCGTCTTGCGGAATGCTTCCTGTTAAAGTTAATGCTCGTATAATCGATTGTTACACCAATTAGCGTTCATCAAAAATGTAATGCAAAGACACGTGCGCGTGGGTCAGTGTTTCCTCCTTCTCTTTCTCTTTCGCGCGCGCGCGTTGCTTCGTGATAATTTATTTATTACTTTTAAATTGTTTCATGAACATCATGTAATCAGGGAATTCCAAAGCTACGTTTCTTATTTCTTCAGTCTTTAAGTCTTTAAATAGAATTTGGAATTTAATGTACATTTTGAAAATTAAACTGAGAACAAATATCTATCTTGCAAAAAAGGTCTTCTTACACAATAATTTTATCAGTTATTTATTCAAAAATTGTCATTTTTTGAGATGACAGAAGATGATGGATAACGACAGCAAATATCTCGATCATTATAGATATATTGTTGTTATGAAATTATTAATAAGGAAAAATATCTAGATATAGCTTAGAATCCAGCTTACTTTTTTGAAAGTTCTTATTGTACATTTTATTTTATTTTATTATCTCTAATGATAGTAAGAAAGGTATTTAGTTAACACTTTAATTTTTAAATTTTCAAATTCTTGATCAATTTCTAAATAACGGATATAGCAATAAACAGAGATTACATGAATCAATGACGATGAAATCGCTGACAGCGATAACATAACTCGAGATTGCAACGTAAACGTTACCGACGTACCCAAAGATCTCACAATCAGTGGACTCGATTAAAGGCACTCTCCGAGTAGTCTCAACGGTATTCGCGTTACTCAAAGCTCGCGTTAATTTATCTGCAAATCCAGCAGATAACACGGCCCTATTATACGTGCTTGGACACAAACGCGTGTGACAACGTGCGAAGCTTTTAATCATGCGATAATATCACGGATGTGTAAAACTCTCCCTTCCCCCCCCCCCTCTCTCCCTCTCTCTCTCTTTCTCACTGCCTTTTCGGCAGAGTTACAGGGTATACGCTTAAAGGCAAAGCAAATTAACAACCGCGCGCGATTTGCACGATGCTTTCGACGACGCCAACTCGGTACGAGAAACACATTCGAAGCTGTAACCTTCCTCTCCTTCAGTCATCATCCAACCGTATTTCTCCGTTTCTGCGAGAGAACGCGACTGTCTTCAAAAGCCACGTGCACGCTGTAATTGTACATGGACCGACCGGCGAAAAGTACATAAAATTACGTAAAGATAATGCAATGACAGGAGCAGCGAAATTTTCAGAACGTGTTGATGAATTTATGAATTACTTTCTTTTTTAATCGGTATACTTGAAGACATTAGGCTCAGCACTCGTCGCTTTTAATTTTTACGATAAAGAATTGGTATCGGACTGGTTAACGAGGCGGACGATTTATTTTCATCTCTTGAGCGGAATAAATTTCGCCCAACGTACTAGCGGATTCCATTTTTCTTTGGTTCATTAGCTGTCGAGAAATAGCACGGCTATCCGTGCGTTTTTATTCGGTGTAACGACTTCAGGGTTTCTAGAGCGGGAAAGGAGGTCGGCGAGTCACAAAAGATCGAAACATTTCCGCTACCGGTTGTGCGGTTTGCATCCGCGCTCGGTTTCTTCCAGCCACCGTCTTTCTCGGACATTCTCGCCTGTCCCGGAAAATTTTGCAAGACAAATCGATTGCAAACTCAAGTCGCAGTCAACTCACGGTTCTGTAACTTGATGCGAGACGAAGCCCTTTTACGGTATTCCATAAAGATTCCCATTAAATATATAGATATATGTTTCCATGGAATACATATTTGGTCTTCCTGGGCGCTGGTAAAACTATTAACCGAATACTCGGCGAGAACCGTTCTAATATCCGTTCTTTTCAAGACGTGCTCTCAAAAAGGAACATCGTGATTCAATAACTGGCTTGCACTTTTGCTCCGTGTGGCAAAAGAGAGAGACATACCTGTGCTTTTCCCAGCGCACACGATTGTATCGAGTAGCAGACGAGCAGAGGGTAGAACGGCACTCTCTTCCTTCCTCCTTCCCTTCTGTCTCTCTCTCGCGCGCTCTCTCTCTCTCTCTCTCTTTCATTCTCGACGAGTAAATCGGATTTCCTCGCAGGCGAGGAATCGCGAATCGCCCGAGCGGAACACCGCGTCGTTCGCCATTCGCGGCGAATCCTTTTCCGCCGACAGCGAAAGAAAACCGCGAGGTACATATAACGTTCTCGCTCGCTCGCGAGGATCCGGTAAAAGTGCAGGCGAAACCGCCTCGCTCCTCTCCGCCGACCCGTGTACGAATTACGTTTAAACCGGGCGCGAAGTGCAGGAGAATGCGTACCCGGACCCGTGGCCCCCTGCCTCTTTCCCAGCATGCGAAAATGTCTTCCCAGCTACCGTCCAACTCGGAGCCATATTCTCCTTGGCGGAGCTCTTTGAGGATGCTCCAGGCCACATCAGCCACCAACATCAAACAGGACAATTTAGTCGCCAAATAACCGCCTCTTTGCACTCTTCCTTTCCCCCGCCGCCCTGTTCCACGCTCCACGTTGCTCGGAATCCTCGGCCTGGTAAAAGACTAGACCACCACCCCGCCCTTCTTTCCATAGCAAAGCCGAAGATAAAGAGGCAGGGAAGGGTGGTGTATCGACGCGAGGAGCTGTTACCAGCTCGGAGGGAGGAATTGAGACGCTGCGATAGATGGTGAGATATAAGTAGATAGAAGATCATGTACGTTACGTACGGAAATACGTACTCTTTCTCTCTTTTTCTCTCTCGTTCTTTTTTTTTATCCAGGATGCAGCGGAAATAATTCAGACGCGGGAGCGATTCCTTTTCAAAGTTATAACGCACAAATAAAGTCGATAAATCATTTCTGCGTTATTTACAGAAAAAATGGAATATTATTAGATTTTTTCGAGATACTTTTCAAGATCGATAATGAAAAAGACGAGAATAAGAAAAATGATAAGAAAAGCGAGTGACCTAATTTGCATGAACAATTCCCCGTTTTATATTCCACAGTATCGATGCAAGAGGAACAAATCGATGAATCCTCTTTTCCACATTAGTCTAGCTCGTCGCTCTTGAAATTTCCCGTTGTCTGAATAAAACAGAGTTACTCCTTCTCCACGAGACGGACCACGACCGAGTAATGAGCACGCACAGTTGCCGGCAGCGTTTCTTGTACCCTCGAGGGCAGCGGGAGGGAAGGAAAATGTGAGGGAAATGCACGGGAACCGAGAAGACGCGCGGTGTTTTCTCAGAGAGAGAGGACTCTCCCTTTACTCAACGAAGTCACTCTCGAAACACGTGCGAGTGCATTCGCAGTGCGTGCATACGTGCGTGCATGAATAATGTACCACCCAAGCATACATACATCCACCCTTACAACTGGATAAACGCGTAAGGCCATCGCCATCGCTGCGATTCGCCCTCGCGTTCGATGCACGATGTACGTCGTCTCCGAGAACGTGCTAACGTTGCACGTCGCCGTCGCCGCTCGTAACGAATGCGATTCAGATATCGGGGAGAGGGAAAGAATGCATCCCCTTCGACTCACGCCTCTCTCTCGGGCACCCCGACAACGTACGGCGCGGCGCCCGCAAGCGTCTCGACGCTTCCTGGCGCAGCGCTCACAATAGCCGCACTTTTCTTATTCGTGCGGCTGGCCCGCGCGTACCCCGAAAATCGCGACGGTTCCTGGAGGAATTCCAGAACTCCGATTCCGGCGCACCGATTTCGAGATTTAATGCGCGCCGCCAAACTCCGCTTGCTGTATCTCGGTCAATGACGGGGCGCAATGCACCCCGACTTATCGGGCAATCTCAAATTCAGAGAATGGCAATTTATAAAGAAAAAAATATAAGGATGAAACATAAGGAATGTGTAGAAAAGAGAAGATTTAAGATAATTGAAATTAATCACCGCTTTTCATCTCTTTTCTTTTCTAGCTTTTTCTCGCGCGCTCTCTGCGAATATTTTTTTTCTGCTTCTTTTCTTACTAATGAAAACGTAGATGTGTATATTTTATTATAAACATAATTTTCAAGTTGAAAAATCTCAACTGCGCGAGTATTTACTTAAGTTAAATAGGATTCAAATGGAAAATTGAACTTGTTTAAAATTATTTCAAGCAAGTAAAATGACATTTGCTGCAAATTTAATTCGACCTAATGTAGTCCTAATGCAATATTCGTACGCGGATCGCTCATATTTTCATAGTTTTGCTGCGAAAGAGCCAAGATTAACACCGTTCCAATCGAGAAAACAACATTTTGCGCTCATCAGTTCCGCGCAGAGTTGCAGCCGTTAAATATATCATGAGCTACATTTAAGGCACAAGAAGCCGTAGGGTAGAGATGCGGAGTTGCCGTAAAACATCTGCATAAAACATAGAGTGCTCGGATAAATTTACGCGATGGACGGGCCGGAAACGCCGCGCATACGCGTTCCGTTCACCAAAAGTTCCACCAAAATTGGGCCGCGTGCATGAGCACTTCAAAAGCCCACGATACATATTGCACAATGTTCGGACAAGTCGGCTGATACCCATTGCCGGTTCGCTGGCACACAATACTTTTTGGCACAACGCTCAAACAACCCATGTCTGTCCCCTCTAATTTTTTTCTCTTTTTCTCTCTTTCTACCAACCTCCTCCCGGTTCCGCTTCTTGTCGCGATGCCCGAGCACTTACATCCGAAAAATCGATACTCTGCCTGGAAGCCTTCCAGAATTTTCATCGCGAGGCGACTGGTCGCGCAACGTCGATTCCCTCTGTCTCGAGTCGCTCGCTGATTGCCCGGAAGTCTCGCTTCAGCGAAATAACGGATAACGAATGTACACGCGGCTCAGATGGACGAAGGGACATCGTCGTCGAGATCAGGGCGTGCTAGGAGTCGTTCAAGCGCCGACTTGGTCTTCGGTACTGTAAGCGAGATGAGTTGCGCCACGTCGTTCGGTCGCAACTTTATGACGAATGCCAGGTGCTGTAACATCCGAGGAAGTTAGTGAACACGCGTGTACGCACGCACACTTGTCCAAGTCTTGCTATCGAACGCGCACGCTTTTCACTCTCTTACAATGTTCAATTGAAATTTATGCCGCAATAAAAGTGTCGCGCGCCTCTACATGTCCGACAACGCGCGGTACTTATCTACTTGGAATTCCTCCAACTCGACCCGAAACCTCGCCCGAGCGCACATTCTGGCTCTTGAACCGCAGTTGCATCGCATGAAAGAGTTCAGTTCCACGATCGAAATCCCTCTTGCTCTCCCACCGCCTGCAGAATGCTCTTTTTCTGGGTCGTTTATATTGCCCGCGTTATTATTATAACATTTTATTATTGTAACAGGATTTGATACAGGACAGGTATTGTAACTCAAATATTAAACTGACGATTGCAAGAATATTTTCAATAAACAGATTTTAAATCATAAACGAGAAACATGAATTGCAAATGCCAAATAATCGAACTCGAAATTATCAACAGAATGACATCGACGTTTCTTATTATAGACGCAACCGTGCATGAAATAACATAATTTAAAAATTAGCAAATTTTATTTTAGTTTTCGAAATGCACGAATAAAATATCGAAGTGTTAGATTTCACATGAGTCGATGCGGACCGGATATCTGTTCTCGAAGATCAATTTTGTCACACTGTGAAACTATTGCGAATCGTAAACTCGCGCGATTCTTGTCCGGTTAGTCCTCGTTGAGGACACCCGCTGCGGATAAAATGGCCCCTCATGATCCTCAAGAATGCAACCCCGTTGCATAAATAAGGACATGACGATGAACGCCCGGGAAGATAGCAGTAAAGGATGGCGTCCTTACGAGTTTCCCGTGAACACCAGTCGTGCTCTCGAGCGAGCTGAAGTTTCTTGGCAGATACGTGAAAGGAAAAATCTCCGTAACTTCCTCGCGGAATGTAGACGTCATGGTTTATTCATGAGGTCGCTAAATGCGCCTCGTTGCACTAGATGTGTATTTATTGCGTGTATCCGCCATAATATTTCGCTGACCATTGGCCGCGATCGTGCTAATACTAGTTTATCAGTTTATACTGGTGGCAGGATCTCTTCAAGTTGTTTTTTCTTCTGCTTATCGATTCGCTTGGGCGGAATGAATTTTGAAAAATGTTAAAAAAGGGCGGTCGTAAAATCTCGTTCGGGTCAATTATTCGATCGTTTCATGAAGAACGCTTGACTTCATAAAATTCAAATGTGTTAATAAAAACGGTAAAGCTATTTAACGCGAGAATTTATATTTACCTTTACTGCACGAATCGTTTCTCTTATTTTCATTTAAAAATTTACTGCCTCGATTATTTAAGGAGATTCTGTCGCAGGATATCGCTATAAGAATACCCGAGCACCGTACATACCGCAGCGATATTTATTTTACGCAATTGACAGATAGTTATAAGCGCACCGGAACATCATATATCTCAATCTTCCAGAGAGCGAGCGCTATTTGTCTCGCGCGCGAGCACGAACAACAAATCGCCACCCCATTACGCTCATTCGCACACCCCACGCAGGCCAATGAGTGCATTACACGGGATGCCGGCTAAAGCGCGGGTAAATCTTCCCAGTCATGTGCACGCAAAAGTGCGCGGCTCCCGTGATTTACGGCGCTTCATTTCTGATCAATACACAATAGTTCGTCCCCGTTCGTTCCCTCTCTCTCTCTTCCTCTCACGCAACATCCAGGCAGCATCCAGGGAACCGACGCCCTTTCTGATAGCGATACATAAAGCTCTTGCCCGTCAGCCGTGTAGCACGGTAATGATTTCATCCGAGGCTGCGGAGTGCGCGAGCGGAGGAGCGAGGGCCTCTAGAAGACAGGAATTGATAGATTTCTCTCTTTTGTGAGCACCCGGCAGCCATGCAAATATTGAACTGAAAGCACAAGGCTCCTTAAAGCACTCCCCTACCCCGTCGAGACTCTTTCCGAGTTATATACCAGCTCGGTCGGCGTGAGAACGGGGAAAGGCGGGATGAAAAGCAAAGACAGACGCAGAGAGATGAAGGATGAAGGATGAAGGAACCCGAAGGATCAGGCATGATGAGAGACGAGGAGGAAATGCCGGGGCAGAAAGTACGGCGCCTAAAGTCGCGCGAGATCGCCGCTTTCTTTCGCGTCACCTTTTCGACTTCCGACCTCTTTCCCGAACGATGGCTTTTGCGTTTCTTCTTTATCTCCTTCCTCAGAGTTTCTTCTTTGGAATCTTCGTCTTTGTCCCTCGTTCTTTCTTCTTTCGCCACCTTCTTTCGCGAGGTTTCGCTGCGAGCGAAAAACTTGAGAACGCAACGTGTCTCGAACGAGACTTTCCGAGACTTCGGCGAAATTAGGACCGAAAATGCGAGATCCGGCGGAATTTTAAATTAAACTGTGCTTTGGTATTAGCGTAGCCCGGAATGTAGTGTTTCGTGCGCCAACTTGCCCGTCCCGTTAATGCCTCGCGAGGAGTTTCGATTGCATCTTTCCCTACTTTCCGCGGTACACCGCAGTCTTCTGACTTATCCTTTGTCAAATGGACTTTTTAATGGCCTTGTTTCGTACTTCTCCGTTAAGCCAAGCCAGATGAAACATCGTCAAAATGGGGGAGCTTTAACGGAACAGCAAAATGTATCAAATAAATGTTTTACATTCGTCTAATCGCGGAGCAACTTAATTATGAATCGATCTTTGCGCGTAACTCTCGTATCATAAAATTGCAATTACGTCACACGTAGATTATTATTCTCGCGTTACATCACCGCGAACATTACCGTTCTTATTTCGATTCGCTTAAACAAACGTAATTGCCCCGCGCGCACGATAAATTGCTGGCGTCTCCGCACGCGAACTTCGTTCTACCTCGGCTGTTATAAGCGCGTGTATTATTCCTCGCTCTTCATCGGCCCCCATTGCATCTTATTACAATTCTACACGGAGTGTGCATTTTAACTTTTTATTTATGCAGTGCTCCGCGAGCTGCGGCACCGGAATACGGACGAGGACGATCGAATGCAGAGACGGCGTTGGTGCCATCTCTGGGGACTGCGACCCTGCGGAACGTCCCCATACCAAACAGGAGTGCAAGACGAACGTCGCTTGTCCCACATGTAATTGCGTTATGTTCTCCCCGAGTTAAACTCGTGTTCGCGATCGAACGGCGATTAATTTAACGCGCGCCCCGGAAGGAACGACCGGAAAACTCATACGCGACGTACCGCTAAGCTAATTACGACGAGCAATTACAGGCGATTCTACGCGAAGGCTGTGGTAACTTGATAACACCCGGTATTATCGAGCTTCCGCTTGAATTTCAGCTCGCGAACCGCGACACGAAATCTCGCGCTATATATAATTTCGGAAAACACCTCTGACATCTTAAAATTCTCGCGTGGAACATAGAGAAGGCAGATGTTCGTAAAACCTGCCTCTGGAGAAGCGTTTCTCGCGAGTGTCGCCCAAGGAGTCCGTGGGGCGAAAAGGGAGAAGATCTGTGAAATAATCCCTCGCTTGGCACCCCGACTCCGCTCGTTTAAGGGATATTAATGCGTGTAGCGCGTGTTGCCGGCAAGGACCACCAAAAATCAGGCTCGAGCCCCATCGCGATTCGCTCTCGCGTCTGCAATAGAACACTAATTTCCGGATCCTCGGGCTTCGCGGTGAAGCGGATATTTCTTTTCGTTAGATCATGACTTCCGTGTTTTTATCTCGCATCGTTATCGCTCATCTCGTAATTCGCGAGTAATTCGTGAATATCGCACACACGAGATCCGCGGCGACGTGTCGTTTGTCGCCCGCAAAATGGCGCGATTGGGCGATTTACGAAGCGTTGTCGGGATGTGTACGCGTTCGATCGCGCAGAACGAACCTCGGGAATAACGTCGCGAGCTAGAAAAATATCGGGAAACGCGGTGGTCGTAAGCGAAGGCAGCGTGCATAGGAAATGACACGGCATACGAAATGTTATCTAGATGAAGACGGTATGATGCAGCCGCTGGTGCAGCCGTATCCGCTGTCTCCGGTGTCGGAGAAGCTGATGGACCAGCCGATACCCTCCGAGTCGACGTAAGTACCGTTTTCTCGTAAACTTCGTATTACGTGTAATGCTACTATATACATACGTACACAGCTTGTATATTTATTAGCACTTTCTATCGTCGAACACGTTTTGCAACGCACGTGTCGACATTATAGATATTTTTATGTAAGTTTTATAATTTTAGATAGTCTATGTACTCTCTTCCAGGCAGAAGTATATATTCTATATAATTGGCATAGATATTATTTATAAATATAATTATAAATAAAAGGGATTTCTCTTACGCTATATTTAATAATTACGCGAGTTACGATTACACGTGTGGGTTTGTGTTGTTTGTAATGTTTATTAACAAAAGTGGAAGACGTTCTTACTTTACAGATTCCGATATTTTTAATTTCGATACACAATGTAATTATACGCCGAATTGCGTTCTGTTATTTACGAAGGTATAGAATCGGTTAGTAGCAAAATTGATCAGATATAATATTTTATTTAGGGCAGTTAAAAAATGGAAGAGAACGCTTCTCGCGCAAACGTTTTTCCGTTTCATCGGATTTATCGCGTTTATAGAGACCAACAAATAACGCACTTTTATTTTTTCATGGCGAGATTTGTAAAATGCAAGAAGGAAAGAAATTACTATTTTGTTTGCTATAATTTAAAATCCAATTTAGATGGTCTGCGAAGCGACCACCAAACGTGATTAATTCATCAAGTTCTCGGGCCGTATAAACTTTCCGTTTCGCTATAATCCTCGCGGGATATGTAACATCGATCGCAATTCGAGAACAATAGCAGCGGCTTTAGAACAACCATTACTACCACTAGTGAGATTCCATAAGATGTTAGACCTAGATTCTCTTCTGTCAGCGTTTATAACTTTCTCTCGGTGTGCGATATTATTTGACAATTTCATCGTAACTTTAATGCCGTACAACACGTGTTATCTTCCGTTACCAAAACAATCTCATCCGTCACAAATCTATTTTGTACGAGGATAAATGGAAACGTGATTTTAACTGATTACACACGCGTTGTTGTGCTTCAATCTGCCATTCTTAATTTTTAGTAAATTTCTATGCTGACGAACGTAATTAAATTTTGAAAAATAACATGTTTGAAATTGAAATTCATATTTAATTTTTAAAAACTTTTCATTTAAATGTTAATATTAAAAAATTTTTAATTCGCTTTGTTTGAAAAGACGTGCTACGAAGTTGATTTCAAGTAATTCCTCCTAATCCGTATAAAGTGCCGCATCAAATTTAGATTTTTTCTCAGTAGAAATTGATCATGTTCCAAGCAGCCCTTCTTTCTATATTTATCAAAAATGATTTACCTGCACTTTTGGCTCCGTTTAAATGCACATACGAAAATGGCCTACGAAATCTCGGCGGCGCATCGCACTTTTCATCCCTCCGTGACCCAAAAGTCCCGGTTACCGGAATTTCCGGTCGGATGCGCGTCCCTCTAGCTTATTATCTCGCCGACGCGAGTCGACGGGGTTCCGGGAGATCAATCGTGGTGCTTTCGCAGGTTCATCCCTGAGGAATGGTCCCCCTGCAGCGTGACCTGCGGCGAGGGTGTCAGGCACCGGGAAGTGCAGTGCAAGATATTCCTCGAGTTCAGCCAGACCATCGCCAAGCTGCCGGACAGCCAGTGCTCCGGTCCGAAGCCCGTTGAGACGGAGAAGTGCGTAATGGAGCCGTGTAACCTCCTGGAGAACAGTCTCTACAGGATCGATACGGTTGGCGATAGCGGATACGCCGACTCGGGCCTGACCGACTCGTACAGTAGATCATCGTCCGGCAGTTCCGGCGGAAGCGGTTACGACAGCGGCATCAAGGTCGCCCCGGGTAGCGACGTGCAGACTACGTACTCGTGGAAGGAAGCTGGATACACCTCCTGCAGTGCTACTTGCTTGGGAGGTAATCGGCTATTGTCTCCGCCAAGATCGCTTCTGATAATGGTCCACGACGGGCCGGACGGATAGGAGGAAGGTCGGCGGAAGGGGGAGACTGGACCACCCGGGTGGTCCTGGTTTCGACTTCGACGCGTCACGCATGGATTTTCGATGATGGATGGTTTCCGCTGATGGTTCGCTTGAAACGTGTTGATCCTATGCTAATGAGCGAGGCGAGGGGAAGCGAGGAAAATTATTTCTTCCATTCACTATTCGATCTCGTGGACGATATTTGTGAATAAGAGACGTGACGCACGCAGAACGAGCAGAATGGGGTTTGTGTAATGCCGGCATTAATCGTGCTCATCGAGTGGGATTAGCGAAACGAATTTAACTCGTCGAGTCGCAGCGTTCAATTAGCCCAACGAAATCGATGTCGTTGTGCAATCAACGGCGCTCAGTTATAATCGTATTAAGATTAGCCTTGCGTCTTGACTACCATACAAAGGACAAATGGTACCACTCGAGCAGATTATCTATAGTTTACGAAGGATCATGCGCCTTGATTATGCACGACGACGGATTTCTTCGTATAAATCCAAGGCATCAAGATTGCATTATCTTCCAGATGTTCCTTTTACATAAAATCCTTACTTCTAAGTATTTGTGTTTTAATAATTGTGTGTTATATTATAATGGAACGTAGACACGATGGAAAGTAAATGTTTCATAAGTTCAAAGTGCTTAATAAAATTGAGATTAGTATTAAGATTAAAACTCGAATTAAGAAACTTTCAGAAAATAATTGCACAATTGCAGTCTTATAATATCTGGAAGTGTGAAGCAACGTGTGATTCAACGTGCACATCTCTTTCCTAGGTGTTCAGGATCTTATCATAAATTGCGTGCGTGATGACACCGGAAAAACCGTGATGCCGCTCCTGTGCTCTGCGGAGACGAAGCCGGAGTCAAGAGTGCGAGTATGCAACGACGTTCCGTGTCCTCCCAGGTAAAGCGACGGATATCGATTAGCTCAGTATCTAAATATTGGGATGCTGCGCGTTCCATAGTGTTTGAGTTGTTGCTATTAATTCCAAGTACGGCACTTAAAACTTCGGATCACTATCCTAATATCCTAATTGAAGCTGCTTTAGCTTCGTTAATATTCATAGCACAAATATATATTTTCATTAAACATTAAATTTTTTATCCAATATAGTATTATCGTTATCTTCGCCAAATATGTTAGAATTTCATTAAAAAATTTTTGATGACAAAACTCGTTGACCAATATTGGCTGAACTTTATTTTAAGTTATATACAACGTCTTTTATCAGCTTTCTCTCTTGATGGAAGTAACTTGGATGTCTTGACATTATTTGACATTTTATAGATATAGACATTACTTTGTGATCTTAAATAATAACTTGATATTTGTACATTTTGACGTTGACTGCGTGCTAACATTCAGCGTTGGTTGGTTGTCATGTCTCGATTTATCAGAGTTCACAAATTACTTGAAAAGGACCACAATCGTGAGTCGAAACGTTGTATATAACTTAAAATAAAGTTCAGCCAATATTGGTCAACGAGTTTTGTCATCAAAAATTATTGTATTAAATTTTTTATTAATTGACATACATAGCTTTACGAATACTTTGCTCAAATGTGTAAATATTATAGACAGAACAGAGATATAAAGTAATACTTATTTCATGCTTTTCATTTTTACGTTGAGACTTTATTAGCCTTTTCTGTTCTAATGATCTATTATAACAATAATTAATTAAATAATTTTTATCTTCTTACTTTATCTTCATAACACATTAAAAAAGATCACTTTGAATAATCTATGCTAGATGAGGAATGATTATTGGGCAATCTTATTTGACTTGATGCTAAGCGTGTTCAATTCCCCATAATCTGCGCGATTTTTCTTGACGAGACGTCCGCGTTTGCAGATGGAATTACAGCGAGTTCTCCACTTGCATGAGCCCTTGTGGTATCGGCATACAGACCCGTGATGTTACCTGTATTCACGAGGTGACGCACGGCACCGGCAAGGCGGTGCCCGTTCCGAATTACATGTGTCCGCAACCACCACCCGCCGACAGACGATACTGCAATGTCTTGGATTGCCCTGTCAAGTGGAACGTAGGGGAATGGGGAAAGGTACATATTTATACATGTTGATGCAAAGACTTGATCATCTCGGAAGCAGCTCTCTGTTGCACACGAGACCGTTGAGCGGAATGCTATCTCTTTCTCTCATTTAATAAATAATAATTTTATGAAAGTATAATATTTCACACAAAAGTTTCCTGTTCCGAAGATCTCACAGAGGAAAAAATCGTAATACTTTGTTTATTCCGATTGTAGCTATGCACAAAAGAAAAATTGAAATTTGTAACAGTCGCTCCTTTTAATTAAATTCTCCTAACGCCTTATAAATAAATTGTTCACCTAGAATGTTGTAATTAGATGTTTGTTTTATGTAACAATATTATACTCTAAAATTCGCTGGACTCCTTCGAAGGCTTGAATTGATCGCGTAATTTTAGTGCTCAAAATCGTGCGGCGGTGGTGTGAAGAAACGATCGGTGCTCTGCGAGCAAATAATGGCACAGGGTCGTAAACAAAGTCGCCAAGAACAAGATTGTCCGCCTCAAAAACCAGCCAACGAAAAGCCTTGCAATACCAGGGCCTGTCATGGTTCGGACCTGAGCGTGCCGCCGATAATCACCATCTTAAACACGACCTACAATCAAACGGATATCAACGCAAAGGTGGACTTGAAGATTGGTGGAACCGCCAAGGTTTTTCAAGGGACGGCATCCGTCAAAATTCGTTGCCCCGTCAGAAAGTTCGACAAGTAAGAGCGAGCTTTACTGTAATGATAATAATTGATGTGTGTAATGTGGTGAGCAGGAATAATTTTACAAAATGTTTATAATTATTATATACTTAATTATTCTATAATCATTAATTCCAGAATAATCCGATCATAATTATTAATTATATTAATAATTGAATATATATCTGGAATTAATAATCGTAGAATAATTACATCTATAATAATATAACAAACATAATGAAATTATCAGAGCACAGATCATGTGGACGAAAGACAACAAGGAAATACGAAAGTCAAGAAAGTACAAGATCAGCAGAAAGGGAGCTCTGAAGATAATCGATATAACTTCTTCGGATTCGGGGATCTATGCCTGCTTGGGTAAGCGATCTGTCTCACGTGCGGTGTTATGGGTTTTGCCGCGATCTCGATACATCGCCTCATGAGACAATATGTACATAATATGTTAAATTCTTTTTTTTCTAGCGGGAAATTCGCACGCAGAGACACATTTGATAGTGAAATATCGCTCGAAGGAGCAGATAAGTAGCGAGGAATATTTACGACTCGGCAATTCCGTTCACCTGCAACGAAACGTGAATCTCGACTCGGCCCCGGCGAATTCGGGCGAGAGTCCATACACCGATCACATAGGTAAGCAAAATACGCGAATCGAAAGGGAAAGAATATATATTTGTTTAAAGAATATATAATACGTGCTCGTCCCTCTCGTTTTCACATAGCAATAGTGATAAAAAAATATTCCACCGATTACGTGCGAAATTTGTTCGATTGAAAAATGTAAAATAAGAAAATTTGCAAATCTCGTGCGAATATTAATTTTTTTATACGATTCTTTAAGGCTACGCGCACCATCTTAAAAGTTGGAATTAAAATTCGCCGTATGTTAATAAAACTTGAGTTTCTCATTTCTGATATATTTTGCCGCAGTCTACGGAAAAAGTTTTGACAGCGAGGACCTGAGCCACGAGCGTGCGTTTCCCAACAATAAACCGACGAGAAAGCCGCATCAGAAGAAGCAGAAGACCAGCCCCGCTCCGTCGGATGCCACGATGATGCACAAGGAGCACACGGTCACCACGCTGAATCAGGTACTTACAAGGAAAAGAAAGATTGTTTTAGCAGATTTTGTTCTCTAATCCGCGGTATAATACTTCGCGCTTCGTTCATTCTTAAAATTGCTTGACTAACGCACTTACGCCAAACTAACTCTCTGGTGATGGTTCAATGTTTCGATGCTTTGCGCTCCCTGGACTAACTTTCCTTGGTGTCGTTATTTTCAACTATCGATCAGCCGGGGTACCACGAATCCGTGGAATTGCCCGCTCCGTCGAGCGCCTCCACTCTCGTGCCACACCTGAGCTACTTGGTGTCGAGTCTGAAGGTAAGAAGACGTGTGCGAGCTCCTTTGCGAACTTAGTACTGTACGTGCGTCCCGTCCACCTTGTGTGTCCTGTCGCATTGCTGCAGTAAATTCTTTCGACAATTTACTCGACGGTTCCGACGCGACGTGACACGTAACAAGTCGGCCAGATTCTGACGTTCGGTATTAACACGCTTTACGACAGGCCTATTGGCCGTTTCGCAGCGAGACCTCCACGAGATACAGCAACCACGGGAGCAACCGCGTCTCCACGCCGTTTATCAGCGAAGGGACGGCGGCGACCGGTCAGCACAGGATATCCAGCGGACAGCACAACTTGATGTACCAGAGCATAGACGAGACCTTTGACAACTTGTACCGGAACACCGCCATTCCTGACGAGACGTTCGGTCCAGACGAGGAGCGGATATTCATCGACGTCGATCCTTACGACCTGAACGAGTCTATATTCGGACCGCAGCACGGCAGCGATGCCAAATCGATGACCGGCGCGACGGAGAAAGTGGACGACAAACACACCGCGAGGCAGGACATCGATTACATCGAGGAGTCCCTGAAAAATGTAAAGAGGCAGTGGCAAGAATCGAGAGAGGAACACGGAAGTCGCACGAGTACCACGTCCAAGAGTCACGTTCGCGGCACGATCGTGACCGAGTCCGTCACGTCACCGGAGAACGGTGCGACGAACGCGTACTACCTCGAGGACTCGAGCACGCGGAGGGAAGTGCCGGCAAAGGAGGGCGGCAACTATGAAAACGATGGTGATAAATCCATCGATCACGACTGGAGGAACTTGAGAAACGACGATTCGTCGACCGTCACGTCCACGACGACGTCCAAGAGTCGCGGGAACCGGTTGAGGATATCGCCGGATCAGAATCTGCGTCGCAGTATGAGCCACGCGAACAGGAGTACGATCGAGTACAGCGACGCGTTCCTCGAGGAGGACGAGGAGGAGCCGGACAAGCGAAGGCCCGAACCACACGTGGAAAATCGCACGACGGACTACTCGACTATGCGATTTCCGGCTGGCCGCGATCTGGAGAGTAGAGGAGCCAGGGAGGATACGACGTCGACGGATGACCGGCGACTGAGCGTTGTCGAGGAGGATCCCGACGAGGACGTGAACTTATCTCGAGAGAAGGATCGTCTCGAATTCGCGGGGAAAAGCCTATCGGTTAATCCAAAGGCAGTGTTTGAAGAAAGGCAGCGTTCGACCGATGGAGATGGACCCGCGAACGTTTTGACTTTTGCCTCCGTGGGAACGAGGGAAGATAACACGACGAAGGATCCCATTCTAGAATCGCTCGCCGCATTAGGTAAGACTTGTTGGATGGTTCTTATTTGAATGCCGTTATCTTGATGTATGTTAAGTAGTCCGATAATTAAACGGGAATTGCAACGCAGCTGCGGATGATGCGGAGAACCTGATGTTCGAGTGGGTCACTACCGACTGGTCAAAGTGTTCCCAAACTTGCGGAGGAAGCGGATTCCAGGTAAGATCAACTCGGTTTGAACATCGTCTGCAATTTGTTCAAGTAAACTTTGTTAAATTGAGAAAGAAAATTTGTTTGAAAAATTGCTGTCGTTATTTGAAACATGATTAATGTTAACCAACTGCTTGACAAACGATGAATGATAAATGATAACAAAACATTGAAATTTTGGAGATAATGAAATTTAAAAATTCAGAATTATTATGTATTTTCCGAGATGGAACTATACAATGCATTTTTCTGTGTTAAAATTATTGTATTAATTTAACACTTTAAATATTTTATTAAAATATTTTAAAATCCATCAAACTCAATAAGAATACATACATATGAAATTGTATCGAAATTATACCTTTTCTTTAATTTTTTGCAGATGCGGGGTGCACAATGTACAGTTCGATCAGCGAAAGTGATCAACAACTCCACGCGCGTAATGCGAAGAACCGTCATCGACGCGAGACTGTGCGAGGAAGCCGGTCATGCTGTGCCCGAGAAGGTGAGATCGTGTGGAACGGGATTATGCCCTCAATGGCACGCGACGGAATGGACCCCGTGCGAAACGTCCAGATGCTTTAATTGGAAGACGGCGATGCAGAAGCGAGACGTTAGCTGTCGCTTGGTGTACGACACGAAGAATGGTTGGGAGAACGTCACGCTGCTGGATCCGAGCAAGTGCGACGAAGCCTCGAGGCCGCTACAGAGACAAGAGTGCTACAACGATGCCTGCAAAGGTGTCTGGAGGGTTGGCGAATGGAGCGAGGTAAATGCGATTGCAAGTACGAAAACGGTAACGCGACAGTGCTCACTAATAATATTGTCGAATTGCACACAGTGCACCGCATCCTGCGAGAAAGATGGTATCAAGTACAGAATTCTGCAGTGCGTTTGGTTCGGTACAAAGAAGCCGGCGGGGAACGCCTGCAGAGATATATCACGACCGCCTGTCATGAAGATTTGCAGAGGTCCGCCTTGTTCTGGTAGGTATCTTCAAGGGACAATAATATTCTCAAAATTTAATATTTATACAGGGTGTCCCGGGTTTTAACCGACAAACTGCGGGAGCATATTCTACTAGTGGAAATAAGAAAAAATTCTTATATCGAGTTTGCTTAGAAATGCTTTATTACAAAGTTATAAACCAATATTGAAAAGAAATATCAGATAAGTAACAACGGAACATAGTGTAAAATTTGAAAGGTCGAAGATGTTTATGTTACGTGTATTCACATGTATTCATGTTCACTATGTTGAAACGATTCAGTATGATTGTTACTTTCGCAACAGTAGCCGTTAGATTTCAATCGTCGTGTCAACTAGCAATTACTATCAGAATGCCAAAAGTGTTTTCAAATGAGGAATACACCGATATTCATTTCGTGTACGGATTCTGTGACGGAAATGCACGAGCTGCCGTACGAGAGTATCAACGTAGATTTCCTAACAGGAGAGTACCAGATAGATTTAAAGCAACGAATTACTAATTCAGTTACTGAGATGCAAGAAAATTTTCAGGAATGTCGTACCGTAACAAATTCTGTACTACGTCGATGTCTAGCTTGTATCGATGTGCAAGGACAACATTTTGAAATGCGTCACTAAATCATTGCGTAGATAATTTTTATTTTTGTGAAAAAATCCGTTGTTACTTATCTGATATTTCTTTTCAATATTGGTTTATAACTTTGTAATAAAGCATTTCTAAGCAAACTCGATATAAGAATTTTTTCTTATTTCCACTAGTAGAATATGCTCCCGCAGTTTGTCGGTTAAAACCCGGGACACCCTGTACAAAGATTATAATTGTCAAGAGTTATTGTATCAACGATGTTTGTTTGACGTTTCACCTGGCATTGATCCTGCGATTTTACTTCTAAAAAATTGAATATCAGAATTATATTTTATTTAGATGTTTAATTTAATTTAACGTGATTTTTTATATCGAAGATATGTTAAATATCAACGGATATAAATTAAAGAATGATATAATAGTTATTAAACGAATTGAATCTCTCTAACTTTAATAAAATGGTTGATGTTAGCTCAAGCATTGTTATTAATAAAAAAATGAAGCTTCATGTGTGTGATCAATCCTGTTTTGTCGCATTTGCAGAAGAGTGCAAGGACCATACACAACTATGCAGCACGGTGAAGACGATGAAGATGTGCAAGTCACCACTGTACAAGAAACAGTGCTGCGAAACGTGCCGCTAGATTCGAGAGATTGATTGCGAGTGACCCATTGTGCGGATTAGACAAAATGAGCGATAACGAAGAGTGCGCATGATATAAAAAGAAAGAGAGAGAGAGAGCATGTGTGTGTGTATATGTATGTGTGTAAATTGCGAAATTGGTCGAACAATTAGTTCGTGACATATGTAAACGCACCCGGGATGCCTGTTGTTAGCAAATTATATAACACGCGACAGCAAAGCGCGTATCACTGTGGAATAATGTTGCACAGTATTACGGTATGTCCGATTTATAGATAAAGAAATATCCAAAAGAGGGACTTGACCAAAAAAGAAAAAAAAAGCTACACGTCGCTGTAATAGTATCCTCGTCGTATCGTTGCGAAAGACTTATTCACCTCCTTGCCTCGAACTCTTGTAACAAAGAAGAGAGTAACACGCCAATCTTCACGATTTCTAATTCTGATTGAACCGTAATTTTTTAATGTACGTCACGTCGCGTAGTACGACGCGATTCCTCGATTGCGCGCGCTCATCGCCCCTAATTATCGGAGAAGGAAAAGAAGAATGAAGGAATGAAGAAAATCTGGCATTCGTCCAAAAACTTTAAGAGTATATTGTTAAATAGTTCAACGAAAAGAGAGGGAAAAGATAGTAGAAAGACTTATTACCTATTACTATATCCTGGGGAAAGAGAACGTTATATCGCGACGTACCGTTAAGAACGACACGTTATTAAATGTTGCCAGTGTTGGTGCTTCAAGTCGCACGGAGAATGGCTTTAAGCAAAATGATATTTAAATTTTAATGAAACGCTAAGTCACCGGAAGGTCGGAGAAAGCGTAGTCCATTCGCGTCGTGAAAAAGAGTCATACCGTAGAGACACATTCCTCTTCTTGAAATTTATTTTTTTACATAATAATCCTCCACAACGTAAGCACGATCAATTTCATTTCGAGCGGCGGAAGTCACTTCTTAAGATCGAAGACGTGCTCTTCTCGTCCCTACAAGTCTTATCGTTCTTGTTAGACCGAGCTTCGTAATGTCTCAAATAAAATCCTTTCACATTCCACCATAAACCAGTAGAGATATTTTGTCGTCTCGTTTTAAAAGTACTTTTTAAAAGTACATTAGTTCATGCGTTATATTTCGTTACGTTTATAAATTTCAATATAAATGATCGTGGGCGTAAAAGATATATGTATAACGTTATGGAAAAAAGTATAAGTTATAAATATATGAATTAATAATCATTTTGCGCCTATGTAAGCATCTCCCATCGGGCGATCTCTTAAGCCAATAGATCCTAAGCAATAAAAATACATAAGTATTGTAATATAATATTTTGTTAATGAGATATATATATACATATATATATATATATCTCTCTCTGGCGAAAATTCGTAAACATGACTGTTTCCATCGTTCGTTGAAAACGGGCCCGACTTTACTTACGTGCCTCTACAATCACTTAATCTACCTAGATACTATCATAATTATTACGATATTCATTTATCATTCATTCACTCACAGAAGAACTCGTTAACAGAAACTTGTACGTCGATGTCTTAATAATGATTCTTGCACGGGTATCGATTGTCTGAAATGTAATGCGAGAAGATTTGGGAGGGCCCCTTCGTAAGAAATATTAATAATTATGTTATTTTTTCAAGATTAGAGTTAATTTGTAAACGTCGCCGGACTTTTACGTACGGCATATGCATCAGAGCTATCCCTAAAAATGTTAAAATTCAAAATCTTTTATGATTATTGCCAATGCCAAATGTATAAAAACGGACTAGGCTCGAAGAGGCGAATCCACCTCCATCACCTACGAGTATTTCACATCCGCGCGACACTCGTAGCAATTCTGTGTTTATACATTGATCTGATTTCGACAGGAAGGTTTTGATGACAAGATTGTGAACAGATTTTCGCTACCAACGAATTTGCCTCGACACAGCTAAGCAGTTTGCCAAAACGAGCTGACGTAAATGAGATAAAATATAAATTAGAGTACTCTATTAAAGTCAAAATACAGAAGAACTATATTATGCAAGCTATTTAAATTACTGAGATGCGCACCTAATTAATTTATAAACGTCGTTGTATATATATATATATAGCCGTATATAAATACGACTTTATATGTTGGCAACGAAGCTGAGATATACAATGATTCAAATAACATTTGAGTATAGAATGCATCGAAAGACGAGAACTTTCTCTGATTCTCGCATTTCTCAATTTTGAGAGAGAATATGCGACTTTCGGTACATTTTATATGCAAAATGCGGCTGTCAAATGATAAATGTAATCGTCATTGACTCGCCGTCTCATGTATATCACTGTCAGGTTGGTAGGTCCTTTAAAAAATTAATTTCCTAGGCATTCGATAATATTATACTTAAGCAACGCGATCCTGGCGTATCGCTCAATTGTTTACGGTATCACTAAAGAGATAAATTATTTTCCTCCCGAGTGTTAATCGACGTTGATGAGACACAATTCTCAAAAGAAAGAAAGGTGAGTCGCGGGACACGTAAATTTTTGTATATATCACGATGTAGGTAATGTAAAATGGCTCCACACACTTAGCATCGTACGTAAGCATTACTGTTCATTATTATATCTATGTAAATATGTAACTGCCTAAATGCGAATAAAACAAGAGAATATATCACTGCAAAATACGCAGTTATTACACGCAATTATTCTCCTTGAAATTGATCTACTCGCTGTAATTTCAATTTCTGATCCTTTTTTAGTGCTAATTGTTTTATGTTGTTACGCCCGCATATGGCGTTTGAAAAGAATTCGGGATCGCAAATTTTCTCGTTCCGAACATTTGCAAAACTTAAGTAAAATATCAATAATGATCGTAGAAATATCTTTCTGTGTCTTATATTTAAATTTATATTGCATTTTTAAACATTTTTATACACATTATTATGCACATTATCGTAAAATACGTTATAAATGTATTGCCTTCGTGTAATTGACCATCGTTTTTGATAACATTGAAATAGACTTTCGACAAATACGTGTTCGCGAGCACAAATTTAAACATAGTGATACAAAGTCGTTATAAAAGTATTAGTAAATAAGAAAGATTACAACTTTTCTCGAGAATATCTTGCAATAGTTTTCTTTCCGAAAATTGTTTGTTCGTTCGAGACACTCAATAGAAATAGAGAATTAAATAAACATAAATGATATAAATTGTGTAACTATGATTATAATAAAATTAGATTGCAATCGAAAACGTAGTTAAAAAAATACACCTATGATACTTTCGATAAGTGCCATCGAAATGCTATTAATAAAAAATATCGATAATGAATCAAACATAAAACATTACGTTAGATTACTCCAAGTCTCGTGTTTCCTTTCCATTCAACCATGAAACTTAACGATCACAACTCACGTCATTGCTCAATTACCCGTCATAAAAATATCGACTAGGATGATTTCAATTAAACGCCTGAATGCTTCAAGTAATCTGTTATCTTCCATCGCGTAATTCAGCAAATTGATTAGCGTCGCTCGTTCAAGGAGCTTCAATCAATCCCCAAGCTTGCATCACGTCGCTTTGACACATAGGCCAGAGTCTCTTCAGCAACGTCCACCCAGTTTTCTGTGTGCTCAGCAGGTATTGATTGTCAGGATCATGCAGGTGCGAATAGGCGCCCATCACCAGGCTCTGGCACATCCGGGCGCACACGCTGACCTTGAGGATCTTCTTTTCTAGATCAGTCAATTTTCTGAGCTTCTCGTAGCCCTCGACAACGTACTTGCCCATCCCCACATCGGCCGCCTGCAGGATCATGTAACAGAGGGCGATGGCCAGCTCGAAGACGCGGCAGGTCCTGTGGGAGTCGCCGAAATCGATCACGGCGATTACGTCCTCGCCGTTAGGGTTCACGATGATGTTGTGCTCGTTCAGGTCGCCGTGTATCACCCCTTGCTCCAGTCGATCCGTAATCGACAGTACCTCCCGCTGAAAACTCTGGATCACGTCGTGCACCAACTGCCGGTCGAGCGGGCTTTTGACCGCGTACGTGAACTGCTGCACCCGCGGCACCGACGTCAGCATCCAGAGCGTCTTGTGATCATGATAAGCGGGGTGGTCAAAGCCGGCGAGAATCCCGTCGATCCTGGCGGCGAAGTGGCCGACTCTACGCAGCAGCTCGTCGGTCATCTTCGCGCGATGCAGAAGCTCGCCGGGCCGGTAGACCAGCAACCGCACGGCGTACCTCTCCATCGTGTTGTCGCTCCTCAGCTTCTCCAGAGAGAAATACGCGCCGTTCACGTTCTTGACCGGCAGTGGGCAAGAAACGTCCTGCTGGTTCAGGAAGATCATGAGCTCACTTTGCGCCTCGATCACCCTGGTCTTCCGCGAGTCCAGCGAGTTGATCACCTTGAGGACATAGCCGGCCTTCTCGGGGCTGGCCACGTGCGGGTTCGCGTGCGTCTCCTCGCACAGCACGTGGTAATTGCGGTCGTCATACGCGTCCAGCTCGCGCACGCTCGTCGCCTTCATGCCATAGAGTCGCTCCAGCAGGGCGACCGCCGTTTCCTCGGTGACGGGCGGCCGTATGCGCTGGCCCGGTATCAGCAACGTGTCGTTGTATTCCATGCTGCCGCGGCACAGAAATAGCCGCGAGGATTATTAAGGGAGGGGAGCGTCGGGTCGATGAAAAAGAGAAATATATATCCGCCACGGTAGAGTGTTTGAAGAGAACAAGCGTAGCCTCGGCCCGCGGAGATATCTTCTTTGTTCCCTGATTCCGATAAATCATTAAATTGCACTGATAAGTGACGCTTGAAGTTCGATGATATATTGCCGCGAGTCTAAGAAAAATTATCGGCCGCCTGAAACAATAAGCAACGAAACGGTGAATGTTGACTGGTAAGAAGACGAGTGCGATCGCATTAATATTAATCAGCATAAAAGTCATATTGAAAATGCTGATTATTGATTGTGATTCTAAATGATAATAGAATATTTTGCTTATTCAGCTTAATATTATTACACAAGCGACGATATTTTAAAGCGTTATTATTTTATTTAAAGTGCATTTATTTTAATTCAAACTACTTTTCACTAATACATGATATTAATCAGCCAATTTAATTTATCTAAAAAGATTAATATAATTAAGCACGCCATAGTAATACCCATGATGTAAGTATACTTACATCAAGGTAGTACCATAGTAGTATCGTAATTATTTTAAATATTAAGATAAAACATTCTCTTTATGCGACTGTTTTCAATAAAAGCAACAATGAAGAGAAGTATCAACGTTTTGGATATCAAACATGAAAGTTGAACACGAATGTTTGCAATATAACGAGTGCGTACATAAATACATCACTTACCTGACACAGAGAGAGAGGAATACGTGTTTATTCGGCCAAAGGAAGCAGCGCACTAAGTTCTCAGACGGACGGGATAGTTTACCAAGTTAGGCGAACGATCGTACGCGGCAGCGTGAGCGTCCACGTAGTCCACGCTCAATCATCGTCGACACTCGGAGCACCAACAGGGGAGTGTAAATGTACAATGATATTTACATTAGTGGTTATTGAGCATAAAAGGCGATACATAAACGCGATACCGCACGGTGACTAAAACACTCGATCTTATCAAGAGCGATAAAAAAAACCTTGCAGAGATACGCCCGGCGTATACATTGAGCCCAGATATCACTCAGTAGAATTCACTTCGCGATTGAGCGAGTTAATCAATTCAGGAAACGGCGGAAACAACCGCAGAAACACTTACGTTTCTTCTCGCGAAAGAATTAATCGAGGAGAGACGATGAGCGGAATCATGCAAGCAAGAGTTCCTTCCTTTTCTTTTCTATACGCAATATTTTTATATTTACAAATAATTCTATTTTTTATATTACGCGTATCTGTTACCTTTATATACAAAAAGGATATAGTTTTTTTTTTAAATTATAGTCAATCATGGTCATAGAAAAAGTTTCATTGCACATAGGTGTACGGAGAGAGAATCCGAAGGCGTTTCGAGGTTTGATTACAAACGCTTGCGGGGGTACGTTGAGCTCTGTAACTGAAGCAATTTTACAAATTATGATGTAGTAGTATTTTTCATGTTATTAAAACAAGGAGATTATTGTATAACAATATCTTTTCTGCGACTTCTCTCTCTCTCTCTCTCTCTCACTTCCCCTTATATATAAAATACATCACAGTTGTTTCATTTGGAATACATTCATTGTTCCATTAACAATTGGAAACAAGTGTCGAAGGTACACAAAGCCGATGGTATCTTCTCCATCAATTTTATGATATTCAGAGCCTCCAGCACATATTTTTGCTTCCCCAATTCGCGTACGAGCATTCTCGCGTTTTCCTCGATATCTGTTAAGGACTGATTTACAAAGATGTGCTCGATTATCTGATTGTACACGGGATGATCCGGCTTGAATAATGCCGTTAAGTCGTTTCGGAAGAGTTTCTCCAACACCAACGGTGGCAACACGATAGTCTGGAAAATGAGATATTTTATTGGTATCGATGCTTTTTGCAACCAATTGTTATTTATATAAAATAGACTAACCTGTTCCTGCTGTTTAACGAGATCCACTGCTTCCTTGAACATAGACTCGTCCTCGGAACATAATCTTACGTAAAGGCTCTGCACGAAACTGATGCGATCCTGTTCGGCCTCCAGGAACTGCTTGAGAATCTGTGCCACAAACATTAATATTAAATTAAAAAAGTAGGATTTAAATAATGTTCAGTTGTCCATAACATAAAATAAAGAGTAAGCGACGCGCGATTCATCACCTCCTTGGACATTAATAACTTGACGAGCTCCTCGTGCTCTCGCAGTATCCTCTCTTGAAAATCGGCCGCGTTCGTTTTCGCGATCAGCGGAATTATCGCCTTCATCATTCTCAGAACCGGGTTTGACGCGACGTCACCTGCCGCACTAAGCTCCGGCCATTGCGACAGTATTTTCTTCAATTCCGCATAATCCTCCAAATTACTCATGCGACTGAACCGCAGTTGGAACACCGCGAGTCGATCTTCCTCGGTCACGCACTCGGCGATGCTGCGATTGAAGGAAACGACCTCGTCTTGCGAAGTTGCCTCGAAATTTTCTCCGGATCTGGTCCTCTTGTCGCTCGTCGCTCCCGCGTCGTCGTCATCGGAGAAATCACCCCAATCGTCCGTCCATTCCACGGTGTCAATCTCGTCCGGGACAGCAGCTTTCCGTTGAATCTCGCTCACGTCAGGACTGGTAACTGGAGTATTGTCGACGCCAACGTATTCTGCGTCTCGTGTTCCTTCTGACTTTTCTTTTCTGTCTGCGGTATTTTGTCTTAGTCCTGGCGCACCTGTGTCGCTCGCTTCCACCTGCTCCGGTTGAGCAATTTCCGCCTCATCGAGCAACTGACTTTGCCAGTATCGCAACGCTCCGACAATCTCGCTTTCATTGGACGCCGTTTGTGCCGCAAGCGTCATGTGCCTCATTAAATCTACCGGTCTGTACAGATACAGATTCCCGCAATCGGTGTGCAACGTCTTATACAATTCTAACGAGTGGTAATAGAGCGCGGTTTGTATGTGCAATTCGGTGTGCGGCAGGTCCACGAAAACCGCTTGAGCATCCAGAACGCGATCTTTATTTAGACTTAGTAGATACGCCATGCCGAGCAACCAATCGTCCGGTATAGTGTACTTCGCGCATTCTAGAAGCACTGAAATTGATAAAGCAAATCTCGAATGTAATTATCGTTAACTCGTATTAATGTAAATCGGAAATGCTTTTCAAGTGGACGCAGGCAATTAGCGATAGTACTCACAGTGATTGATGTCGCTTACTTCTAGCCCATAACAAGAAGATTCGCCCAGTATAGTTATCCTCAAGAGCGCCCGGCAACACTTCAGCCTCGTGTTCTGCACGTCCGGCATGGAATATTTGTTGTATCGCGTCTCGTTGGCACTTATCCCGCACGTCTCGTGCAGAGATCCGTAAAATCGCGGAAAACTCTGGAGATCGGTGCTCCCCTCCGGTTGCTCGCCCTCAGATTCCTGCTGTGCCTCCGCGTTCAGGTTGTTCGTGAAATTAAATCTCAATCGGGATTTCCAGAAATTCGTGTTACCGATATTCCTTATCAAGCCGAACGTCGACTGCTTCATGATGCTGGCCGAGCTCTTCACCAGTCCCGTCGAAGTCTCCAACATTTTCGGAACGAACTCCTTCACTTCGGTTTGAGGCTAGAAATCAACGATCGAGTTATCGCGTCGTTCGCGCCAAGAGAAGCAGTATATTAGTATCGATGCGAGTTCTCGCCTACCGTTGTCATAGCATCCGTGAAGTCATCTTCGCTCTCGCTCTCCTCATTTCCGGGACTCTCCAATTCGACGGCAGGCATCCACAGCTCCAAATTTTTGTGCAGCGTTTGTATCTCTAACAGATGCATATGCTCCAGTGCATTGCCGAGTATCTCGCTAGGACCGTTATTTATCGCGAACCACAGGCACTTCTGCCTAACTTTCAAGTCCTGGTAATTGCTGGAGCACCCCAAGCTTAGACAAATCTCCCAGGCAGGCAGATAATTGTTCTGCGCTAATTGCGTGCATATTGTAGCACACGTATTATAATCCTCGGTCTAAAACAAGGAAAACAAATCAATGGACGTATTATTAATCTTTGCCCATTAATTTTTATGTATTAATTAAAGAATATCTTGAGACGCTGAATTAGTAAAAATATATTATAGGTGAAATACATATATCTTACCTGAAGTGCCTTTTTAGCTATCAATTCTAACACCTTTCCTTCACGAAGTCTACCGTTACTCCCTTCGATTCGCAAGTAAGCTGCTAATGTTAATAACCGCTGCCGATTCTTGTAAGCGTCCCTTTGATTATTTAAACACTGCTCGATCAGCGTTAATCTATCCACTGTTAATCTAACTTGAAGCGGTAACGCATCGACGTTGAACTCATGCAATATTTGGAGCGATTTAATAAGATCGTATTCCTCCTTGATGTTCACGTTATCATCCTCGATGAGATGAAGGCAAGCTCTATAATTATAAAATAATTATCAAATTACATATAAAATTTATTAAAAATAAAATGTATTTAAAAATATCAAAAATATAAAAATTCATATAAATTATCACGCGTATGGATATTAGCGTGTCAACGAAAGGATACCCACTTAGCCAATTCTATGTTTGGATCCGTAAGCGTTTTCGAGCCATTAAAGTACTCTTTGGTCGCCTCCAATATAAGATCGATCGCTTTCTCGTACGATACTTTTAGCAGAGATTTCTCATTTTTCTTCGTCTCTATCAAGGAGCCGCAACTCTGGATAGTGGATTTAATCCCTGAAACTAAGCGAGCGGACACGCATATCTCGAAGCAGGTTTCCACAACGATGCAGGAGAAAATTAACCCGTGTATGTCCAACATATCGTTTAACAAGTGCGCCCAGTCTTTCTGATCTGGAGGTATCAGCCTGCAAGAAGATGAATATATTGAATAAATATGTTACATTATTAGAAAAAATTTGTATAAGAAATATTTAAAAATTAAGAAAATTATGTGTTTTTACGTACCTTTTATTTAAGCTTTTTGCCATTCGGATCAGCAACGATCTGGCAATGTCCGAATTGCCCTTATTTCCTCGCACAAACTTCAACGTCGTCCTCACATCGTACTTGCCCAAGAGCCTCATGCAGTCGAGCTCTCCCTTAAGCTCCTCTAGCAAGCTGCATGTCGCGCTTGTCCTCATCTCATCTTGGTTTTTCGATATCGAGTCCAAGATACTGTTCGCTTTCTCGTACATGTCGAGATCGTCGCAAGCGTATATGCAATCTAAGGCCAAAGCAGCAACGTCGTCAATCATTTCAACCATTTTGGCATCCTGCGTTTGTGCTAAGTATTCGAAAAATTTAATGGGGAATGTCAAGTCGTCCTTGCTCAAGCAGATCAGGTAATCGCTCAGCAGATGTCTCTGCAGATCTCCACCCTAAAATTGTATATATAAATGCTACTTATAATTATAATATTCATAAATAAAAATACTGTTTATGAACATGTACAGGTAAATGTTTAATTTTCTAGAACATGACAGTACGTACTAAATATTGATGTCTTCGTTTAATGAAAGGTAATAAGAGGTTCCTTATGTTCTCGACGAAATTTGCTTCGGCCGACGTGCTCATTAAGAGTTTTATCTTCTCCACGTTACTCAGCTTCTCCAGTTGGTCCAACGACATCTCCTCCAGGCAAACCTTGTACACAAGGTCGTCCAAAGTTTCCAGGTCTAACAACAAATCTTCAATGCCACTGATATTATGTGACTTTGCGATTTTCACCAATCGCAGAGCATTATCTACCATCGAACTATTCTTCTCGATTTCGTAGGCACGTGTCTTGTACCACTTCTGCAATAAGTCTGGCGTAAGTTGCGCATTTCTAAAAAAAAACAAGAATTAGAGGATTCGATGTAATCAAACTAAAATTTAATCACGTGACTTTACCTATATATCGATAGTGAGGGATCCAAGTCGTACAAGATTTCTGATCGGTCGTCCGAATCCAGATTTACTATCTCAGTAAACTCGGGTTTCTCCGACCAGTCCTTCTGCCGTAACTCGCGTTGATCCAACAAAAACAACTGGCCGTCCGAGTCGCATTCTGGCAGCAGCTTCTGATAATCGGATGGATCCAAGGTTTCTGGGAAGAAGCTGATAATTGCCAACCAATGAGGCAGCAAACTCTCGCCGTAATGGGTGAACATGATCTCCACGGCTCGACAATCGCCATCTTTGGCGAATCTGTACTTAAGAAAAAAAAGTACAGGTAATGAGATAAAAACGTACGGAACTTCGTAAGGGCGTAAGAAAGTATGTAATTGTATTAATACCTAATTGCGTTCTCGACGGCTGATAATCTTCGGAATTCCTCGTAGAATTCTTTCTTGTATTTGAGAGGCGATGCCAATATGATTTCGTAAGTGAGCAACTTATCTAGATGACTTAGAAGCCGCCGCCGATAGTTGATTAAATTCTTCTGCGCTTCTGATAAATTCCTGATATTTATTTTCTCGAGCATCTCGTTTACTTTCTGTACCTGTTAAAGTTTTTTTTTAATGAAATTCCATTAATTACATTAATATTAAATTAAATTAAATTATTAATTACGGAATCTTTGTCATTAATGTCGCGCATTTCGCGAGACGTATTACCGTGGACAATTCCTGCTTACCTGCTTCAAATTTACAGCGCTTTCGTCTAACGCTTGCCAATCGTCGTCGGTATCGGGTGTTATGAATTTGTTGTCGTCGCAGATATCGATGGCTAGCAGAGTTTCCAAATTCGCTCCCCTCAATCCAAAATTCAACAATTCTCTCGCAGCTTCCATGGTATCGGGGACGCGGACGACGCATTCGTTTAGGACCCAGGATCGTTTGCTTATTTTACTTAAATGCTCCGTAATGGCGCTCAAAGATAACTCCGACTTCCTCCATTGCGTTTGATACACGAGATCCGTGTCCAAACTGTACGTATTTGCTAGAGCCAAGGCTTCCTCGTATTCCTAAAATACACGAAATCGTATTAGTTATTTAATACAGCGTCCGATTTAATTATTTTCGTACTTCGATGTCTATTTTCCTGGAGTAAAGCTCTTCCGGCGTCGTGCTCTTCAAGCCGAGAATTCTGTAAGTTCGGTGGAATACTTTCGACTTTTTCCTTTTCGGTTGAAATCTCTCGATATCAGTTATTGAATACAATGTGCTCTGTACCAAATTCGTAGTATAATTTAATATGGTAACGGGCTCCAACTCGTCGTCGTCTTTCTCGCTTTCCGACGATGCCTCTTTATTACGAAATAAAAAATTTTCTTTCATACGTGTACGATAATTTTTATATTCTTAGTGCATGTTTAAAGTAATATATAAATTGATTAATACATCACATCATGGATGGACAAAATAGTTTTCGCAAAAGAGATGATACACGTTTATTATTAACAAACCTGGTAAATGACCATCGCTGGATTGCCTGCTTCGCTTTTTACTTGTAATAATGGTCTCGCAATCTAAGCATAAACATCCCTTTTCCGAGCTCAGCTCACATATCTGTGGCTGCCCCGCTAAGAATTCTGGACTAATGCCTAGCAAATTCTTCAAGTTCCATGTGGAACATACTGAAGTGGATCCCGAATATCTAGCTATTATGATAGCCTTAAAAGGAATATTACATGTTTCATAATGGTACTATTATCATTGTTTCGAGATTTCATACTATATCTAATACATCGTATGTAGACAATCAAGGTATTACCTGATCAGACCACCAGCCGATATCTATGGGATGAAATTCCGTAAAGCCCGGCGGGAATTTTTTCGATTTTATGAGACCGAAAGGATTAGGCACATTGTATTCCGGTTGCTCCGATAATTTCCATTTCTTCTGCAGTACCAAGTTCGGCAGGCCCCACAGTGAGACTGAACCATCCGTGTGCAGGCACACGAGAAACTCGCCGTTCGGCGAAATCCTTGTCGCGAATATGATCGACTCCGGTTGCAAATTGAAGATGGGAATGAAATTCCATATGGAAAACCGCGACGCGCTCGTAGTCGAGTCCTCGAACGCGAACGATAACTTGCAATAAGGATCGTCGTTCAAGAGCCGCCACGAAGTTAATCCAGATTCGGACGCAGTGGACTATAAAAAACAACATTTATATATAAATAACGATATTTATGAACGTGCAGATAATATTCGTAAGTAGCAATATTCACGGTTAATTTTTGCGTGATCATGTTCCCAGCGACGTAGAACAAGCTGTGCTTCTCGTCATAGGCGACAGCGTTAATGCCGTTCTTGTAAAAGTTGCCGAAGGAGAAATCATAGTTCGCGCTAAAGCCGGTCGTGGAAATGTGATAAGATCTGAGCAGTCCACTATATGAAACGAGAATAAATTCGTAGCTCCATTTTTCATTCTCAGCTCTCGGCTTGAGGAACATCATGGATGCTGTTGCGTCACCAGCCTCGAGAATCTGTGAATTCTGCGACATTGTTTTTGGACTGATATTAAATATATTGTTTCCCAGCGCATTGTAAAAGGACGTGTAACCGCTGCTGGATGCCAGCACCAAGATCATCCCATCGGGGCTCCACGCGAGCCTGCGCCACTGAGGGAAGGCGTCCTTTGGAACTAAAAATCACATGTGTATAAATTCGAAGCAGACTATTAAAGAAAATAGAAGTCCGTTAGAGGATGCAACACGCTGACAATATTTCCACTTCATTTACCGGATGCTTTGCTCACTACGGAGGAATATTCGTCCTTGGCTTTCCGTATCTCGATAAAATTCTCCTGCAAAATAGCGAGTACCCTACCCTGATCCCCAACGGCGAGTTTCCATGGCAATGTTAGGCTGACCTGTTGCGAGATGCTCTCAGGTAAAGAATACCTGTTGTTAAGATACCTGAGCGCATTTTTTATTGTGCCAGTAGCCGGGAGAATGACCGCGTCATTTTTACATTTCTAAAATGTGGAACACTTTTTGAGCGCAACTGCGCAACATTTTATATTTTTATGATCTTTTGCATTTTTGCATTAAATAGTTGCGGTGGACTTACTATCAGTTCCGGTTCTTGTTTCCGAACAAAGTACTCCAATAATTCGTAAAGTATCGGCTCGTTTGACGTTTCACTTAAATTGCTCATTTTGTTGCTACGGACATAACCTGGTGGAGAAACGTAAACAGATGCACGTATGCAGTCACCACATGGATCATTGATTATAATGCTATGAATAAACTGCTCTTTTCAGAAATAATTTTAGTTTCAAACACAGACTTCTTATGTAATGTAAAATGTACTAGCACGGTACACCGTGATACTAAACTACAAGCTCTAGCTTGTAAAATGTATCCAACTTTTATGTACAAATCTTGTACATAGGTTAGAATGCATGCGCAAATAGGTGCCAACGGAGTGCGGTTTTCTGTTATAGAATTTATAAGATAATATAGATTATGAAATTGAAGAAATGTAAAAGCAAATTTAATAATAAATTAATGTAAAATATTTAAAAAATTACGATGTATACAACAATATTGATAAGTTTATTTTCTTTTTAAATAAATAATCGTATAATCTCTAATATAAAGATATAATCTTGATATTTATAACAATTATAAGTATAAAACTGGTGGAAAATAATTTTGCTGTGATAGAGAAAGAATTCAATTGTTAAAAATAAGTGTAGTTATTTATATAATTAAGTGTTATTAATTTATACTTATATTATCTTATGTATTACTTTATATGTATTTATTCTTATATTTTTATTTATTTTTATTTATATTCTCGGGCATCTAGGGCATGGTGTGAATATATATATATAATGACAACTCACCATGCGAATCGAGCATTCGAAATTTCTTTGGTTCCTGAAAAGTCCGCCACGACTCAATATCGAGCCAGTTAGATTTCATTTTACGTGATAAATTTCAATAGCGAGAGATAAAAAGATTACTTTGCAAAAGCATGGTTCAAAGCATGAATTAAGGGGAAGCTGGAGTTGCTAGTGAACTATTTTTTCACTATAGCGATGGTAATTGCAGGTTCGAAAATTCTCTTTATTGCTCGTGCAGAATAAAAAATCCTTTTCCACAAATGAAGTATAGATAGAAAGAAAGCCCGCTCTACGGGACTTTATATTCAAAATGGCAAAAAGTTAAAAACTTGCATTTGTCTTTTCTAACTTTTTGCCATTTTGAATATAAAGTCCCGTAGAGCGGACTTTCTTTCTATCTATACTTCATTTGTGGAAAAGGATTTTTTATTCTGCACAAGCAATAAAGAGAATTTTCGAAACTGCAATTACCATCGCTATAGTGAAAAAATAGTTCACTAGCAACTCCAGCATCCCCTTAAGGAGTGTTTGTATTTTCAAGTATTACAACTTCATGGTATAATCGCATGAGCTGATAATGTCGAAACCGAGATAGAGTTGCGCAGCTGTGTCATGTGTGTAGTCCCGAATGCAACGGTGAGTCGTGCGCAGGCGAGTTTCAAAATACGATTTGGTTAGAGCCGGAGTAACGGTGAAGCTGTCGTTGTTGACAATTGGATCGTGCGAGGCTCATCGTGTTGATTCTCGACTGAACGCAGCCTGCGAGATGTCAGACGGCGAGGATGATTTCATGTGCGAGGAGGAGGAAGATTACGGATTGGTAAGTTTTCCTTGACGGGCGATTCAAGCTTCGTTTGATCGAACGCTTATCCGGCGCGCGGTGAGGTTAGAATGCATCGAGCTATCGCATATATGACATTTAAAAATAGTTGCACCAATACTTCGAGAGATCTTCTTTGACAAGGGATGAAGGTGTTAATGGAAAACCCCGATTCCACACTAGCGTGTTCAATTATGCATCTCGTTAGGTTATGTCTAGCAATTTGAGTATTCAGTATTGAATCGGGTCTGATCAAGTATTATCGTTTGGCTCGAGTTTGGATGTTGATCGTTGCTTGTTTTAGGAGTACTCTGAAGATTCTAATTCCGAACCGGACGTGGATTTAGAGAATCAATATTACAACAGCAAAGCCCTCAAGGAGGATGATCCAAAAGCTGCCCTACAAAGTTTCCAGAAAGTGTTGGATCTGGAAGGCGGAGATAAAGGAGAATGGGGCTTCAAGGCCCTAAAACAAATGATCAAAATTAATTTTAAATTGGTACAAGACAGTTTTGTTTACGTTTTACATTTTTAATGATTTTTTGATGATTTGCTGATGAGTGGACAATGATTGTATCTTGTTTTCAGTCCAATTACAAAGAGATGATGGCAAGGTATAAACAATTGTTAACTTATATTAAAAGTGCAGTTACTAGGAATCATTCGGAGAAGTCGATAAACTCCATATTGGATTATATTAGTACATCGAAAAATGTAAGTTTTCAAGTTTTTGTAGTAGACTACGTCATTCTCAAGTAACGGTACGAATGAGACTGGTAAGTAACCTTTGTTTCTTCTTTAAGATGGAATTATTGCAAGATTTTTACGAAACCACATTAGACGCTTTAAAAGACGCGAAGAACGATAGGTTATGGTTTAAAACGAACACAAAACTGGGAAAACTCTACTACGACCGTTCAGACTTTAACAAATTGGCAAAAATATTGAAACAACTGCATCAGAGTTGTCAGGTGTGTAAAACACTGAAAATACTAATGCACTAAAATAGTATGTACGTTACACAAAATGCACTTGGACATGCACTTTCAGACCGACGATGGAGAAGATGATTTGAAGAAAGGAACACAGCTGTTAGAAATTTATGCCTTAGAGATACAGATGTATACAGCGCAGAAGAACAATAAGAAATTAAAAGCGCTTTACGAGCAGAGTCTTCATATCAAAAGTGCAATTCCGCATCCGTTAATTATGGGCGTCATCAGAGGTATTAAAAAAGAAATACGAAATTTACGATTTTTATTCGAAATAATTCACATTAAAATTGTTTCATTTACTTTTTCCTTACCTTCACGATCTGTGTACGCTGCTTGGGAAAGCAGGATGTAGTGATTTGTATTTTCTGTTTAGAATGTGGAGGTAAAATGCACTTGAGAGAAGGTGAGTTTGAGAGGGCTCACACCGATTTCTTTGAGGCGTTCAAGAATTATGACGAATCCGGATCACCAAGACGTACAACGTGTTTAAAGTACCTAGTTTTGGCGAACATGTGAGTGCGCGAGATTATCCATCATATTAATATTAACGCTTAGGCTGCCTCTTGCCACTTGCGGTGGCCTTAACAATTCAAGTAGAAATAATTTTATTTTATAAAAATATTCAATGAGTATATAAAATTAAATATTATTTGTATAACATTAATACTTTGTACTAATAATTTGTATAACATTAATATATTGTTACTGATGTAGGAAACAAAATTTACAGGCACACGCTTGAAATCAACTTGGCGCTTAAAGCGTTAATAATCGTATTATATTTTCTACATTTTCGATTTATATTTACTTGCAGGTTAATGAAGTCCGGTATTAATCCGTTCGATTCGCAAGAAGCGAAACCGTACAAGAATGATCCCGAGATCTTGGCGATGACGAATCTAGTTGTCAGTTATCAGAATAACGATATCAATCAGTTTGAATTAATTCTAAAGCAAAATAGGAATAATATTATGGATGATCCTTTTATTAGAGAACACATCGAGGATCTGTTACGGAACATACGTACACAGGTATCCTTTAATTGCAACTTGCCTCGATTGCGACAATATTTTAATGTAACGCGATTTGTAATATTTTATCGTTTATTATTTTATGCATATTTTATTGTTATCTGTTTCAGGTTTTAATCAAATTGATAAGACCGTACACTAGAATTTATATTCCCTTCATAAGTAAAGAACTGAATATCGATGTCTCGGAAGTGGAGAGCCTTTTGGTATCTTGTATTTTGGACAATACCATTCACGGTCGTATAGATCAGGTATTATTCCTACGATCCGCAGCTTTCTAAGATCCTGCTCTGATTGTAAAAGTAACGTTGCGATTTCTCCCTCTGTTCCCTTTCGCAGGTAAACCAAGTTCTCGAATTGGACAAGAAATCAGTATGTGCCGCTCGTTATAATGCTCTTGATAAATGGGCAGGCCAGCTTCAGTCTTTGCATACAGCCATCGTGAACAAGATGTCTTAAGCAGTACGGGCTGCAATAAAACCGAATTGATCTTACTTTGTATAGTATATAAATATAAAAAAACCAGCTCTATACACACACGTGTAAAAAATAAAATCTATTGTGATATAATAAATTTAGCATTTTAGCAAGGGAGTTTTCATTTCCGTCGCGAAGTTTTACCCCGAGTACACCTCGATTCCATAAACGGATAAATATGTTATATCTGTTTCAATATTCATGTGCGGGCATGAATTTATCTCGGTAAATGATTAAAAAGCCGTTGTCTCGCTTTTCATTTACTTCCAGATATCGTTTCACGTATGGTAATTTGTATTATATTACCGCCACGATTTCGTAAAAATGTAATATAGAATATGTCACAAATATTTCGCATATGCTGCACACAAAATACACGAGATGCATTTATATGACGACGGCATAACGCCACCTCCTTACGATTCCGAAATGAAATCTCGCTGAATAATGCACACCCGTAGATAAACAGCATTTCGCAGGTATAGAATCACATAGCTTAATGGGCGATATCGGCTATCATTAGGACTTTTAGCGTGGGAAATTGCTGTCGTCGCGAAATTATGCGAAGTCGGGAGCTCGGTTTCGGTGGCGAGAGGGCCAGAACACGGCTCGATTCAATCGGGACAATTTAACTGACGACGAGAATGTGGACGCTGCAAAATCGCGAGAGAGGCACGTCGGCCGAACAGAGAGCAAGGAGGAGACGAGGATGTATGTATATGGAGAACGTAGTAGTGTTCTACGTTTCCCTCGTACTCCGTCTGCCACGGCATCGCTCGTTACCACTTCTCGCACGTTCGTACGCTTAAGTAAATCCCGAAGGGAAACTAACAAACCCTGGTCCGGACGCGTGATGTATACGTATCCTTTGCAGAGCGATTCCACGCTTGATTATTGGTGACTCAATTGTGGTGCGCGCGTTCCGCGTCCCGATTGTAATGACCGTAATAAATTGAACTCTGAATTCAATGGAAAAATCGTCGCAGCTCCGTATCTAAATCCGTAACTATATCTGAAGAAATCTCAGAGCTCTAAAGATATAAAAGAAATAAATAAATAAAAATATAAGGGATGTCGATAGAATATATCTAAAAAAAGATTAAAGTCTCTGTTGGATTCCTTCACACGACATAGATATTAATCTCATTCAGATATTAGCCCAAAATCCTGTATGCAATTGATTCTTATGTTATTGTTAATATTGCCTCTTCACATAAACACATTTAACTTTATTAGTTTCAGTGCGAATAATCCAACAACTTGAACTCGTTACATCTTTATAATCCATAATACTTTATTTTTTCAGTATGTGAAAACGTAAAATACATTCGAGAGAAGGACGAATTCGAGAGGGCTCCTTTAAAAAATTTCGGAAATTCGGAAAATGGTCGGAATTCGTTCGAATAACATCGTTAAAACTTGCGGTTGCCCGGTTAATGGAACGTCTGACAAAAAAATCGCATATTTCGCGTTCGCGAATAACACAAATCACCGTGAGCGATTTACATTATTTTGAGCGCTCGTGAGAAGGCGGTCCTCTAATAATTTTACTCGAGCGACTGCGGGTGATGGACGCAATGCGAAAACAGCGCGCGTATCTATGAATATTGCAGAAGAGGGTGGTTTTGTGCCTGAAAGAGAGCGACAGGACTATCGGTGCCTCTTACACGCACCATGTGCTGCTTAAACGACGGTATACCGTTTCCTCGGCACACTCACCCTCTTCCCTGTATAAGTATTTTTCCAACACCCCCGCATATACAATCCGCACGCCCTTCTGATGCGCGCGATCGCGCACGCCACACAAATTGATAATTACCGGGCATTATCTTATTAGAGGCACGTTCGATTTAATTAGCTTGAGACTAATTTTATTGCTCTCTCGTTAGCATGCCGCGGTCGTGCGAGACCGCCCGTTTTTCCCGCACCGCGTTCCGACCACGTACGTGCATATTACGCACGTGACGTGTGAAAGCGCGCGCCGGTAATTTATGTTATCGCGAAATATTATATTTTATGCTGTAACGCTCGTACCCGATCGTTGGAATATTTTTATATCGAAGTTTTCGTACGCGGAACCGTCGTAGGAACTTCTTTGCTCTCCAGTTTGACGCTACGTTTGATTTTTCAATTTTTTGCGAATTGCGAGAGTGTTTACAAATTTCAGATATTTTTTGCACATTTATATGTGGATAGATTTTAAATTTTCGATTTTACGCTCTCTTCTCATTTATATCATTTTCGTATCGAGAAACGAGTGCATTTGAAATACCTATCTATATCCACATTTATAACGTCACGCGTGAGAGAGCGTATAAACATTTCACTGTAATTAAGTGCCAATCTTGAAATGGCTTTGCGATCAAGTATATTCATATAGATTTCGCGGGCAGTTGTCAGTGCTCGTAAACTACCTGACTAAATTTGTTTACGCCAGTCACGAAGTATTTATTGCCAGTGTTGGTTACTTTATCAAGCTTGACAGCGCGCTATGCTCTGGCAACACCGAGGATATACTCTGACAAAATAATGATACCGGCACGAGCCAAAAACAGACTAAAATTCACGTGCACAAATTATTAAATTGCCCAAATTGACGCTTGTCGACTGAATAATAAATATCCGTTACTGTTACTGGCGCCATCGATGCAACATGCAATTATTTAAGCGTCGATACGAATATGCGGGTATAATTTAATTACTGGCTGCATTGCGCAATTAAAACTATTTTTTACACGAATGTGTGATAATTAGAAGGAACAGTACGCATACGGGCGCTTATTGGATATATCAATATCAATAAAACGTATGATTTTCAAACATAATATAACGAGTACCATACAAACATCGTTAAAATCAGCATGAAAAGCAGAATTTTTTCTATTAAATTCCAAATCGATTTGCCTGTAATAGGAATGCTAAACAAGCAGTTTGGACAATCAAAAAGTCGAGGACATTTTTCGACCGACTTTCGCAGAGCAAAATTGTATCTTTGAAATGAACTTTAAATAACCCGAGGCAAAACTGACAGAATCCAACTAAACTCGCTTTTGCTCCAATTAAGTCGCCGAGATGTTTGAATTACAAACTTATATAGATCTTTACTAGAAAAAAACAAATTGGTGAGAACTGGTGAAAGAGAAATAAATTAATTAAAAACCGCGGTAACTCGGAGACGCCTGGCGTGCGGTGTGACGAAAAGACACATTCCACCTTTATTTCATTCACAATTTATGCAACGTAGAATTTAAAATAGTTAATACTACGAAAGAGCGTGGATACAAATCGTCGCTACGCCCGATTTGCTCATCGCCGGAAATGCGAGCGGAATTATCCGTTCCTCGTGGACACATTGCAAATCCTGCGGCTCAGCGCAGGAACAACCGCTCGGTAGAACGGGCACCACGGCTGGTTTTGGCTCGGTTTCAAGCATTGTTATTCAGTCTACGTTCGCGCCTATGTAAATGTTGGTTAAGCCCACGCAGGTTGGCACGTAAGGTCCCTCAGGCTCGTCCCATATTCTGCCAGCAAGCTACAATCCCGCTGTCTACGAGCAACTCTCGCTTCCTGAGCAGCTGAGATGGTCCACGCCACGTTGAGGAAGACATCTCCCGAAGTGTCCATCTTCTTCGAGAGCCATCTGAGTAATTGCAATAGCGCGGAACTAGATTAATTAATAATGCACTGCAATACAATAATTTGTGTCTACGTAAATTTTGTTTATTAATTCGGATTCAGTTATCTTTCGCGAGAATGAATCATATGTTCTCTGTGTATAAATCACAAAGATATAATTGCCAAAGTTATCGCTTTTCAGCGGAAAGCATTTCAAATGGACGATGCGCAAGTGATTTTAAAATTCATAGAGTCACTATTGAACGCCGCAGAGAGCAACGCATCGATTTTCTACTCGAGTTACTCGATCGTGCATTTCTCTATTTGACTATTTTCCATCTTCTTTTATCTAGCTTTCAAGTGGATAGATTTTTACAATGATTAATAGACGTGCCACTTACGTTTAAGAGTCTTCCAGGCGCACGATGAAGGAAAAACATCAATGGGAGGTGTGGTAACTGTTGACGTGGTTCTGACGAAGACGCTTCCGGAAGAAGCGCCATTTAAGGGTGAATGAACGCAAATGGTGCAGCTGCGTGTACTAATTAATTAATTAAAATGTAGACAAGCCGCGCATTGAATGAGAACGTCAAAAGGCCAGACGGGACGGTGTAAAACAAGGTCGCAGTTGTCCATGGTAGCGGTAAAAAAGATGAAAGGTTGAGTGAGGTAGACGAGGAGGGTAGAAAGAACGAGGTAAACCGTAACTGCGAAGTAGCCCCGGGAAATTTTGCATAATGGCAAGATCACGAAGGAAGTAGCAGTGCGGGTCGTCAGAGTCGGGTAAAGTCGGGCAAGGAAAAATCAAGGATGTACTTAAACATCCACGAAGCCCTCCTTTACTCCTTATCATCTATCTCCTTCCTCTTTCTCTCTGTCTGTCTGTCTCTCTCTCTCTCTCTCTGTCTCTATTTCTTCGTCCTTTCTTTCTCTCCTCCGTCTTCTATTCTGTTCTTCCGGCTACTCCTCGTCCTGCCACGGTGCAGCTGCAGCTACACCAACTACCAGATATACGCGAGGGACACCCCAAGTTTCGCTCGACGCAGTCGCCGAGAGTTAATTTAAGAGCGAACTCTATTTTCCGTGTCCTCGGCTGCTGGAAGCGTCGGTCCTAACTTGGTCGGCAGGAGAAGCGCGCGGGATGGTCTAAAAAATGAAATCTCGCGCATTGCGAACTTTAAAACCCTCTTTGGTGGCGCGGTAGAACTGTAAAATGCGACGAAGAAAAACAGGAAAGCGCCAGACAGGCGGATAGACACGAGGCACCACTTCCCGTGCGGAACGCGAAAAGTGGATGGGTCTCCGCGAGAAGGACACTCCGTTGCCGCGACAGGACACTCTGAGTCCGCGAGATCCTCTAGATGAGATCATCTCGTAATACGGGATTTATGAGCGGAAACAAAAAGTGGTTGTTAATTATGAATAATGGAAAACCGAACATACACAATTAAGAAAAAAGAGACAGAAATGAAATAGACAATTGTGACATTTCAGTGCAAATCTTTTTTTAATTCTAAATAATATTTATCCCTAAAAAACCTTTTTAAAAAAAGAAAAAATATATACGCCAAGTATCTAGAAGCAGTTTGAGTATTTTACCCAAACGTTTTCCAGGCATACTTTCTTATCGCATGACGACATTGAAGTACTTGGCGTGCCCGAATCACATTAAAACGTCCTGTCCTACCTATAAGAGACACAAAATCATTTGCGAGTCATTATTGAAAATCATGAAGATACAAGATACAATACAAATCAAGATATTGTACAAATTTACAAGAATACGTGACCACTGCGATTCGGGCACGCCAAGTACTTCAATGTCGTCATGCGATAAGAAAGTATGCCTGGAAAACGTTTGGGTAAAATACTCAAACTGCTTCTAGATACTTGGTATGATTAATTATTGATTTCATATTTAGTTTTGAGTTTTGACGAGTTGGGAGTTTTTATGTACTTGGCGTATATATTTTTTCTTTTTTTAAAAAGGTTTTTTAGGGATTTGAATTAGATGTCATGTATATTGTATTTCCGTAGACACAATTAAAACCTAATTAGGTTTTGAAATCAATAATTAATTATACCAAGTATCTAGAAGCAGTTTGAGTATTTTACCTAAACGTTTTCCAGGCATACTTTCTTATTTAGACGTCGAAGCTGTCTAGTCTAAAACAACGTCTAGAAATATTTGAATTAGATGTCAACCTAATTAGGTTTTAATTGTGTCTACGGAAATACAATATACATGACATCTAATTCAAATATTTCTAGACGTTGTTTTAGACTAGACAGCTTCGACGTCTAATAGACGTATATCCGATCTTGCGTTTCTCCCTGGGTAATTGTGTCCCCACCCAGCGAAACTGCGATTTTGTGCGTACAAATTGCGAAATTTTTATAAAAAGCATTTTATCGTGCAAATGGCAGCATACATATAGAAAATATTGATAAGCATAGAGATACTCCAGCGCAGATCATGAATAATTTGTTGAAAGTCTATAACGTACCCCAGGAACGACAGGTAGGAATGCCTAAATTTTATCACTTTCTTCAGTACTTGAAGAAAAGCTAAACATTAAATACAAATAACTTATTAAACTATTACTGTCAAAAATGTTAAATTACAGTCAGTATTAATAAGAAATTAATAAAATTGTATAAAAGAGAACATAAATTTAAAGATAGTGTAAGAGATTCAAGAAAAGAAATTTTAAATAGTAAGAAATTAACCAATATAAATATTACTTTTAACGTAAATTTAATAAAATTAATTTGACGGCCGTCCATAACCGAATCGAGCAACGCGAGTGGTCGAATCCTTACGTTACGTCTTACGGAATTTTGTTTGTGATCGGCTTATGGAGGGTGATGAACCCTCCATACACGTTATGGAGGGTACATTACCATTGTCCCTCAAGTATATTATCAGCAATCAGCAATACTACGGACCGTCATTATTGCTACTAGCTAAGGACGTTGCGATCAATGTTTTTCAAGAGCCTTCGATACTGTCGCCGTTGCAAGATACTGGGGCTTGACCGATGCACTTCATGCTTTACTCATAAAAGTAGTGAGTGCAGTGATTTGTCTAATAGTCTAAAGATAGCAAGATCAAACCGTGGCGTTACACGGTGAATTAAGAATGTAGAAAACGTGGAAGGCAGTGGCGTAGCCAGACCTACGTTTTGGGGGGGGGGGGGGGGGCTAAAAAATATTGCAAGTATGTCGGCTCTTCATCTTCGCGGTCCTTATATCCTCAGCCGGAGGAAGTTTTAATTACGAGTAACGATTCCGCGAATTCGCCCTCTATCGTTGTTTTGTGGTGTTATCTCGCGTATCGGGGATGTTTGGGATTACGCCTCGCTCCGCATAGTGGTCGACTGGCTGCCGGTTGTTAGGCGCCGAGTCGCCACACACTCCAATGGAGTGACTTCATTCACTTTAAGATAAAAAGTGAAGAGTTTCACTCTTAGGGCGGATTCACACCTTGGCAGAATAGCAGAGGCCTTTGTGCAAAGGCAGATTAGGGAGCAACAAGGCTCAAACCGCAAACCGTCCACCAGTCTTCTGCACCCGATAGATTTGTATGTACCTATACCCCATATTACTTACTGTCTGTTATTAATCAAATAAAATTTTTTTATTACACGTAATATTTCATACGTAGAAGCAGCAAGCGGAAAAGAAACAATTAACCGATAGGTTGAGTGTAATTTGTACGTATATTTATATTTTCTATTGTATTATCGAAATTTCACGTTTTGGCATATCTTTTATGATGGCGCTATTTGGAATACTTTTTTATTTTAGGATTCTCTTTGTGTCAGCGAAGATGCTGAGCCAAGCATCCTCGCTGATAATTGTGCTCCAAGCATGACGATTCTTGGACAATGTTATCCCTAAAAAACCTTTTTAAAAAAAGAAAAAATAAAGCTCGCATTCACATTTTATTATACAAGTACCGTTAGATTTTTGATTACGGCTTTAATTCCTGAGATATTTTAATCATAAGTTGATATGACCTGTCAAATGGCATGAATTGCAGATAAGCTACTTGGTAGCGCGCGACGTTTATGCAATGAAATTAGTAATATTCGATATTGATTATATGCGGCTATTTACTTTTTTATGTACTTGGCGTCGCGACGCTACCGCGTCGCTTGATATATTATATAAAATATATATCTTATAAATTTAGAACGAGACGATAATTGTTTTTAGAGTTCAAGCTGTAAGAATATAAACGTAATTGATTTTACTGGAATTACAAAATATATCTGTCGTAACGCACTTACGAACTTCAAATAAATATTCTCTTAACTTCTCCTCTGTCCAGTTAACGAGGGAGACGTTCATCCCGTATCAATTACTTGTGTTATCGCGTCGATATAATCTCGAGAGGAATCTGCGTCCCTCGGGGCGACTCGATCACGCCGGACGATCAAGATTAATCCCGTTAATTAATAGCCGAAGAAACGTGGCGAGATGAAAAGCGTCCATTATTCGCGACGACATCGGTGACCGGACGGGGGTGCCGCGGGGATCGCTCTTTGAACCCCTTCCAGAGTGGCTCATGGCCACGTCGGAGCTTCATTCATCTCGGGAAATCCCCCTGAAGTGGCCTTCTTTAAATTGAAACTCAAATACACACCCTTAAAGAGCGAGCGAAAGAGCCCTCGAGGCGCCGTTGAGCCCATTCGAGGCGGTTATTTTTCACACCATAGTCGGGAGAGAGGGTGGCTCGTACTCGCGTAGCAGTAACGGGTGCTGCTGCACGATAAGGCTGTAAAGATAACCGCTGCGGGAAATTGATTTCGTCCTCCGTTAATCGCAATAAATGCGCGTTGCGTATCAATCAGTCACGCTCGGCGGAGCCCCGTTTAGAGAGCGACAATACGGAATTATTTGCCCGAATACGATTAGATGCAATTACGGCACGCATTAATTAATAATACGATGAATACGATCGAAGACATAATTACATAATTACCGCGCGATTGCGTAATTCGCAATCGGATTTAGTTACGAATTGTAATATTCAGCGTAACGCGCGAGGAGCGGTTTTCGCTTGGAACTTGAACCAGCGCGCGAGTTACGCGATAAGGAATTGCGTGGAGAATCGCGGTATTTAAAACTGATTTCCTTCCCCGTCGGGCAGGTTTATTATCACGCGAGCGGATCAGGTGCTCGGCATTTTTACTGGCTTCGTATCCGCAAGCGTCAGCCGCGCCGCAGCCACGTTCCGCTCGCGCGCGATCCTCTTTCGTCCTATTAGCTTTGATGCCTGTTTATACGAACACCGGGGCTAAGGCCCATCGCCGTAATTAGGATATACTTTCTGGAAGAGGTTCCACCTTCCCCGGTGGCGCTATGAAAAATACAACTCCGCCGGCATCCCGGCGCCATCGTTGCGAGCCAACTTGCGCGACAAAATTTCCCCTCGGCCGTAAGCGAGTTACGCGTTCCCGTTTTTTTCCTCACTTGCCGGTTTATTTATCCTCCCGCGTATCGTTACGTCTTTATTTATCGTTAATGCATTTGACGGTAATGCCGGGAAATGGATGCACACGCGGTTGAATCCCGCGGAATTTCTCGAGCAACGTGTACGCGCGCGCGCGCGTGTACGTGCATCTGTATCGTGCATAATTTGAAATTCAAATCCGGATCGAGCGACGGCCGATCTCTCTCTCTCTCGTTCCCTCTCCCTCTCTCTATCACAGAGATGTTGTCCTTCTGATTTTTACGACGCTCGTAATTCGTTCGTTCCTTCGTTCGTTGCGGCCGTCGCGTCTCGTTGCATCTTGCTCGAAATCGGATTGAACGCGCGCGGCGAGCGTTTAAGTCGTGCTACGCGAGATACTCACCCTCCGCCTTTAACGTCTGTCTCATTATGCCCTGATTGCACGGTAGACGCGATGAAGCGATGTGATGATCAACCGCGCGACGAGATTACTCACCGGATTATGCGAATGCGACGGCGCGGCAATATGTGCGCGTTAATATGTTTTGCACAATAAATGTTCTACCTCGATAATGACGCTGCGTGCGCGGCGAGCGACGTTTCCCGATGCTCGCGTAATCAGCAATATCGCCAGCGCATCAAATAAAAAATTAAGTGTCAAAAATGGAGTCCTTTATTGTCTTATACATGCTGGACCATCGTCTTTGGATCGCCATCATTCTTGGATAGTATTATTTTTCCTCGCTGCGCGACGCATCCGATATATGATCCTCGCTGAAGATTATCTTCCCGTCTCTCCCTTCGCTAAGATTCCGAATTATCAGTCGCTAATATTATTATCTGTCGAATAAGCCACATCGCGGGGTGCCAAGGTAAATCTACAACGAGGGGACGAGGCTTGGATTTCCGCCGTATTGAAAATCGCATGGGAAATTAAACCCGCTGGAAATTATGACGCGGTGTCAACCGCGGACCGCACAATAACACGCGGTCAGGCGTGTTATCCTGCACTAGCAGAAAGAGAGAGAGGGAGATAGATAGAATCCACTGGATATAATTTCTGCGACACACACACTACGCGGGGATACAGGCCAAAGCGCTTAATTCTCTTTACGTGCAGTGAATTATTTCGGACATATTCTCCGGCGCCGTCGTCCTGCGCCACAATAGCAGGAGAGCGCTCCCTCTTCGAGAGAATTATTATCTCACGCTGCAAGAAGAGAGAAAGGAAATGCGGATAAGCGTGTGCGGCCGGGCCGGCGCGGGCGGGCCGCGATGACAAAGAGCGCGGGCCCCGCTTCTCCGCGCGCACGACGTACGTACCGACGACGCATCGTCTGAGCGCGTAATCTCTCAAGTATTGTTCGCGTCTCCCGTCGATTTATCCAACCGCTAAGGTGGAAAAGGTGTCGCGTACTCGCACGTGCTCGTCCGCGTCCCGGCCGCGCGCGGGGGACGCATGTACCTACGAGGGGACGGCAACGAGGGGGGGGAGGGTGGAAACGGGAAAACACATCTGCCAGTTTTTAGCGGCGACACCATACATCATAAATGCGAGTGAAACGTTAAGGGCGAGAGAGGGTCACCGGCTGGACCATCCATCTTGCGCGACTTAACTCGGGGGACGCGGTCCGATACATGTACAGGGTGTCTCGCAATGCGACGGTGGTGCTTGAGCGCAGATTGGCGAGCGCAAAACGATGAGCGAAGTTTCACGGAGAACATGCGATACGTCCCGGATCGCTTCGCTTCCGAGTTACGTTACGGGGAGCACGTTTTATGTTCCAGAAGTCGGCGAACAGCTGACAGCAAACTTGACGACCTTTTGACTGTTTATGGACATTCTTGGCCGGTGGTATGAACCATCGAGCAGTCGACTGCTCCCTCATGCTTTGCATACTGATCGCCGTCAACTACTTGTACTGAAACGGCAGTGACCGTAACTGTCGCTGGGCATGGTGCGATTGTTGCCTCGGATAGCGTGAATTTTCGGGTGATGCTGACGCGAAATCATAACTGAGCGGTCTAGTAGGTTCAGCGATAGAAGGGTTTGCGATGGAGAACGTACCTTAAATTATCTTGATATTAACAGTGTACGTCCAGAGCTCCGTGAGCTCGAGGGAAGGGCGTAACACACGCCTCTCGAGTTCTGAGACACTCGGTCTCAAAACTTGAGTCGAGCTAACTGAGAGTTCCGGCTGTAGGGTCAACGACCAAGGTCGATTTTACCCTTAATTTGGAACAAGTCTGCTCGTTGGTTCCTTTTAGAGTAAGAGAACTTAATCTCTTTTACCTGACCTGTACGACCTGTTGTGGGAAGGGGATTGATTGAGGTTTATTCAATAAATTAGATTTTCCTTTTTCCTTAAGGAATTAACATTATATTTGTAACGCAATAAAATACATAAGAAAAGAATTAAATACGCAGAATAAATACATCGATATAATTTTTACATTGATGAAAACTATTTATAATTCTGACAATTCTAATTATGGGTAGTCTAAAATGTAATTTTGTATAAGGGACGCAGGCCCGAGGAGAAATGCATTGGGCGGAAGGGGTGACTCCAAGGTGGGAAAAAGATTGAGGATGTGTTCTCGAAAAACCTCGAGACCACGCTCGTAAAATCCCTCAACCCTTCGAGAGAAGGAAAGGATTGGCCTGTGGTTAATGGTTCTGGGGATGATCGTGGAGGGATAGGTTCATCCAGATGTTCTTCAAGATTCGGTGAACCAATTGGTGAGTACCATGGCGAGGAGGGAACGGGAGAAGGGCAAGGGGAAGAACGTGGGGACAATATCTCCAAGGATGAGGAAGAAGAGTGAGAGGGTGGTGGCGATTGTGATGGTGAACTGATTGAGGGAAAATCAGAACTCGGAGACCGCGAACAATTTCTTTTGCGCGGTGGCTCGCCCGAAGAGTTTCCCTCTACTGCGTGGGGTTCCCGTGGGTTATTTTCTGACGGGGAACTCGAGCTCTCGGATCCGCGTTTGGTGGGACCCACTTAAAAGAAAGGGACAAGTCACGTAAATGAATGTCTGTCGGACGGAGGTCTCCGCGAAAGGAATGGAGCGCGGGTGAAGATATTTTTATAGATTGTTAGTAATGTAATCAAATTCGCTTACTTCCTTGATGTTCAGCGTCGTGGGTTGCCAGTTCTCCAGACCAAGGAGGCAGAAAGAAGGCGAGGCGTTGATTTTGGCACACGTCCGTTAGATTATTGAAACTTATTTCGGAACTCCCGCACGAGATAGTGGTTACTGAATGAGTCCGAGAGTGAGTCTCTGGGCAGATCGTTGCCTTTTTATATACGTTCGAAGGACCATGGGGAGTGCTATTTCTTTTCCGGGAATTCACAAAAAATTGTTTGCGCGAACCATTCGTTATCGCTTATAATAATTTACTTGGTATCAGCGGATGGGTCTAATACTTGTAAATCAAAGAAATCTCTTGGCGGTATTCTTTGATAATTGTTTTCGCGCGTCATTTGCGATAGTTAACCTTTTTAACCCCTAGATGAATAGTTTTCGAACGTCGCGGTAACGAGACGATTGCTTCATTAGCCCAGTTTTAACCATGATTTAAAGACTTGTTTTGCCGGACGTGTGCCAAATTGCACGGCTCTGATGAGAGCAATCGCTCAGGAATCAGTTAATTATTTCTTTTCCGGGAACCGCGATATCTCTCATCGTGACCCCCAGACCTCCGCTCACGCGTAATCTTTTTCGCGCGTGGCAACGACGTTCGCTGATTTAATCTTATATAGAATATTATATAAAAATCTTTTTAAGAATATTTTACTTTGGAAGCGAGGAACCGTGGAGTCTACTGGACGTAACAACAGTATATGCCATATAATATTATATTTCTTTATTATAATACTAATTAATCTCCATTTCATAATAAAAATTATAATTAAAAAAACTGCTAATTATGGCATAACGTACTTTTATATTAAAGTACTCTTAAATAGTGATAACGTACCGTAACTAAAAAATGGAACAGATTTTGCAAAATTTATAAATTTTTATAGAACGTGTTCATTGAAGGCTTCTGGTCCATGAAACATCTTGTATAGGACCACAAAGTGATGAACATATATTGTAGATAGAAATTCAGGTTCGAATGAACACACGTGTGTGCGCACTCGTCTGCAGACACGGCGGATGCACAGGACGGATACTGCATGTTCCAATATTAAAGGCACACCGTAACGCAATAATGCCTCGACAACGCCGATCCAAGGTGGGAGCAGTTTTTCTTGGTTACGTCGACGAAGATGTTCCATCTACGGCATGCGAAGCGTCGCTGGGCTTTCTCCCTCGACGACGACAAGGACGACGACAACTACGACGAATCATCTGGAGATAAACGACTCTACGTCGTCGATTTTGGCAGATCGTCCGGAAATTCGTTCACTGAGAAAATGTTAAGCGATTCATCATGAAGCTACGTATGCCGACCACATCCCGGCGGCGGGATTAGCAATGTCGAAATGATAAATCGCGCCTCTGTTATGTGACATTATGAGAAATATAATTCACCTGGTGAAGATGTTAAGCGATTGTTCGTAAAATCGTCCGTGCTGACCATTTCCCGCGGTGGGACCAGCATTTCGATGTGGAAATAATAAATCTTCGGATAGGATAGCACATCGTTTGCGATTTAACGTTCTGATAAATACTAACAAATAAGAACCTTTTGTTTTGCAGTTTGTTCAGAATTATTAACTATTCTGTGATCAATGGTTACATACAAAATGAAGTAAATTATTATTATTATACTTTTTAAAAAACACAATTAAAATTTCTTGTAAAATATGATCGTTTCTATTCTTTATTCATTATAGACTATCTAAAATTATTTTTATCATAGATATATTAATCGCCTTTGAGATATTGAATCCTGAAATTTTCAAATAATTCAATAATCATTAACCTACCGAATGTAATCGTTGCATATCTCGTTATAGACGCAGATGAACGTACTGAATCGAGCAATGCTAAATATATGTAAAGCTACCAAATCCGCGGTTAAACGGAAGAAATACCGATGACTGACACCAAGTCCCTTGACCCTCTTTCTCCACATATAGACGGTAATTTTAATTTCAGAATAACGCACATCCGTGAGAGTGCGGGAACGGACGGATGGCGAATTAATCCAGCCGTGAACGCGCGGCGCGGATAAAAGGACCCCAGCGTATTGGTAAATTGAGAGGTTCTCGTCAGGATCGCGCGGAATCCTCGACATTTACATTTTATGATATTTGTCGAGTCCTTCGAACCTGCCGCGGCTCTTGCACGGAGGAAAGCGAGGCCCGAGGGGAGGAAAAGGGGAAAAAGGTAAGAAGGAGGCGGAGAGTACGAGAGCCTTAAGCCAAACCATCCTTCCGTTCCCACACAAATATTCTTGCCGAGACGTTTCCTCCCTCTCCATCTCCCTGACATACCGCTGTGTATTATCCATGTGATATATGTGCCGAGAAAAAAAGCTACGAGAGGCTCATTACCGGGGTAAAAACCGGCGATGCGCGTTCTCAAAATCCGCCTGGTGACGGTGTGTTTCATTTTATCCTTTGAGACCGCCATCCTCGTCGTCGTTGTCGTCGTGCGATGGAGATCTTCGCGACCCCGCCGGAAAACGAGAACATTTCACTTACGAATTCCGTCTGAGAATTTATTTCGAGTCGCAGTCTATCGCGGGACGCGTATCCACTTGAAAAATGTTTGAAATTTGTTTTCTGTTTCCTCCCTCCCATGCAGCGTGCACTTTCTCGTTGGGTACCTGAGGCACGTCGTGCAACGTCGACTCAGCGTGCCCTAGAAAAATCATCAGTTCCGATATAATCCGATCACGGCTTATTTCGTCTTATTTTATTAGACTTTGTTAACGAAATGTGGATTGAAAATAACTGATGGACACAGGGGGCGAGGGAGGCCGGGGGAAATCCTTTTCCCCACCTCCGCTCGCCCCTTCCTCTTCAGCGATTTTCACACGCAGCTGGGAGACATCCTTTTTTTCATTTATTTCTCATTCGAAAGTTAAATATTATTACAAATCCGACGAAATACCGTTTCTAATATGAAACTTCGCCTTGTCGAATTAGTCTTTTTCCACATTCCGCAGGCGGACGGATACACGCCGTTCGCGCGACACTCGCAAATCAAACATGACCCAATTCCGTCAGTTTCGCGCCGGCAGGGTCGAAAGAGTACCCCTCCAACGTCCACGGGAGGGTTAATATCGAAAATCCCGAATACCAGGACATGCCGTCTGGATGATATCCGATAGCGCGCACCGGCCGGCGAATTCTAATCGAGCGCAGCCGCATTCCGAATCGGGTGACAATTAACCGCCTCCGTCCTGAAATGCATTCTCGCGGTCATTTCCTTTTTCCGATCTATCGCGCCGAGTATTTCGAGCACCAACGAGTACGCCTGCTACCTGGCCATTAATCCCAAAATAATTACGCGCGCGCGCGCGAGCGAGCGAGCGTGTGTGCGATACCGCGGTACCGGTTATTGTTCCTCTGATATCTGGATCGCATAAATACCGCTATCCGTTGCATTCATTCGTACCGTTATCGTTGCAACGGCGGGCATTTATTACGCCGCTGACCGAAAGGGCCGATCGTTCGCGTGGTTAATTCCATAATTGAACGGGGCCGATACGCGCGTCCATCCTCTCTATGTACATGCACCCCGCTGAAAGATTATGATGTTCTCCGTGGCAGGCGCGTTGCGTAGCCCGAAAATCCGCCCTGACCCGTTTCAACCCTTACAGCTTTCCGGTATTAACAGAATCGAACATATCCGTTTTTATGAGAGAGGAAACCGTTGCGTGTGTAATTTCGGATTTGTCGGATGTAATTTGAATCCTTGTCTGTTCACCATAATTCTGCTCTGCGTAACGTAAAGTTTATTAATTTAACATAATTAATTTAACAATTTAAATAAACAATCGTAAAATCCGTTTTACGCCATTTTTAGTCATTTTTTCCTTCGTAGTATCGATCGGATAGTGCAACTGATAGAACGGGACTGCTTGTGAAGCGATAACATAAATTTTCCAAAAAGATCTCACAGTAACTGATGCGATTCTCGATGAGATCCGCGGCACCCGCTGAACCATTTTCATGCAACGAATACCAATCAGATGTTCAATAATTTATCGCGGTGCTTTGACAGAAATTTTTATTTCACCACGATACGTATATAATATGCATGCAAAGAATTCACAAGAGCATTGTTTCCCCCAAAATAATCTATTATAGAACGTAACGGACGGATATTAATCTGGCGACGGTGAAATTTCACGCCTCAAATCAAGTCCGCAAGTTATCCATTCCCGACGTGGTCCCTTGTAAATATCGCGAATTCCGCTTGCCAGAGAAAGATCCCCGGAATCCTCCACTCCATTTTCGACGTAGAGGCAATGCGCGGTTGCTTTCACCAGAAAAATCGCCCGAGACTTCCACCGTCGCGACACGCTGTGTAACATGCACTCCAGAGCGCGAGCTGCTGCGATATGCACGTCGCATCGCCCGTAGGGCTTGCCTCCGCCCTACCTCGGAGATCCTCCCTTACGCGCAAGAAATCGAGGCCGCACCGGAAGCGCCGTTAATCCCGTTGTTAAGTCGTCAAGACCGCTGTTAAGTTACCGTATCTCGTGCATCCGGATACACCAAGGGGTTGCACGCGCGAGGGGTGGAAGGAGGAGCATAAAGCGTGGACGCAGCGCTCCGCTGCATAACGAGGCGCCAGGCACGTTTTAATCATCTTCGTTTTAATAAGCATCGGGAAGCACGCCATCCGAGACACCGCCGAAGGTCGTGCTGCAGCCGGGTCGACTCGATCCCACCCCCTTCGGTACACAGACGGACGATCCTTGCGATCCGGCGATCGCCATCGCGGGGGAAGCTCGTTCCGTCGAGCCCGGCGGGGGCAGCAAACCGCATATCCGACCGAAGCGAATTTCTCATTTACGCCAGGCCGGGATTGACACAGCCCGTCGTGCAATAACCGATTCAGCGGACTCATTTAAGGTAAACTCGCGGGAAGCCCGCGGAACGAGCCGATACGTGATTTCGGGCCGGGTTCGCACCCCCGGCCGGCCCGGGCGATTGTACACACAGACGGATTATTATGAAATTATACGTGGATCAAGCGCGCTCGTGCACGACGAATTTGAAGAGCGGCCCGAACCCGATAGATAATTTCGACGGCGCGGCCATGGCCGCGCGATGTTTCGCCCGTCCGATAATTGAAGCGAACGTGATTCTATGGGCTCGGTGCAGGTGCACGTTCCGATCTCCGTGCATAGAGGAGATACCTACATCCGGCGAGTTTTTATGAAAATTTAAATATGTGATATGAAATAAATATATATTAAGATATTATCGGGAGATTAATATCATTTAATCATAAAATATGGTGCGATATCGTGCATAGATAATTTTTCCGGCTGCTTAATGTTGCTATTGAAAAATTCAAATGTCTTATTTTCCAGCGATCAAGAGAATATTATCTCTGCCAGAAATTTCTCATTCTTTTAAATGTTTAATTAACGTGATTGTGTTATTTAATTGTTCATGTTTAATTACGTTTACTTAATTATTTAATTGTACGTTACAATTGTAACTAGCTAAATATAACTTTAATAATTCACAAACGTTTTCGCTAACATTGTAACACATCTGGCTCTATCAGAACGGTGGTCGAATTATTTTCTTATTTCAGAATATTTGCGGATTGTATCATTTTAATCGCTTTTCAACACGAATGTACGGGAAGGGATTATAACGAGATAATACGTGGATCAACGTCGCGGCGGTATCCGGCATCCCTATGTGTGACGATTGCGCGAAAAGCGTTTCATAATTTCATATCGATTATCCTATCGTCCGTTTGTCGCACTCGGTGTTACGTTCATCCGCGATAATTAACTCGATTATTAACGAGTACTGCCGCGGAAAATGATTCTTGCCACCGGCGCGCGTTTTAATCTGCGGTTTTTAAAAACATTCATCAGTTTTTGCGCGAGCTTTGGGAATTGTAACAGAACGTGGGAAGAGACAGAGACAAAGACAGAGACAGAGAGAGAGAGAGAGGAAGGGAATGTTAAGTCGTGCGCTCTTTTCAATTCTCTCAACTCGAGTCTTTATTGAGACAACGACCTAGTTTATACAGTAACTACTTTTGTACTACAATAAATGTTTTAGAGTGCGAGAAATTAAAAAAAATTGTTTTAAACTTTTAAAAAAGCTATATTGACAAATCACTTTGAGATCAGACCGACTTTTATCGTACGCGACTCGATTCTTAAGCCCGTTTTAGACTATGCAATATATTGCGTAAGATTTGACGCAATTTTTAAAGCAAGAAATATTGCAGAATACCATACACAAATTGCAAACAAATTGCATGTGTTTCATAAATTGCACAAGATATTGAAAACGTGCTCTATTCCTGAGCAATTCTTTGTCTATTGACATGCGCCATGGTTTGTACATTTCGAGATCTGTTCTTTTTAGCTGAATTGTCTGCACTAATACAAGAATAATAAGTTACTTATTCTTGACTTTTGTTAACTTCTTTTTTGAATTATCATATTTATAATTGTAGAGGAGAATCCCCTATTATGAGATATGCTCCTAATATGAGATAATAGGGTTTTTGCTAAACTAGTGAGCACTATCTGTTAATTCCACCATAAACTTATTACTCTTGGTGTAAATGTATTTAGTGAAAAATTCATTGTTCGTTATTGCGTTTAGCTTTTGCAAGAAAAGGTTTGTGAAATTGTGAACATGTCAAAGGAACTTGAGATAAGTCTTTAAACCTTGTTTATTATATAATAAAGAAATGGTTGGCAATAAATTCAGTATGCAATGATAGAGTAGAATCGTAGTAACAGGAAAATACGCGATTTGTTGAATTGCTTAATTGTAGAGGTTAGATTTCGTGATCGCGGAACCGCTAGGCGCGTGGCTCGTATAATGAGATATTCAGCGTACTCTTAATATGAGATAATTATTGTTCGAATATGAGGATTATGTAGTGTAATAAAAAGAAAGAAAATACTACTTAAGGGTAAAGAAAAGTTAATACGAATTTATATTACGAATTTTTGTGTATTTAATTTTTATAAAATCTGACTATGGAGGTTAGAGAAACGAGAAAGCGTTGACGGTGGAATCGTGAAGATTTGGCGAAGGCTGTGGCAGCAGTATTTTTATAAAAATATCTAATAAAGTTTTTTACTTGCAATACTGATGTATTTTGCACTTTTAACACCGATTTCTCAAGGTATCTTATATTAGGAGCACACTTTCGCGATCTTGCGTAAAGCTCTTTTTTCAAATTTTTTTAATTTTCAGAAAAAATAATATTAAAATTAGATTTTTCATTTCACCAACCTAAAGCTTATTAAATTCTCTTCAAGATAACGTATTACATTTATAAATTCTGCCTATAGATTTCCTTACATTCGGCAAAATCGATATGGTATCTCATAATCGGGGATTTTCCTCTATTATTATTTCTTTGGTGTACTTCTGATTGTGTTTCAACGTGTATATATTGTGGTGAGTGTAAATGAGACTGGTTTTGTTATTTATTGTATTGCGCTCTATAAATTTGTTGATCGTTTTACAGACTTGGATCACTTTGTATCGAATTTGAAATTGTCACCATTGGACTATTTGGAATCAACTTGTTACTGAAGATGGCCTGATTTTATGGCTGAAACGTATAAATATTATTACTACGAACATTTCGTTTGTTTTTTGACTTTCCGCATGACATCAGCGGCCGCTCCTATTGCCTAACTTTTGCTAAAGAATAATAAGCACGCTATTCCTATGTAACTGATACGTTCTGCCATGTTTTCAGTTTGTACATATTGCGTATACAAGTGCATATTGCGCAAATCTTACGTCAAATAAAATGTACAGTATAAAACACAATACAATTTAACGGCAAACAATTCTTGCAGCAAAACATTGCTCAAGAAATTGCGTCAAATCTAGCAAATATTGCATAGTCTAAAACGGGCTTTAGTCTTTAATTAATATCAGACAAGCTGCAATATTTTACACATACGACATAGATTGAAACTGATATTGAAAGTATTTATAACGGATGAATAAAATCCGCAATACCAGATTACGAGTGATTAGTCAGTGAGAGCACCGACGATAATTTAACGAGTGAATAATTATCGAAATGATGAGGACAGTGATATCGACGACGATGATAAATGATGGCTACTTTTCATCGACTGTATGTCGCTTTGCCCCTTATTTTGAGACACGATATTATTCCGCTATCTGACATTTACAACTCCTGAGATTGCGAACCTTATCGGTGATACGTGTGTTATATGCGCCTTCGGGCGCAATACCGTAATGTAGCTAGTTCGGCTGTGCAGCGACTTGGCGTTCGCTAGGTGTTAATTACGGTACAGGTACAGATAAGTCCATTTGCACCGGAGTTTCATCGTATCACGATGAAATCGTGGCCGTTAATCAATTACTTTGATTACACACTGTGAATGGATTACGCGTAAAAAAGTGCTTTCGCTTAACAACACAGCTGTGATGGAAATTTAATCTTGTTTATCCTTCTATTCATTCACGTCAAAGTACGATACTTTATTTAAAACTACCGTTGTAAAATTGCTGCAGTGCAGTATGGAATTTACAACAATGAGAAAATATGAGTTAATTCATCATCATATTCCGCATAGAATATTTAAAGTATTTACGTTTAAAGTATTATATTGATATTAATGATATTTTTGCTACCTCGCTGTCAATGAGTTTTGCAAGAATTCGCTTAATAACGCCTTCGTAGAGGAATTAAAGCTCGTTCCACTGATATCTCCTAGTTCCGTGTTTTCTCTGAATTAGCTGCCGTCTTACTGCGTCTTGATGCCGACGTAGAAATGCTGATGAGCATCACGCGCGTTGATCTAGACCGGTGCACTCTAGGAAAATGTTAATTAGTCTCCGTGCCTCTAACATCCCACTTAATACATTTCCACGTGATGAACGTTGTGTGGTACCTAATGTTACGTACGCCAATATTTTACTCCCTTAGCGATATCCGCCGAAACATTTATTGCCATATATTATTCTTCTCTCATTAAAGATTTTATCGAAACATTCAAGATCTCAGTTACGATGCGATGAACATTTTACAACGACTAGTACAACACAGGCGCGCGCTATTTTATTTTTCAATGATAATAATGTTTTTGAATAATAACATTCATCTATTATTTATTATGTGCACAATTATCACACTCTACCAAATTGTTAACCTCCACGCGAAGACATTTAACACGGCTTTTTTAAGAGTGGATTTGGCATATTGCGAAGTTTTCGACGATTGAAAATCCTTTAGATTTATGCCCGGTTTCTTCATACTTCTCAATAGCTATCTTCCAGATAACTAAAAATTTATTTTTTTCATTGAAACCTCTGATTACGTATTTAACGGATAGCTATTCTTTATACTACTCACTTTTGACACAAAGTGTCTAGAATGTTATTATAAATTACTATAATCTGTCATGTTAAAAAGGTGAAGAAAACTGATTCTACGAGATATCTTTTGGATAAAGTTATCGAGAGGTGAAGAAATTGGGCCTTAGAAATGAAAAAGTTCTACCCTTAGAAATTTTTTCTTTTTCCGAGCAGTTCTGAGTTGTTGATATCCTTATTTTTTATATTGCCTAGAGTTCTCTGCTATTGAAAATACCGTAAACTCGGAAATGAAAAAGTTCTAGCCCTAAGAAATTTTTTCTTTTTCCGAGCAGTTCTGAGTTGTTGATATCATTATTGTTTATATTGCCTAGAGTTCTCTGCTATTGAAAATACCGTAAACTCGGAAATGAAAAAGTTCTACCCTTAGAAATTTTTTCTTCTTCCGAGCAGTTCTGAGTTGTTGATATCCTTATTTTTTATATTGCCTAGAGTTCTCTGCTATTGAAAATACCGTAAACTCGGAAATAAAAAAGTTCTACCCTTAGAAATTTTTTCTTTTTCCGAGCAGTTCTGAGTTGTTGATATCCTTATTTTTTATATTGCCTAGAGTTCTCTGCTATTGAAAATACCGTAAACTTAGAAATAAAAAAGTTCTACCCTTAGAAATTTTTTCTTTTTCCGAGAAATTCTGAGTTGTTGATATCATTATTTTTTATATTGCCTAGAGTTCTCTGCTATTGAAAATACCATAAATTCAGAAATGAAAAAGTTCTAGCCATTAAAATGTTTTTCTTTTTCCGAGGATTTCTGGGATATTTATATTGTTACCAGTACAACACAGGCGCGCGCTATTTTATTTTTCAATATTAATAATTTTCGAATAATAATATTTATCTATTATTTATTATATGCACAATTATCACACTCTACCAAATTGTTATCCTCCACGCGAAGACAGCCGCGCGATGGTAATCTAAACTGAACACAACGTGAATCGAGATAACCAATCAGCGTCGCGGAAAAGAGGCAACAATGATTTCGATTTGATTTAACACGGTTTTTTAAGAGTGGATATTTAATCGGCCGTATATACCATGAGAAATATATGAGTAGTGACTCGCTCGTTCACTCTCCTGCGCGATCGACAAACGTGTAAATCCACGCAATTACGAAGCAATCATCAACTAATAAACGCGAATAAGATTAGTGATGTATTAGAGAGAATAGGAATTAATATTTAACTTCTCATTAAGGATTTTTTATTCATTGTTAAGACGGAAGATTTCCTTGTGCAAAAGTGTGTTTAATATTACTTGGAAGGAACACAAACTGTTGCAAAATGGAAAGAGACGAAGAAAGCTACAACACTGATCTCTCAACGACAGCAAATGCTGTTAAACAGATTGCAAGCCGTTCGGTATTAACGCAGATTTGACCGTGTTAAATCTAAATCGCGGTAATTAGTAATACTGGACTTGTAACAACTGCGCAACCGGTGTGTGAAATGATTCTAAAGTTGGATTTTAAATCCCTCGCGCCGGGGGACGCCGTTTCATTTGGATTATATCGTGTTTATTCGGCATTAAGTGGATTTATTATCCATTCGGATATATATTTCCGGTTACGCGGCGAAATTTATTAATACCGCCCTAATAAAGGTGGAGTAGAATATACAAACAGCACATGTACACGTACACTCGTATGTAACGTCTACCTGGCCCGGTGGCGCCGATAATTGATTTATTTCAGCGTTCACAGCGTGATGTAATAGCGCAAAATTTGCGGCACGACTTTGGATGCTGTTGTTGATTGCCGTTGCATATTACAACGGGCGTTGCGTAAGCTGACAAATTGCAGGTAGCTCATTGTGCCCCGTAATAAGTGGTAATCTCCTAATTTCGCTTCGTTATAGACGGTTCGATTATGTTCGCGTCCTGCTAATTTGGCTGTAGGCAGCTCGGCAAACTACATTCACATTAACTGCTTTGGAGTGCAGTGATGCCGCGTGACATCATATCCTGCCTCTAAGCACAATCAAATTATCACTGCACACGTGACAAAACAGCCGATGCTCCCTCGCTGCGGCGAAACGACGACCGCCCCTATTGGCCACCCTCTCTGTGCGCTTTCTCTCTCTCTCTCTCTCTCTCTCTGCGCGCTTCCGCGCCTCTCCGCTAAATTAGCTACTTAATTACGCCGGCAGCCAAGCGCAACGTGCAACACAAACTTGCACGTACCAAGTCGTATATTTTTGCGTGCCTCCACCAAGTCGAGGCAAACCTTGTAAATATATCTGGTAACTTTATCAATACATCAATGAAACATTGGACGGGTGAATGCTGCATCGTCCATTCCGGGGACACAAAACTTTTTCTGATGTTATTATGCTCTTCTGCTATCTGCGAACTTGAGGAGAAGGAAAAATTTTTAATGTTGCATTACGTCGAGATAATTATGCGTTATGTCTAAATTAAAATATATAATATAATATGACAAGAAATGAATAAGCGATGTAAGAGAAATTATTGATAAAAAGAGAAAAGTATTGATGAATTAGGTATGTTATCATTTCGTTCATAGGTCGGAAAAAGAAGTCCGAAATGATAAGAGGATAAGATTATTAGTTAAGTGCACGATTAAATCATCATGTAATTAGAGTATAACTTTCTCTTTCTCTCACTCTTTTTCTTGAAGAATTTAGTGAAATACCTGCTAAAACTTTCGCGCATTCGAGTTCCACTACGTAAAGAAGGATGTATATGTGTGTGTGTGTGTGTTATTTCACATGTTATTCTACCTCGTCACCTGGACATAAAATTAAGGGATAAACATTTCAGCGAATGATCTCGGTAATTGCAGCTCGGAGTGACGTTGAGTCTTACTCAAGATGCAAGTTTCAAATACGAATATTTCGAGATACATTCCAACTTCGTAATTACACTTACGGAATATTAAACGGATATTAATTGTACGCGCGGGATGACCGCGAGTCCCTTTTTTGTTTTATTAGGCTAACGAGCTACAAACTATCGCGGTAACTAAATGCAAATACTGCAGCACGCTGCGGCGGGTATTATTCAACATATGCTGTTAAGATATTCAAGAGAAGCAGTTCGTTACACAATGCATGACCGTGCATCGCGCTTGCTACCAGAATTTTAAAGTGAGCCAAATAATTACTCATTGATGTGTAATCAACCTCAGTATCATCCACGCTTCATCTCTTCGCGGAATAATGATATTACGTGGCTCTGTCGAAATTTACACGAATCAAAATTTATATTGACATTACGACACACGCATGTAATAAGCGCGAGAGATTTACGTATAATTACGTATAATTTTTATCGTCGAAAATGCGCACGCGATCTTTCGACATGTTTATTAACAAAAAATACTCTTGATGCCACGAAGTCGAAGTCTGACTACGAAGTCAAAATGACTTGCCGTTGATGAGCCATTGAGCATGAGAAGATGTCAAGAGTCAAAGGAGAACATCCTCCCTGTTCACTGACTATCTACCACCGAATCCGCTATCGAGCATCCCTTAGAACGCGACATCTCCGCGCGACATCCGTTTTCGTCTCGACATCGCGCGCGACGAGGATAATCAGGCGGGTACGCGCGGAATCGCGAGGGAAACGAGAGGGAAGAAGCGGAAAGTACCGCGTATAGCGTATCTCTCGTATCGCGCGCGTGGGAAGAGGACGGGGCCGTGGCTTTTTCAAAGGATGGTTTTTCTCCTCGATGGTCTCCCGTGGGGATAACGACTATACTACGGCGGAGGCTGCGGGATATTTCAAGGCGGACCGACGTCGTTGAATCGTGCATTTTACGACGGCTCCTTGCGGGCCCTACCGGGCACGCCGATATCCTTGCCGCGTCCGTGTTGGTGCCAGATCCTTGTTCCCGTGTCCCTTTAACATGCAGCCCGCGTCCCATCGAAGGGAAGCCACGCGCGAACAATGCACACCGACACGCGGGGAGACGCGGGCGAGAGAGCACGTACGTCCGCGAACTTTACGCGTGCTCGAAAAAAATGTTCGACCACGTGCTCTCGCAAGCGATGAGCACTCAGGCTGCGACATTCCGCGTTAGAATTCTGACGGCGGCGGGGAACCGAGTTTTAAGTAGTTTTAATAATTAAACGCGAGCCACACACGCGGACAAGCGCGGCTGACCTGGTCGGTCACAGGATATTTTAGACGCGGATGACTCCCATGGCTGACCCCGAATGCGGTATTCCGTGAACTGCTTTTGCTAAATTCAGTTTAACTCGTCTGGACGTGTACGCTCGTTGCAAAATAGACAGCAACGAGTATTGACGCTTATTTCTAACTTGCAATTGGATAAATGGATATTCATGTAGAGTCTTGTTATTACACAGACACTCGTTATTATACAGGGTGTTTCCTAAGTAAGTAGACAAACTTAAGGAGGATATTCCTTGGCTTATTTTAAGAAGAAAAGGTCATATAAACATATGTCCTAAACTGCTTTGTTTTCCAAAAAAAAGTACATCACTGTTTTCGTTCACTTTTCGTTTATTATAGAACAGTTTGTGTTATTGCAAATGAAACAAATGAAAAACAATAGTAACCAAAAAGAAAAATTATAACGAAAAAGAAAATAGTAACTAAAAAGAAAAGTAATAACATCACAGTAACTGCTGAAAATGTCCACCTGCAGCCATGATACAGGCCTCAACTCTCCTTTCCATTGATTAACGTACACGCTCAAAAATACCTGGAGTGTTACGTATTCTTTCACATCCATCTATTATGCGATTTCTGAGAACTGTTAAAATTTTTTGACTCGTACTGCAAAAGCACGCTATCCGAAAAGTGAACGAAAACAGTGATGAACTTTTTTTGGAAAACAAAGCAGTTTAGGACATATGTTTGTATGACCTTTTCTTCTTAAAATAAGCCAAGGAATATCCTCCTTAAGTTTGTCTACTTACTTAGGAAACACCCTGTATAGATTGACCGATAAATCAAAGATGATTTATTGAAGTCCACTGAATATGGTTAAATTTCACAGTAAAACATCTGCTAAAACATGTCATGCATTTCCACTGACGAAAATGGATAGACTCTTCGTCTAAAATTAATAGAAAAATCACGGGGCAGATCATTGATTCGTTGAAAAAATATATACAATGCCAATTACGATATCAACGTGTAACAACTATATGTTACATAATAACGTACATGTAATAACACTACTAATGATCGTATATCAAAATGCTTTCTGCAACGGAGAATAAATCTCTAATGCGACAGCTATTGTGCGAAGGCGCTTAGATTACGAACGCGGCGCTCATAAAGCTGACGTCCTGCGGATTTATGTACCAAGGTACATAAATCGGTGCACGACGCATCTCAAAGCAGGGTGGGACAGTAACGAAGATACGTACATGAAGGGTTGTAGTTCTCTTGTACCAAGGCCTCCCCCGATTGATGCTCGCACGAACACGCACCGCCGAAAATCGACTACGTCCATACCCACGCAAACACGTGCACACTAACACGTGGGCTAGTGCAGGCGATGTTCAGCACGAGCAACACCATCGATATCGACTGGAAGAGCGTCACCGACACAGGAAGCGATCGTTAGAGTAGGGACTATCCGGCGAGTGCATACGCGCCACATGGCGACCACGGTGCCACCGTGTAGCCGGCTATAAGTCGCACGGAGGACGCGCGAGCTTGCCGCTACGTGCGGCGAACGGACGTGTTATTAGATACGGGGTGTAATGAGCTCTCGGGTGTAACGAATGACTCGGTATCGCAAATAACGCATCGCCGACGTTGTCCGCGCGTTCGGCCGCGCGAGCCACGTTAAGGGTACACGCGCGCCCTGCGCTCGCGAGTAACCGCCCCTTGTGCGTTCCGGTCCTCTTCTCTCGTCCGATGCAATGTATTAGGGGTGTGATTTAGTTTTGAGGGTTTTGCAACAGATGGCTGTAGTGTCAGTTTGTTCCAATAGCTGTTTCCGATAACTGTTGTTTCTTACAGTCTTGACATTATACATCACATTTAGTAGCATTATAGCAATAGATGCAATAACAGTCGTGTTTATATCATCGTAAAAATGCAACTTCCGAAACAGCATTTTCCACATGCGTTGCTTTTGCTTTTTAATCAAAACAAAACTGCGGCTGACGGTTATAGAATTCTTGTGGAAACTTGTGGTGATTCTGCCCCATCAATTAAGACGTGCGAATACTGGTTTAGACGCTTTAAAAGTGGTGATACTGATGTGAAGGACAAAGAACGCTCGGGACAACCAAGAAAGCTTGAAAATGCAGATTTGCAAGCATTATTGGACGAAAATCCAACACGATTCACTTCAGAACTTGCCAGAGCATTAAATGTTGATCGTACAACAGTTACGAAACATTTACATGAAATGGGAAAAATTCAGAAAGAAGGGAAATGGGTTCGACATGAATTATCGGAAAGTGCCATTGCGAACCGGTTGAACATTTGCATTTCGTTGATCGCCAGGCAAAAAAAGAAGAGTCTTTTGTCTCGGATTGTTACTGGGCATGAAAAGTGCATCTATTTTGATAATCCGAAACGCAGAAAATCATGGGTGGATCCAGGCGAACCATCAACATCCACTCCGAGACGCAATATTCACGGTTCAAAAGTAATGCTCCGTATTTGGTGGGATAGTGTACTATGAGCTGTTAAATTCGCATGAGACTGTCACGGCTGATCGTTATCGACACCAATTGTACAAGTTGAAGGAAGCATTGGACCAAAAACGACCAGCAATTGCGAGTAAACGACGGAAAGTGATTCTTCTTCGTGACAACGCTCGACCTGACGTTGCGTTATCAGTGAAACAAACACTATTAGAGCTTGAATGGGAAGTCTTACCGCACCCCGCGTATTCTCCATGCGATTATTATTTGTTCCGGTCGATGCAACGCGCTTTAGAGGATACACACTTTGATAATTTGGAAGAAGTGCGAAAATTCGTCGACGAATGGATCAACTGAAAAGAAGAGTGATTTTATCGTGGTGGAATCGATCTCTTGCCAGAAAGATGGGAAAAAGTTATAGAAAACGAAGGAAAATATTTTGATTAAGGTATTCATTCATTATCATATTTAAATACATGCGTTTTTGAGCAAAAAAACCCTCAAAACTAAATCACACCTCTAATATATTCGTATCCTTGCGTATGTTTAGTCTTCCCTCCGCCTCTTTTATTTATGCGTCTATTACAATCGTTTATACGCTTTCCGAGGGATCTTGGATTAATAATAAAATCTTTATATGAGATTAATCTAATAATATAATTACTATTATATAATAATAATATAATAATTAAAATTAATCTAATATAAGATTAATCTATAAGAATTAATCTGTTGTGCGGGAAAATTAAACTATCGTCTCTCTAATACGTTTCTAGATCGCTCGTCAATCAGATTTCATAAAATTCAATCGCGGAGAATTGATATCCAAACGCCCTCTCCCTCTGTCTTCCAATTCTCCGCTTCTCCTCTCTCCTTCAGCGGTAACTGCTGCACATCCGCCAATAGCTGTCGACCCTACATTCGTGAGTAGCATAAGTGACATCCGGGCACACACTCGAGCCTCCTTCTCCGACTGACCGCTCGCGCGCTTGTCTGTGTACTCCAGGTCATCAAATATCGGTACGTGTGTTAACTATGTGTGCGTATATGAGTGTGTGGCACGAGAAGCGGCGCGCGTCTCTGTAACAGAAAGTCGTGCAGGTCGCACATGTCCAGCATACAGCTTACCTCCCTACGTTCATGACCTCTGCCCTCTAGATTCAACCCTTCCTCCTCTTCCTTCTCTTCCAGCGCTCGCCCGCCCCACGCGCCGGCGACGACGAGTCTACTTAATATTGCAGCGAATTGCACGTTACCGCTGTCTCCGGGTTGCAAGGGTGCCTACGAAGTATCGGATATACTGAGCGGGTTTGACAGCGAAAGTTTGTCTATTTGCTCTTGGCTATCGATAGTTGGAGAACGGTAGCTAGCAACGGTAACTCGACGTCTTCTGTAAACAAAGATAACTTACTAAAATATTCTACTAACATATAATTATATAATTTATAAAATATAATTACTTATATAATTTATAAAAATATTTTTTTTTTCTAATATGTATTTTTAAAATTTTTATAAATAAATGGTAATTATATTTATGTTTTTATCGTGACTTGTATGCTTGTTTTATCACGGATATTAATATCGGTTCGACTTTTGCGTTCTGATTCCGTACATTTGATTTCCATACATTTCCCGTCTATGAGTTTTGAAATGCTTTACGACGTCCGTGCGTGCCGATCATTTTTTAGCCGATATAAGTAATTCAATATTTTCAAGAGCACGTGTCTCGACAGCTGTTGTTTACGATATAAGCGTTATTGCATCTATCATTTTTAATGCGTTCCCTGCATAACCGTGACTAATCATATTGTTCAGTAAGCAGTATACGATATATGTATATGTATTGCTAACATATTACATAATTGCACTAAATAGCAAAATTATTGCAAATAGCTAAAAAAGCATATCCTGAGAAAGAGAAATACATGAAGAATTTGTACGGGTGTTTTGGTAATTTTTTCTATGATGATAACATAAAGTTATTATATTTTGATATTTGTCAAGCAGTAGCGGTACCTTTTTTTACCTTTGTGAGGTTTTTTTAATTTTTAGTTTTTTATATTTCATAATTTTCTATGTGCTTAAGTTAACTATTAAGTGAATTATTCGGTATTTCATTATACAGGGTGTCCCGGGTTTTAACCGACAAACTGCGGGAGCATATTCTACTAGTGGAAATAAGAAAAAATTCTTATATCGAGTTTGCTTAGAAATGCTTCATTACAAAGTTATAAACCAATATTGAAAAGAAATATCAGATAAGTAACAACGGAACATAGTGTAGAATTTGGAAGGTCGAAGATGTTTATGTTACGTGTATTCACATGTATTCATGTGCACTATGTTGAAACGATTCAGTATGATTGTTACTTTCACGACAGTAGCTGTTAGATTTCAATCGTCGTGTCAACTAGCAATTACTATCAGAACGCCAAAAGTGTTTTCAAATGAGGAATACACCGATATTCATTTCGTGTACGGATTCTGCGACGGAAATGCACGAGCTGCCGTACGAGAGTATCAACGTAGATTTCCTAACAGGAGAGTACCAGATAGATTTAAAGCAACGAATTACTAATTCAGTTACTGAGATGCAAGAAAATTTTCAGGAATGTCGTACCGTAACAAATTCTGTACTACGTCGATGTCTAGCTTGTATCGATGTGCAAGGACAACATTTTGAAATGCGTCACTAAATCATTGCGTAGATCATTTTTATTTTTGTGAAAAAATCCGTTGTTACTTATCTCATATTTCTTTTCAATATTGGTTCATAACTTTGTGATAAAGCATTTCTAAGCAAACTCGATATAAGAATTTTTTCTTATTTCCACTAGTAGAATATACTCCCGCAGCTTGTCGGTTAAAACCCGGGACACCCTGTATAATATCAAGTATTATATTTATGTAATAAATGTACATTTTCGGAGATTTTATCCCAGAACGAAGTACCTCTATTGGTACATATCAGACTATGTTTCTTTCCCAATCATGTCCTACGAACATTTTGCGACTCGCTGTACATTGCGTGCGTCATACGCGCTCGATGAAAACTTCATTAGCTCCATTAATTGCATGACGTCCATTCACATGATTCACCCTAGATTTTCGTGGATGTTCTACCTTCTGCTCGAAAGTGCAACGATTAAATTCTCCGAGGTACCGCGGTAGAAATGTTGCGAATGAACTGTTTCGCCGAACGGTATTTGCTCGGCCAGAAATGATTACCAACGAAATCGCACTACGCTAGGGTAAACGTTGACGGTACAATATTGCGATATGTCGGCCTGCGCCGCTGAAATATCGCCAAACGTGCAAAACCGCTGTCCTCTCTGACTGGCGTGGCGCACTGAGGTCGATCGATTATCGGCGACCGAATTTCTTCGCGATTCAGCGAATTTGCCATTGTAATTCGGTGTCACGTTGTATCCGTCTTGCTGGTAGCGCCGATCACCTTCGCCGGCACCGTTATTCCGTCTTTCTCGAAGTTCTATTTTCAAATAAACGCCTTTTTTGTTTCGATTTAGTTTTTGAAATAAAAAATTAAGAATTTTATTTTGTTCTCTGGTTAAGCTACAGTTAAGATTATAATAAAACGACAAAATACATCTACACAATTATTTGTGCTTAAACAATCGCAAGAAACTTCCGCAGAAATATCGTACGCGTATGATTGTTGCAAGTAGAAACGCAGATAGGTAGACAGACGTTTCTTGAGAACACAGACATCTTTTTAATATAAATGGATACGTGTATCCGGTGCAATAGCATGCTTTCTATTTTCTCTGCAAGAAAATGGATCTCTCTGAATCCACGTGAGTATACCTGATGTTGATAACATCAATTTATAATACGTCAATTTTTATGGTCGCATGTGTCGTAAGCAACGGTGAAATCTTAGCGCATCAAGAAATGCAAACTGCAAATATTTTTATATGGTGTATATTGAACCTAAAGAAATCTAAAAAGATACGATTAATCTTAATTTGCGATAACTAATATAATCATTATTAAAATTGTTTCAATGTTTAGAAGTTATACAACTTGTCTTAAATTAATTACATTATATCTCAAATCATTATATATCAAAGCATCAAATGTGCAATATAAAATGTTCAAGTACCACTTTAGATTCTTCTGCATCCAAAGCGCAGAATGACACTGGTCAACGCCAGAGTTTTGCAAACATCATGTTTTAATTTACGCATTACAGAATCTTTTGCAGGAGACAACTCGCTTTATGGTGTACGGTTTACCGACTTGCGTCGATGATTGCACCGCGTGGTTGCGATCTCGTAACACCTGCTTACCTCAAGGTGGGCCACGTACGAGACGCGGAATATATTCCAAAAGTCATCTAGCATCGAGCTGAATAAAAAGCAGGTCGCGTCTGCAGCCTGGACGACTTTTTGCGACGACACGCCGGCACACATACGTAATCGGGCGGATAGGTAAGTACCCATCCTTCGCACGAGCACATACGGCGGAATGAATATCCCTGAGCACCGGGAATCTTGGATCCCACCAGTGCAGCGTGCAGATATTGAATATTAAACGAGCGCTCTGGGTGTACGCGTGCACGTGTATTCCCGAGGAAGATGCCTATGTCGCGCCTACGCGACATCCGAAGCGTCAGGGAGACGTCGCAGCGACGACGCGACTTCTCTCTCCGGTGTCGTTCATGTCTTTTTCAAGAACAACAAAATTTAATGAATTCGTAGCGTAAAAGCAAGGGAGGAATAAATCATAAGCGAATTAATTGATGATAAAAAAATGAGCAAATAACATCGACGCGACTTTCTTCTTCAGCGTACATCTCTCCGTGTTTAATAATAAGACAATTTAATGAATTCGTGACGTGAATGCAGGGAATAAATAAACAAGAAATGAATAAATAAGTGACATAAATAACGCGGTCGCTGCGATACATTCGGAGCAACGTGCGAGAGAATCTGCATTTCCGAGCGGTAATGTATTTCGCATGAACGTAAAATCGAGAACGTTACGGTCCATATAACGTGCTGAGCGCGATTGCAGCTAAGTTCTTCTTTACCGCAAAACTCCTGCGATTGAATTTGCAATCAACGGTGATGGGTGATGTCGATTTCAATAAATCAGCGTCGATGCTGTCTGATACACGGTATATTACTGAGTGACCGATAATTCTTGCACTGACGTGAAATATCATGCATAATTATAATTGCATTAATCCCGTTGTTTATTGGCGTAGTTGCACAATAATGCGTACTTTTCATCGTCTCGTGCAACGTAACGTTGTTCGTATTCTATGAAATCCCAGATACGAATGCAATTTTATTCTTTTTGTCCGATTCGATTATATTATATCGAGAAACGTTATTGGATCAATGAAGGAATTATTATTAGTTTATTGCGAAAATTACAGAGTAAATGTCGCGATAATTAATATTGATAAAAGCGCGCCATGCGCGTGCTTTTATCAATGGCAAAGCATATTTTCTGCAAGCCATAAAAGCTCTTCAAGAACTCGAGCTTGAATATTAATAATTGAATTTGCTCGAGTTGTGTTTACACATGATTGCGTAGATATCTCTCGACAGACAACGTAACGTTTATACCTTCGCGAAGGGTGATCGATTCTCTCGTCTCCGTTTCGCCGCAACCGCCACAAAGCACCGCCAAGTATCAGTAAAGAATAGTTACGCAACAATTTCCATGGCTCGGCCATCGTGACCAAAGTCAGCGAAACTGCCTGGTACCGCTATTAGAGTTGGCAAGTGTTTAATGGTGCTGTGTCGGCTTTGTGTGCACAACGGTCGTCGCGCAACCACCCATGGCTCGCCATGGATTGCTTGTGATTGGTGCCTGTTATCAGAAAACCAGGGCGGAAAATTTCCCGAAAAATTTGACGTCAGTTCCCAATAAAGAAAACGCCGGAACGACTCGCGGACGAGAACGCGGACTTGCGGACGCAACGCACGAACCAAACTGTCGGACGACTAAATTTATTTAAAAATATCGCCGACCGAAATTTTACAGTCAATCTCCGCCCATCTCCTCCGGATTGCGGGCAGATGGTGGGTCGCGATCGCGAAGACTGCGGGGAGTGACGGGGGTAGAAGGCGACGGGGATGATTCTGGCTACGCGCGAGCGGCATTGTTGCGATTTAATGGCACCGTCGGCAAACGCGGCCGTTTATTATACCGTGCTACGTGTTGCTTGCTCGCGCGTACGATGCCACCGTAGCCGCCGCCTATCTCGTCGTTCGTGCCTGTAAAAGCAACGGATTATGGAGTAATAACTCGGCAAGCTCAGGGTGCAGCGACGCGTCCCAGCAAGCCAAACGGCGCGGAGGCCGTCGCGACGCACCGCGTCCACGTCCACGCGTCGCCGGTTTTCTCTTGGCCTCTCTTGGCCTCTCTTGGTCTCTCCTCTCGCATAAACGCTGATCTATCTGATCTCCCTCGCGCGCCATTTCGCGCTTAATGGACGGCACGCTGTCCGAAAAGTGTCGTTTGTCATCGCGACGAGCTCCAAAGCGCGGCAGACAGATATCGACACGTAACTACTGAGCGGCGATATAACGATCGGTCACGCGAGGAGAAAAAATTCGACACGATCGCGGTGATTTGATCGGAGGGCCGTATTGCCCGGCGAGGTGTAGAGGAAAGTCCCCGATTATGAGATACCATATCGATTTTGCCGAATGTAAGGAAATCTATAGGCAGAATTTTAAAATGTAATACGTTATCTTGAAGAGAATTTAATAAGCTTTAGGTTGGTGAAATGGAAAATCTAACTTAAATATTATTTTTTCTGAAAATTAAAAAATTTGAAAAAAGAGCTTTACGCAAGATCGCGAAAGTGTGCTCCTAATATAAGATACCTTGAGAAATCGGTGTTAAAAGTGCAAAATACATCAGTATTGCAAGTAAAAAACTTTATTAGATATTTTTATAAAAATACTGCTGCCACAGCCTTCGCCAAATCTTCACGATTCCACCGTCGACGCTTCCTCGTATCTCTAACCTCCATAGTCAGATTCTATAAAAATTAAATACACAAAAATACGTAATATAAATTCGTATTAACTTTTCTTTAACCTTAAGTAGTATTTTCTTTCTTTTTATTACACTACATAATCCTCATATTCGAACAATAATTATCTCATATTAAGAGTACGCTGAATATCTCATTATATGAGCCACACGCCTAGCGGTTCCGCGATCACGAAATCTAACCTCTACAATTAAGCAATTCAACAAATCGCGTATTTTCCTGTTACTACGATTCTACTCTATCATTGCATACTGAATTTATTGCCAACCATTTCTTTATTATATAATAAACAAGGTTTAAAGACTTACCTCAAGTTCCTTTGACACGTTCACAATTTCACAAATCTTTTCTTGCAAAGGCTGAACGCAATAACGAACAATGAATTTTTCACTAAATACATTTTACACCAAGAGTAATAAGTTCATGGTGGAACTAACAGATAGTGCTCACTAGTTTAGCAGAAACCCCATTATCTCATATTAGGAGCATATCTCATAATAGGGGATTCTCCTCTATGTGAAATTGACTTTCATCCGGAAAAATGGTGCGCCTCGAGGGATGATCCTCTGTACGACAATCCAGAGAAGCATTTTGTTATTGAAGGACCGTACGCGTGAGATACGAATCATCGAATTAATTAAAAGCTGAAGGTCCGAACAAACAAACGTTGTTGTACCCGAATTTCCAAGATTTTCAGGTTCAATTACGGCTGGGCGAAGGGATTTCGATCTATTGCTCATCAATTTTTCGCATTTCACAACGTCGGGATCACGTACTTGACGCGTGTCACGTGCTACCGCGATTAGCCGGGATTTCGGAATCCCGGCACGTCTCGGGCCAGGTATAGGTATTCCAGCGAATTGCGTTTCGCCAATGAGCTTAATTAACCGTACGATCTTCCGCGACAGTACAATCGACAAAGCGGAAAGCGTGAATGCGCACGCAGCGCAATACACCGCGCGGACACGACCACCGCCAGTAGACCATCGATGAGGCGAAATGACGGCGGCTATAATACGGGCTACCGCCTATATTTCGACGGTCCTCCTTTCGCTCTCTCCGCACGAGCACCCTCGTTAAGCGCCTACGTGTTCGCGATTCTCAATCGGCTGATCCCGGCATACCGACATTATTTTTAAACGCCTGATCGGCCACGGTTTCGTCGGAGTCCCATCCCCGCGGGTCTTTAATCTCCCTAGTTTTGTATCCTCGTCCCCTTAAGTCTTAAGGGATGCAAGAGAAATGTATGTACGTCGCGACGTTGCGATTCATTATTTGCATCTAGGAGACTCGTGACGAGACCTAAATTTACGACTTTGCAAAGCTGACTTTGAGTGCAACGATGTAATGATGCAGCGACGTGATGACCGTAAACCTCGTAAAGGACGAAGCTCTCAAAGAACGGTTACTGCGTAATAAAAAAAACGATGAGTATCGAAAAATCCGCGACTCGTTTCGTATCTCCCTCCCCCTTCCCCCGACACATACGCACATACACCCATTCGCGTACATACATCCATACCTTCGCTATCGCGCACAGTCTCCGTAGATGTACGTGCTCGCGGCTGCCAAGAGTCGCAAGAAGAGACCAACGGAAAGCGAGCGAGCGGGGCCTAGGCAGCTATGTGCGTCACGTCTGGGTTCTGGATTACATTTATATCCCCATGCCTGCCATAGCTGGCGAGCCCAGGGGGCCGATGCGCCAATACGTGCCTATAATCTCCCCCTCCCCCCCCGTGCTCTTTCACCCGCTCGCTCGCTCGCTTGTTCGCGCGAAGATCCTTCACCAATCGAAGGGGTTGGTGGTCTCTCTTAAGGGGGGAGCCTGCTTTAGAACGTTGAAAATAAGGTATAATGTTACGAATTTTTTTGGAGAAACTATACAGCGGATCATTATAAAACTTTGATGCGTTTATTAGTACATGTTTAAAGATAAAAAAATTATTTTTTGATTTGAATATATTGCCTGTACAGGTCGTCCTGGAGGCATCTTAGTGCAGCCGGCATTGTAAATTGGTGAGCATTCTCCTGCCTCCAAATTTCATCCAAACTGAAAAATTGAAATATTTTCTTGTTATTTATGAATTCCCATCGTCGACGAACCTTTAATATTCATAAAAACATTAAGTTAAACAATTATTTTTGCATGAAAAAGTTCAAAAACTTTGCCCAAAAATCGTACTTTTGTGTTCTAAGCTCCACCATTTTGACACTTTTCAACTTTTTTCTTCTCTCTTTGGTTCATCGACGATGGGAATTCATAAATAACGAGAACACATTTCAATTTTTCAGTTTAGACGAAATTTGGAGGCAGGAGAATGCTCAGCAATTTGCAATGCCGGCGACGCGGCTGCACTAAGATTTCTCCAGGACGACCTCTACAAGCGATATATTCAAATCAAAAAATAATTTTTTTTATCTTTAAACATGTACTAATAAATGCATAAAAGTTTTATAATGATCCGCTGTATAGTTTCTCCAAAAACAATTCGTAAAATATACCTTATTTTCAGCGTTCTAAAGCAGGCTCCCCCCTTAAATCGTCCGCGTGCGGTCCACGCGCGATGAATCCTTCAGCTTTCCGTGTACTCTTCTCGCGCGCGCGCGAGAGATTACGCTCGCGCTTACACACGTGCGAGCAACGCGCGAGCATCCGCCTGCGGATGGCGGTATCTCGGCGTCACGATGGTGACTGCGCTGCCGATAGTAGGTCCCCCGGCTAACGCTATTACTCCTGCGGGACACTTTATTTCTGAACGATGTCTCGGCCATGACTCGAAAGTCCTTATCCGTCGATTTCCGGCGACGCCGGTGGTTACAGGGGGAGGAAACGCGTCGATGACGCCGATATTGACGATCGCGGGAACTCGATGGCGAGAGAGAAGTCGTCGTTAAATTGTTACGACGGTAGTTACGAGTTCGTGCGGACGCGGAAATCTGCCGTTCATTTACGGCCGGGTTTGTTTCGAAGGACCGAATTCCGCAAACTAGCAGGGGAGTCTACGCTGGAGTTGCGTTTGATTGCATTAATGCCCGATAAACTTGGAGAACTCTCACTTTACAACTTCATATTTTGATAGCCCGCGCAGCCTCTTCCCGACAGCGTTTGTTACAATCTCATTGTTTGTCAGTATTAACGACTATTAGAAGTTACTGCCATAGGTCATGTAATCAATTTATGTAAGATATTGATATTGTTGACTTTTTAGACTGTTTTTCTGATTTTCAAAGAGAATAAAGCTTCAGAGCTTCAAGCAGCTAGCTGTTTCTTAAAAAATAAAAAATATACATTTCGTTTTTAAATTTTGTTTTCTTGTAAAATATCTCTTGTGCATAAAATATCGCGCATTATAATGCGCATCGTGCGCACAATATTCAAAATATCTGATATCATAAAACCTTCAAAAAAAGCGTTCTCTCTCACAAAATCCAACTCATATTCGTCGCTTCTCCCGCAGCTCTCTTGCTTTCCCTTTTTCCCCTCGTCATCCCGGTATGTAGGGGTGATTTACGAGGAAGGCTTAACACGAGCTGGTTTGTTTTTATCAATAGTTAATTCGCAATTTACATCCGTTTAAATATTCATACCGCCGTCGCCGCGAAAACCCGGAGCTTTCGGTCCTCCGCATACTTATTCGTGAATCCATGGTTCCCTCCCTCTCCCTCTCTCTCTCTCTCTCTTTCTTTCTCTTTCCCTTTCTGGTCCCTGGTGTTATATCTTCGTTCTTATCTGTCTTTTCTCCTCTCTCTCTCTGTCTGTCTCACTTTTTCTCTCCTTCAACGCTCCCATAGGAAACGACAAAACCCAGTAGGATACGTTCGAATGCCTCTGCAAGCCGAAACCTCCCACGTATTAAATTCTAAAGCCGCTTTCCAGTTTCGCAACCTGCACACCCTCTTTCTCGCACACGATGACTGTGCGAACGGGCTTCTCGTGTCGCCAAACTTTGTCCTGAAAACACTGGATTGTGGTTACATCCGCGCTGCAAACGCGGTCAGCATGTTTGTTCAAGAGGGGAACGAAAAGGTACCGAGGTCATGAGATCGCGTCGATCCCGTACGTGGCCGCGGCCATGGATGATATTATAACGCAGGCATAATTAATTAAACCCAATGGTAACGTGGTAATTCAGGCCTAATTTATTCACCACGGACAGTCGCGTGTAGACTCGGTTAATTATGCGTATTTCGCGGAGCGAATTATATGCCAGAAGGATCGAGTAAACATTAATTTACAATGAACAGTGTATGTAGAATTAATTAGGTAAAGGAGGCACTCGTATCACGCATTCGTACGCGTGCATTTGTATTACACGAAACGGATTGTTACGAGATCTAATTGCCAGAAAAATATTTAAAAAAATCACAGTTGCTAGAACACCGTAAAGTAACGTAAACGACACACAGTGCACAGTTTCTCCGTCGCGTTTAAGAAATATACGTTCTTAGCCTCCGGTTTAGAGTTGATTCGCGGCTGATAGCGTCCCGACGAAACGCATAACGCGATTTCTGCACGGTGCACGTTTTATGGCGTCCATAAAAACGAGAACGTAATCCAACTTTGCAGGTAAACACGCGTGCGTCGCGCGGGATGAATAATTCCCGGGATATGGAATATCACGGTCGCGAATCTCCCGCGCCAGTTGAAAACAATTCTCGTTCAGCGGGTTCGGTAATTCGCTCCGTATTTAATAAAATGTTGATGGGAAAGTACGCGCGACCAGCGCGACTAGCCCGAACAAACTTTTCTCTCAACTCGATATCGTCAGTGCATTTGGAACAATGTGCAGCGTGCAACCAAAGTTACGCCGGGACGCATTACGAGAGGGTTGTCTCTTCCACTTTCTCTCTCTCTCTCTCTCTCTCTTTCTTTGTCTATCTGAAAATCGGCAGACTCGATGTCAAATTTGGGAAAGTACTCGTTCGCGTCTCGGCCGAAACTTTGTTTTTATTCCATGCTTCAAACGGAATACATGCTGCACATAGAGCCATCCTCTTTCCTCTTTCTCTCTCTGTCTCTTTTTTCATATTCACGGGACCATTCCTTTCCCGAAACTTGTCAGTGCCCACGCATATTTGCGTGTTTTATTCATGAAATACCGCAGCTGTCTATCGTATCGGCGATGATAAGATCCGGAAATTGCATGTACGATGTTCGCGTCGCGTAATCTTGTCGCCTTCGAAACGAGAAGCTCCCGGCGACGAAACGACGCAAACGCGACGTCTAGAATTTATCCGACCCTGATATGACTGCCTCTACGCGACAGGGAGTTAGTTATTTTCCGTCAGGTATTGAGACCAAAGTTGAAACACGAAACATCCCCCGAGTCTCTCGCGTGCTAGATATTCCCAAACACATAAAAATCTAAAGACACTGATAACTCATAAATTATAAATTATTATAAATGTAGCAATTTTGAAAAGTACTTAACTTTTTTTAATTGCTAAGTAAGAAAGAAAGTTAACGAAAGTAAAATTAATGCAAATGAAACTGTCATACAGTCACACAGTATTGCATGATATTAATAATTATCGAAGCATCCCATATAAATGTAACAATATATCTCCAATTATCTGGTATAATATTGAGTTGTAACAAAAGTCCGTACAACTGTTTAATTTTTTTAATGAAAAAAAATGACAAGTTCTGGAAAGAGAAGCTACCACAAAGATGGCGAATGTTAATAGAACAAGATGACGCATATGTAGTTGAATACATTTTTTTTGCATATATATATATATATAAAATAATTTTGTGTTGGAATTTCACTAAAATAATGCTATGAACTTTTGTTACAACCCAATACATAATTCGAATTGGTATTTAACGTTAACGTTAGTTTTTCACATCGTAGGCTAACATATACTAACAAGGAAAGGTCTTTAGGTGTTACGCTCGGATTTCAAAAATTTTTTGCATGTAGGTAGGGAGGTCCCCAAATAGAAGAAAAATTATAAAAGTAGCGGCCCAAATGCATATTTGCGCACTATGTGCGCAATTTTCGATGTTAGGTTAATTACTCAAAAATGCTATTTCCAATCGAATTCTTTACATTTTTTATTTCACCTAATGCACAACGCTTTAAAAAGAAATCAAAACCAAAATTAAAACTGAAAGAATTAAAAACCTCCCTTGACCAGATCTTTTATGTCCTCGTTATGGATTCTGATCAAATCTATTTAAGTCGCATACAATAAATCACGCAGAAAGAGCAAACTACGATTTGCGCAATGTACAATTATTCCAAATTGTGTGCATTGGCAGTTGCAGTAAAAAATTAAAAAAGTTACGATGCAAATACCATTTTTGAGCAATGGGCCTTTTATACGCACTGTGCTCGCGCGGCACGAGATTACATTAGACGCTCGTATTTTCTAAACACACACACATACACACAAAATTATTCAAAGCAATATAAATGTGCATTAGGTGAAATAAAAAATGTAAAGAATTCGATTGGAAATAGCATTTTTGAGTAATTAACCTAACATCGAAAATTGCGCACGTAGCGCGCAAATATGCATTTGGGCCGCTACTTTTATTTTTTTTCTTCTATTTGGGGACCTCCCTACCTGCATGCAAAAAATTTTTGAAATCCGAGTGTAACACCTAAAAACCTTCCCTTGTAAGTCCCAACACATTCTTCAGTCCTACTCAGCTTTAATCTCTGTAATCTGTCGGAGAGTTCTTGGGTCATCTTTGCTGGGACACCTGCGTTACGGCAAATCAAGGATGGCGAGCAATCGTAACGGGGAATCACGAACGCCTCAATTATTACGGTTATGACAGGCATCCGTGACTTCGGCTGGACCAAAGACATCACGTACACTATAGACACCGGCTGGCAGCGTTATACGATCGCTGCAGCTGCGAAGTTAAATGCGCCGATACGTTCGGCAGAAGTTTATGAAGTTTGCACTTCAGCGTCGATGATGACCCGGACGCGTTGCACGAAACACTTGCGGCCGAAGCGCAATTAATAATTAAGCGAAATTGAACAAATATACAGAACGAATTACTCAATCACGTGCGCTTGTTGTATTCCTCATTAGAAGATGTCTGCTGTAATGAAATGAATATGAACCAAGTTAATAGCGACTCTTTTTGACAGATTCATAATTGGTACCAATCAACGACGCACACTTGACCGATGCTCAGGTTTATATACGTACACGTCGACCGTATGTCACGTCCTCTCACTCTCACGTCCTCATCGCTAATGACTCATTATCACGAGCAATCGGCCCTTATACACGGCGTCGCAGCTCTCGCCTCCTATCACGTTAAAGCGCCCTTGTCGGGCCTATCTTTCGCCATGCTTGCGCGCATCCGCGTCCGCTGCATACATATTCAATCTGTCATGCGATCAATTGTTAATCAATTAATTAACAGCACGAGCGGTGCTTTAATGACAGCGCGCGATACTGCCACGCCTCACGAGACTCATTTGAGCACTCTGTTCATTATCCGTGCAACGTAAACGCGCGCAATTTGCCTCAGTAACGACGCTATCACGGGAAATATTTTAATGACTCGATATTCAAAAATAACGTAATGTAAATCGAGAATTTTGAAAAATCAAGGAAATGAATGGAATTTAACTTGACATATGCTGGTTTGCAGTTTATGTGAAATCAGAATGGATTCATGTGACGCGGGTAGCTGAATATTTCAAATAACATTTGTACAATAAAATAATAGCTATTAGTACCATCATTTTAAAATAGCATTTTAAAATATGGTAACTTTTATTAAAATCTCAACGATTTTAATTACAGCTTCACGTTTCGTGTAATAATCTAAAATAATCCACATCTCTCTCTCTCTCTCTATGTTCCATATTTGCGAATTCATTGATCATATTATGCATTTTTTGTGCGGCACTTTCACCTTCTTCAAACATCCGCGTGAAACTGAGACTAGAGAACCAACGATGATTGGTCGGCCACTTCCTTCGAGGGTAAATCGAATAAATGAAGGAACGCAAAAAGCGTCCCAGTGCGACGCGCTCCCGCGCGGTACAACGCTTTTTCCTGCCCCGAGCACGGAAGCCGACACCCGTGTACGCCGCACACGTATGCGCGCGTCCCGGATGGTTAAGCCGCGGATGGAAACTCCGCCGCTGGTCGTTTTTCCAGCGACCTCGGGAAAAACGCTCTCGGGGAAAATAAGGCCGCCACCTAGCTCCCGGTAACGGATTAAAACGGTACCCCCGTAAAGCGCGTGCCTGTAAAACACTCCTCGACCCTCCCTTCCTCGCGTCATCGCTCCTGCACTGTTGATATATCTCGAGTTTGTAGTTTGCGCCGTGGCTATGACTAAAAATCCCTTATTTCTGGCTGTCGCGAGCACGCCAGGAGGTAAAAGGGCGAGGGTCGCCGCTGGATGGACGGAGAATGTAAGAGGAGGAGGCGGTGAGCGAGCGGAAAGGGTCATCGCGCGCGCACCATCTGCACCCTTCCCACGGCTTTAGCCCATAGCGCCAGCTAGACCGACAATAAGCTGATAATTGAGCTTTTGAATAATTCCAGCTATTTAATCCGGGGTTTAATAAAGCCTCGCCCTCGGCCATCCCCGCGTAACGCCGTTTCGAAACGTCCGTGAATTTCATTAGGGGCTCATGAGCGAGGGCTCGCGACATTAACGCGCGCAATTTCGTCGCAGCTTCGTCTCTTAATGGTGGGGTGTCGAAAAACGTTGCATAGGTAAATAGCCCGAAAGCCACGTGCACGGGGTGCCTTTTGTTTAATCGAGCAATCGCGGGGCACGCGAGATTCGTCGAGGAAACTTTGCCGTGGCAACGTGTCACAAGAGCGCGTACACGACGGAGTAAACTTCAGTAAACGCCTGAAAGATTGTAACTTCTGAAGGTTCCCAAGACGGATTCTAACATCTCGGGTCTCTTTCTTTTGGGCTCACATGTACGTGTAACAATAAATGGCATTGAGAAGTTGTTTGTTCCCGACTTTGCGATTTTCGCATCTAACGCGTTACAATACAAATGTGCGGTTCGCTATTTGGGGCACCACTTATTTGGGGTGAGCCGATATCGGCTTATGCGAGGACGAGTGTTTAGTATCGCGAGTTCTTTCGTCGGTAGATTAGTTAATTTCGGTGCTGCTCCACCGTGGTCCCCGGATCCCCGATGTAATTAGCTGTACAATAGGAAACAGCAGTTCCCCGCGCTCGCTCTATCGCATCGACGATGTAACGTCTAAACCAATCTCCGGCAGCAGACAATTATTACACCCGCATTTCGTACGTAATCCTCCCCGCTTTCCCTCGGGAAACGGCGTTGCGGACAAAAGTATTCCCCGGGCGTTAATGCCGAGTGCATTAGGTGAGTGCCGACCGCATGCACTTCCGCAAACGATCAGTTTTAATGGTTAAATGCATTCACTTAACGAGCGTTTATCGTTCCGCGCTGCTCTCCGTGTCGGTTCCTTGCGTTTCTGAAACGATTCTAAAGAGTTTCCTTCTTAACCGCGGCGTCGATGGTATTATGAAGTGATCCAATTATAAGATCAGATAAGGCAAGGTAAAGACTGGGGTGAGAAAAAGTTGTGCCACGCGAAATCTTTTCTCTGCGGTGCTAAAGACTTGCTGAAGAGATTTCTCTTTCTTGTAACAACATTTGTAGGTACATAATCAAAAAAAAGTAAAAAGATTATTTCTTATATACATGTTTCCTTTATTAAGTAAATTTCAGAACAATTTTAAACTAGAATGTAATTTTAAACTACAATGTTTGTGTGTGCGTGAGCATTAAGATAAATATGAACATTCGCGTCATGAAGTATTATAGTTCGAGTAGCAATTAGTGACAATATCGTCTTACAGTTTACTCATTAATTGGTATTCGTAACTGTAATCGTATAATATCGTAATGTGATCATGACATCTAAAAAGTATCATTGATCAGTTAATTAAACATTAGCCGAGATATAATAACAGATAACCTAATAACAGATGATTCTAACAATAAGTGATTTAGTAACACCGCGAAACGCACGGTAATTATTTCAACCACATGAAACTCGATCAAAATTGGAAACTATTATTCGTAACTATTATTTGTAACATTAAAAAAGAACCATCATGGTTCATCATTTCGAGAAAATAGTTCCTCAAGTATCCCGCAAAATTGAATGATATTATCAGAGATTAAATTTTCCGAGAATTTTGATCATTTCAATTATATCAGATTCTGATAATTCTAATAATTGAGAAATGCATATTAATTTTGGGCACTCCAAAACTGGATCCATTTGTAATAATATATCATCAGAGAGAGAAGATGATAGTTCAAAAATTCAGTTCATAATCGAAAATTAGAGTAACACTATACAGCAAATACGGCAAGTCGAAAGATGGATATCGCGTAACTATATCAATTTCATCCTCAATTAGGAGTCGTGTATTACTTCGGCACTAGGCTCTCCGAGAACGTCGTTTACCTTCAAATATCAACGCGATATCCTGATATCGATCTTCTGGCTCCCGGATCCGACATCTCGAGCAACAAGCTCGAAAGCGCACGCCGCTAAACACCGTGGATCAGTAATAGAACCCACTTCCTGGAGTAGTCGCGGTCAGTTTGTGTAGACTCATGGTTCCGTGGGCACGGCATACACGCATACATTTTGGCCCCATAGCTCGGCCGCGGTAGGCACGTACACACCAATCTAACCGTGGTCACATGCGTGTACGGGAACAACACAATCGGTTGATACAACGCCGTACCGTCCGATGCCCACATATGGGTGCATCAAAGGGAATTCCCACCTTGTGGTGGCGCACGGAGCCGATGCTTTCCGTAGACTCCTTGACTGTTGGCATAGTTAAAACGTCATCGCGGATGTGGTTGCCGGAGCGTCGCCCCATGAGGGCCGCTTTCGATTGTCGTCTCGCTTATGGTTTGTCGATGCGATGGATACGGCGTTCGAAACGATCCCGCGAATCGTATCCCTTATGGCTCGGACAGCGTGCACTGTACGGCAATTATAGGCCGATACTCAGAATGTGATCGGATCTCTCGACGAGTATGCGTTCACGATTAACCCATTAACGGCCAATGTTCCAGTTTTTGGGGTCGCAATTCTTGCGACGGGTAAAATGAAATGGATAATAAATAATATTTATTTTCAGAGAGTTGCTAGACACCAATTTTTACTCAATTGTGGTTTGCAGTGACAAAAATAATGTTTTATTCCTTATACAATAATAAAGAGCAAAATAAAAATGAAATCTCGTAATTTCTATAATCATAGCTGGATTTTTTTGAGTTTATTTTTGGAACTTGATATTGTTCTAGATTTTTAAAACTTTTAGTTTACTTCAAGCTTTTAAAAATAATCACAGTAATTGCAGCGACCGATTTACAATTCGTGTCAAGTGAGATATTACTGCGATATAAAAATATCCTCGGCACATAAACGGAATATTAATTCCGCAAATATATACTTATATATATCTATTTAATAAAATAAAAGGAGGCGCGCTAAAAAGGAAAATATCCGAATGTGTTTGAACTCTTAAGGATGAAAAAGAGGAAGGAAGGAGGGAACATCTGCTGTCGCCTGCACTCTTGGTGAGATATAAAATTCATGAGACGCCCCGTGCGAGAGTGCAACTTTTATGAACCGAGACTGCGAGCAAGAGCTCGCATTTATACTGACATTTTCTCTTTTTTTCTATTCACGCGCTCGTTAATCACATGCTCGCGAATAATTGATGTTAAAGGAAGGATCAGATGGGGGTAGTCTAGAGCTCGGAAAGTAATGTAAACCTTCAGCTCGGAGCCTATCGGTTACGTGCGGACCGTCTTCTTTTGCTTAGACATTTTTATGTTCGATTGCATCGCGTCTGGCGCGCTTATAAAAATATTAAATGCCGCACAAAAATCGAAGCAACGAAAATAAAATTAAAAGAAATATTAAATAATTAATTTGCAGTTTAATTATTTAATGAGAAAGAGATATTTCTTATCTCGAATATCGCATAATTGACTCAACCAGGTGTTAATCTATTAAGAATGATATCTTCTTTCTAGGTCACAATTTAAATATAAGGTTAAATAAATAAAGATAATGTAAAATTTTCAACACTTAATTTTTAAACTATTTAAAATACAGTGACAAGAGAGACAGAATAAACAACATTACATAATGCAGAGATTTTTCAAATAATTATTTCACAAGAAATAATATAATTGATCGATCGCTGTAATCGGATAATAATAATCTAGCGCATTATTTTCTTTCACAATTAAAAGTTCGACTCGAACATTATTTATGATTTATCGTTTTTTAACCATCTATCTGTCAAAATTAAATAGAATTAGAAAGAACACAAGATGCTCGTAGCGTGCACGTAGTATTTATTTCTCAAAGTTAGTAATACAGGAAAAATTTATATCGTAACACGTTCCCTACCGCATGTTCCATTTTCGATACGCACTGAAACTTATTTTTAGGCCAAGTGATATTTTTATTGGTAGATAAAATACAAGAAAATAATTGTTGGTATTATTATTACATACTCTATGATTGTTAGTTTCACTATTTACTCAACTAAAAAATAAATTTCCAGCTCACAAAAAGCGAAAAACTAGATCATTTTTACATATTTGTCAAACTCGTGTAGGTACCGTGTACCGTTTTTGGTACACATGGCCTGAAAATGACAATTACTCAAAAACGGTTTAGCAGGGAACGTGTTAATATAATAACATATTGAAATATTATATTTTTAATCATGATTTGACGTTATGTTTTACTTGCAAGGTATTTATAACTAGAGCCAAATTTCTGAAAACAATATTAACAATAAATCTATTTAAACTTTCGGATTTATGTCAAATTAAAAAAGGACTGTTAAATTGTTGTTATGTTTAAATATACTCGTAAAAACTGTTCCATATATAAATATATAAAATAAAACAAAGCGTGCGAATTGAATCGGTTGCGATAAATACGACGTGCATATTTTTGCCAGATGACCAATTTATTGTCACTAAAAAAAAGATACATTAATCTCATTCATTCATTACTTTTATTTCGATTTTTACTTCAAATCATAAAATATATTGAAAAATTATCTGTATAATAGATTAATAAATTTAGTTTCGTAACATTCTGTACATCCACTGCGCGATCAATTAGTTAACGAATTTAAATATAAAATTAATGTTATTTAATTAAACTTATATAATACTTATGATGCAGGATTAATTATTACGGTTTACATAATAAATATTTTTCAAAAATCATTAATATGTATGATTGCATTTGGCTGATTCAATTAAGAAAACCATACTCAAAAATTCGAGTATGCATGTACACACATGACCATGCTAATTATTCTCGATTGTTTTAATACTTGGGATATTAGTATCAACAAACTATGATTTTTCCCGATAGCCGGAAAAATAAAGAAGAATATTTACCTACGAGTCAATTTAGTTCAAACTGGAACGTCCGGTAAGTATCGCAATTGCATCCGCTACCCAACCATAAAGACTGCACTGTATGCACTTCTGAAAAATAGTTTTCTTTATTAGATTTCAATATAATTATATCTATAATAAAATCAATACACAACTGCCCATAACGTCATTGATCTATATATAATACATATATGCGACATACATTTGTCGCTCCACGTCATAAACGATTATTTTCCCAGATCGACGCCACTTCAAAGGCTGAAGCGTAACGTCCTCGTACAACCGCGAAACCGTGCAGCAATGAAACAAACAGAGGAGAGGGAGAGAGAGGGTTGCAGAATGGAAACGCACGACGGTTTATCACTTTATTCGATAACGCCGGTGCATCGCGTTCGTCCTTTTAACGCGACGATTGCGCGGTTTATCCGCGGCGACGTAGAAAATTATCAACTTCTTGGTTGCTCTGATCATTCTCGGCGTAGGTCGAGCCGAATTTTCTCGTTTCTACCCGTTCGTCCTCTCAACTCCTTCTGCTTTTATCGCTTTTATCGCTGAACCGGGTGCTCTCGGGGAGAATGGGCTTACCGGAATGCGAATAACTTAACTCTGTAAGTTGGCGGCGACCGCGGAGCATTAAGCCTCCGTGCTTTCCGCAGCGTGCAACGTGTGTGAGTGTGCATTATACATATTATATACATGTGCATATATTAGTTTATTCGGCGTGCATTTCAATGCGTCAGCGAGCCGGTGCGCGCGTACAGGCGCGTTTTGCGCTGGTCGCTGCTGCATTTCAATGTCTCCCTGTCGGCCGAGCGATGCCGATGCGTCCTTTATGACTATCGGGTTATGATTATTTCAGCCGTTTAATTGATACAAACACCGGGCCAATAATTATTAATTTCATGAAATATTAATACTCGATGTACGTCCGCTTCAAACAACCAACCGCCCGTATGGGAGCCTGATAATCGCCCATCGCGAGGCGCTCCGCAATTGCGCTTGCCACTGATTCCGACATTCGCGATTTCGTTACTCGCGTGAGATGGCGAGACACGTTTTCAACGCGTTCTTATTGCTATCTCTGTTTCTATCGACGTAACATATTGTACATAGTTCGATAAGAAAGATAAAAACAGGTTTATTATTTTTTTCGCACCATTAAATATCTTCTGCACGGAAAAAAAGATTTACTATGACAACAGAAAATCCTGTTAGCCTAGCAAATTCATAGCCGTAATATACGGACAGCCAGTTTGCTATGTCGCAGTAACTAAGTTGCAGAGCTACACAAAATTTGTAGTTGTACCCAATAAAGCAAACTTCTGTTGCTGGAACAACTAATAACTTAGCTATATAATGGAATCTCTTAATAAACCAAATTTTCTTTTATATAACACCAAAAAGATTTGTTACATATACCAAGCCATATTTTTCATTGGTGTAGTAAAGAATCATCTTTGCTGCATTAACAAATCTATCGTGCTATAACATCAAATATAGCACGATAGATTTGTTAATGCAGCAAAGATGATTCTTTACTACACCAATGAAAAATATGGCTTGGTATATGTAACAAATCTTTTTGGTGTTATATAAAAGAAAATTTGGTTTATTAAGAGATTCCATTATAGCTAAGTTATTAGTTGTTCCAGCAACAGAAGTTTAGATAAACCATCAATGCTCATTGAAATATCTGGAAGGTAATTATGTACTTTAACGGACCCAGCCCCGATGACCTTGACCTTGACATATGTTGTCAAGGTCACCCTTCTGAGTGACCTTGAAGAAGTTTAAGCCGTCGCTCGTTGTTTGTTAAAAAGTTATAAACAAAGAAAGTTTAATGATTTCGCACGAATTTTTAGCTGTCCACGTGAAGCAAGAACATGATACTGACATATATTACAAACCCAGCAAACACAGTCATATAACAATGATATTGCCATAATATAACAGAATGTAACACGCAATATAACATATTCGTTACATGTAACGTATATGTTAGTTGTAATTTCCCACTCAAACGAAATTGCAGTAATATAACAATAATATAACGTGTTACTAAAATGTTATTTAAATGTTATATAAATGGAATATACATTATTTATTCTTTCTTCCTCTCTCTAGCCTCTACAACTACGGATGTATGTTTAATTTATTTTCCTAAACGTTATGTACACGTTCGTACTTTCCTCTTATTTATTATTCGTTCAAAAATGTACCACTTCATCGTAGAAATGGACTTACGATACAAGTTGTGCCCTGCCGTGATCACCGTTCCTATATATATTTTGTATTATATTTTGCATGCGAGAAACGAAGCCATCTACCGGACAACTCGACATCTGAATGTTAAAAGTGATATATAACATAGACATAATATGCAAATATTACAGTTATATAATATCGCATATTTCAGTTATATTACTGTTATGTTATTATACCCAATGTATAACAGAGCAATATAACAGTTTTATAACGCAGTTATATTGCAGTTACAAAGTAAATTATGCAACCTCAACATTAATAACATATAACAGTTGTTATATTACGTGTTACTTCTGTGTTATATAATAGTTATATTTTTTGTTTTCTGGGAAGGTTACCTTCCCGAATAACCCGCACTAGGTTTTAGTCGTCGATCGTTGTTTATGAAAAAGTTATTAACAAAAGAAATTTCGAAAATATAGTAGTTATTTTGAAAGAATATTGAATATTGAAAGATATAAACGACGAATATGTATATGAACGAAGAAAGGAAAGTCATTTAAAGCAGTGAATTGTTAATATATAGAATAGTTTCTTTTAATATAAGTACAAAGTATTCTTCACTTTAACCAAAAGCACAAACAGTTAAATACAAAGTATTCTCTGCTTTAACTTAACCTAACATAACCTAAGCTAAAATTCCATCAAATATACTCTTTCGTAAACGTATATGGTATCGTAAAATTATGCTTTATTCATTAAACAGTTTTGTTAATAACTTTTTAACAAACAACGAGCGAAGGGTGAAACCTAGTGCGGGTTATTCAGGAAGGTGACCTTTGTAATATATGTCAAACTCAAGTCCTTGCTTCGCGTGGACAGCTGAAAATTCGTGCCAAATTATTAAACTTCTTTTGTTAATAACTTTTTAATAAACAACGAGCGACGGCTAAAACCTCTTCAAGGTCACTCAGGAGGGTGATCTTGACAATATATGTCAAGGTCAAGGTCATCGGGGCTGGGTCCGTTAAAATATATAATTACCCTTTTTTGCTGATTAACAAATTTGCTTATTTAAAATGCCTAATTGTTTTCAGCAAGCTATAGATTAGCTGAATCAACTAAACCATTTTTTTCCGTTCTCCTTGAAAAACAGATATAACAGGAGGGGACATGAATTGTACATGGAAACAAGAGAAAGTGGCAAATACAATGATAACACCTTCGTTCCTGGGCTATTTTCACTTGGCGATTGAATTACATTTCGATTAGATATTTTGACACGTCTCGCAGGGGTATATGCGCACACGGTCGTTTGCTATTCAGTACCATCGAGTCTAAACGTGTCTATCGACAACGCTTGACGACATAATTCACGCGCGGGTCTCCCTCGAGGTCCCGGGGTGCGAGCCCGATTTATTCCGATCGTGCGGTTTATCATGCAACGTATTATATTCGGTCCACCACGCCTGACACCCGCATTACTGCTAACGCGCCATTTCAGGCGGGGACGCGCCATTTCGAGACGCGTGCCATTTGCAGTCACCGCTGCGCGTCCGCATGAAACGCGAGTGAAATAGATATAAATAGCCGCTCGCGTGCACGGGGTGGCAGGGACAGCGCGGGGGGGGGGGGGATGCTGTCTTTCAAAACGTCTCAAAGTGTGCGTGACGGCGCGACGTTGGAACGTCACGGACGGTACGTGGCGGAGCCGCGCGCGCCGTCGCCGACAACGTTTTGCATTCTCTCCCTTATGAATATGTTATCGGAATGTCTCTTGATGGATTTTGCCACGGCGGCGCCGGTCACGCGCCGACAAATTTACTGTCAATATTTGTTCGCCACCCGTGATCCCGCGCGCCGTCGAAATCTCACACTCGACGCGAGCGGGCGTGCCGCGCGACCCGATGCACGCGCGGCGATTTTGTCGCTCGAAATTCCGTGGGGGATGGAAAAGTAGCAACAACCGGGGAACGAAGCGTAACGAGAGCGCGGCATATCGATACGCTGCGATACGCCGTCAGCGTCGTCCCGTGTCTCGAGTGCTCTCGATGAAGGGCGACGCGTATTTGCGCGTGGATGTTGCATCCGCGCATCGCGAGGTCGAAATTGTGGAAAGAGTTCACCCTTCCGGCGAACCTCGAAATTCGTCGTCGCGCAGCAGCGTCGCCGCAAGTCAAATGTATTTATACAGCGCAGTACGCGCATAAAGTAACGCGAGTCGTGGTTAAAGCGACGTGTTTGGCGGTAGAAATACCGGAGACCTGCACTTGACACCTGCGCCCCGAATACGGGATTTTCCTCTTCTCCCCGTCTCCGCCAGGCGACCCGTGCTCTCTCTCTCCCCGCTCCTCCATCTCCACCCTTGTCAACCCCATGCGGCCGGATGGCCGGCCGGCCGGCGCGCCCCTATACAACCCCCCGTCGCTCGTGGCTGCTCGCCACTTTGATTCCTGCAACTGGCCCTCTGCAAAATTACCTACCTACGGCGAACTCGCGTTGAGGTTTTGCGGTGAGGCCGGCCACGCGGTATATCAATGTTACTGCAACGGCGTTGAGCGAGTGTGCAGGGTGAGCGCGCGCGCGCGAGGGTGAACGTGCGGCCGACTCGGCCCAATTTTACATGCAATTTTGTGGTGGCGAGCGATCCGCAGCGAGAGAGCGCCGAGGTTTTTAATTATATCTACCCGGTCGAGCCGGTCGGCAGGATATTAACCGGAAATCATTCTGGTCAGAGTTACAAGCCATTGCTATCGACATTGTGTGTGCCCCCTGGCAACCTACCGGCTGGAATAGGACGCAGGATCAGGCACAGGGAGATAAAACGAAACAATCGAATGGATAGTCGTAGCCGGATAAGCCGAACGATCGGAATATTTCGATGCACGTTATCGTTACCGGAGTTTGAATCCTCTATAGACCGAAAGGCGAGGATTGTGAGCAAAATAATTATTTGGGGGATTTTTATTACAGGGAAATGCAAAAGTGTTGAATTAGGAGCGTAAGGAAAGATTTATACATAGTACAACTAGTATGGGCAAATGACTATGTCATTTGTTTCGCTTTACGTCGATCCCTTCTGCGCATCAACATACAGGGTGTCCCATGGGAAGTTGCTGAAAGTAAACGATTGGTTCTCCCCTCCATGACTTCAGAAAGGATCTTACGGTTAACGGTCGTTCATCTGAGTGTCCGCAGTTTTATTCTGGTTGTGGTAGATGTATGTCCGTGCGCGTCAAAATGAGTGATCTGACGACGGAAGAAAAGATTTATCTTGTCGAGTGCTTCTTTTCCAGAGGAAAAGTTTATAGCAATGCTTACAGGGGGTTTCGTACTAAATACGGAACACATAAAGAGCGAAAACACGCTGAAAAGGTTAGAATTTATTATTTCTTTAAACGTATGCGTTACGTCACTCCATTTTTTGGCAATAAATCTGCATTAAAATAATGTTTTGTGTTATTTTTATCAGAATTATCGATAATGTTATGCAGTATGGAACTATCCAAGACCGTAGACATGATCTGCCAGGTCCTTCTGTGTCTGTAGCTGCAGAAGAAAACATTGAAGATATTAAGAAGTATTTTGAAGAGAATCCAAATTCTTCCATTCGGAAAGCTGCCCAAGCTCTTGAAATATCAAAACAACGTTACACAGGATTTTAAAACATTTCCTGAAAATGCATCCCTATAAAATAACATCGCATCAATTGCTAACCAAACGCGCTATGACGAAACGTGTGGAATTCTGCAAGACGATAAATGGAATGTTTGAAGATGGAGAACTTGATGCAAAATTGATAATTTACACGGACGAAGCACATTTCTGGCTAAATGGTTATGTTAATAAACAAAATTATAGATTTTGGGGGTCGGAAAATCCCAACGTTTCCCTGGCTAAGCCTTTACATCGACAAAAAATAACAGCATGGGCTGCGATCTCGGTAAAAGGAATTTATCTGCAATTCTTCGAATCAACAGTCACTGGCGAAAGTTACAAGCAGCTTCTCGAAACACAATTCTTCCCTCATGCAAAAAAAAGAGGCCTGGTCAGAGGATTTCATTTCATGCAGGATGGAGCGACACCACATCGAACCCAGGTCTTCGAAACAATCCATAAAGTTTATGGCAATCGAGTCATCGGTCTGGGATACCCCAAATTTGCCCAGGGGGGGGGGGGCTAGAATGGCCACCGTACTCGCCGGATTTAAATCCATGTGACTTCTTTCTTTGGGGACACATTAAGAACCATTGTTATGCCGGAAATCCAGAAACAGTGTCAGATTTAGTAGTAGCTATTAAAAAGGTCGTCAGCAACATTAAAGACGACATATTAGAAAAAGTTTTCACAAGTTTTCATAAAAGAATTGAGTTTTGTACAAATTCAGATGGTGCACACTTTGAAAATATTTATCATTAGCTTACTTGATTATTAACATATTTTTCATTAATAAAATAAACTGATATACAAACATTTTGCTAAATTTTATTCATACCCATTAAAAACTGCAGACTTTCCTCTTTCCAACGCAACTTTTGTTTTTTCAATAACTGCATACGTTTAAAAATGACAGCTGATTAGTTTCAGCAACTTCCCATGGGACACCCTGTATCTCCGCGAAAACAATTTCTGCCACATATTAGTGCGGAAATATCTCGATATTGAGCGTGCAGCATGCGGGAAACGCTATTATCCAGTGTGATTAATATCACTGACAAAAAATGCATCTACTTGGACGAAGCGACAGAGCGTGCACTCTGGCACTGCCATTACCCGGCTTTAACGGTGTCATAGATTCCGACAGTGGCACGTATGTGTGGCCCCGCTTGCTGTACGGAGTGCTCCTACTTGAAATCGGTCGCTGCTATCGACAGACGATCGCGAAGTGCGCGAGGAAAAAATATTTCCAACGTTTCTGTAAGCTTCCTTCCCGCCTGGCACACGCGTCCACTTGTCCGGCTTTGAACGGCCTCAATACACTTCGGTTGCGCATCCAACGGCGACGACGCCGACACATCAAACGCAGCTGGGAACGAGTACGCTCACGAATGCGATTTGTCCTCGCGCTCTATCGAACGCATCCCCGCATGGTAGTGGAAAGGAGCGAATCGTTAAAGACGACACCCTTGCGGTATCTCCGGGGCAAACGATCTTCCGTACGCTTACGCAGACTGCGACTCTTGTTCGCGCCAAATGCGCGGCCATTAAGACACCAAGCCGCCTACTTGTCGTTACTAACGTTTCCTTTAGTCCTCTTAATCTGTAGATTCTGTACTGGTACTGGATACGGTAACATGGCAACGGTTCAAATTTTTCCCAAACAATCGAAATCCACGCTAATAAAACAAAATCGTTTTTCGGCAGTATCAATCTGCTGCCCGTTACTCTCTCCACTGCGCTTTCAAATCAACAAGTAAGAGTAATAAAAGCGAGAATATAAAAGTGATAAAAAATAATAAAAGCGCAGTCCGAGTGCGCGTACACCTGTTATCGGATTTCAAACGGCGCGATTCACCGACTCGACGGTCATGACGGTCGCCGGAAAAGGTGGCTACAGCGCGATACGCAGGAACGAATTTCGTTGAAGCAAAGTTCCGTCCTAACTTACAGCACGCTGCACGGAACACGCGGCCACGCGCGCGCGCGCGTATCTGTTAAGAGTGCGATTTGTTTCCATTAAGCGCGCCGGGGGATGATTACCCCGGGGGAATCAACGTCGTCCACCCCGGGATTTCGCGCATACGCGGCGGATTAAGTCGTTAATGCCAAACACACCTCGGTTGCGCGCAAAGCATACCGGTCGCTACGGAATTTTGGAAATTACAAAGTTTGGTTACACAAACCGGAGAGCGCACCGGCGAGAATGGGCCAGAGCTCTCTCCCTGCCGATCCTCGCCCGCCCGGTTGAGTATTCAGCCGGTAATTAGATTTGACACCGAAATTTGTGGACGCGCGCTCGCGCGTCCGCCCGTGCACGCTCGTGCATTACCTCGGATTGTTCCGGTGAATGGGTCACGTGGAATTGTTGCTTCCGGAATTCACAAGAGTTCCGTGAGTAACGCGACACGTCAGCGTTGCTCGCCAAGCTGAGCCAACGAGCGGAACGTGCGGCCGAAACGGCGGATTTTCAATCCTGGATCGTCTCGCGAGTGTTACGCTCGTTTGCCGCTCCTCGGCCGCGGATGATGTAATTAAGGCAATTATGTTACTGTCAATTATCTCCCTCCGCCTTGCCTCTTAAGCAGCCTCTAACTTGAATCTTACCGAGTTCCGAAATCTGCCGCGGCAAATGAAACGCACCATTATTCAGCGGTAGCGGAGCATTGCGTATCAGGTATGAAAACAATTGCTGTGCAATTTCTGACGAAGATTTCCATCGGACAATTTAAGCGAAGGATGTCGCTTAAGAATTTTTATTCAGAAGACGTTGGTTGTTCTCCGCGAATTTGCTTTAATCTGTTTGGAAACGCTAGTTCATCACTAGCCGCGTGCCTATAAGTGATGTTAAATACCACCGCGCGAATTCGGTCCTTTTTAATGCAGCTCCCCTTTAAAACAACGCTAATTAACTAACTTTCAGAAGTGGGACGTCTACAAATGCGAAGCTCTATGATATTTGTGCCTCAATGAATCCTGTTAATGTTCAAGTTATCGTCTCGAGTCTTACATTTCTTTGCCGTGCATTTGTGCTACCTACTTCCATCTCCCGTTCTCTCAGCGGAAAGCACAAAAATATTCGGTCGAGTTTTGGTAACGATATACTGCATGCTAATTGCGAGAAACAGAAATGAGAGAAACACGAGACGCGAACGCGTTGTAGCGATCCCCGTTCTCATGTGTAATCTGTATTTTTAATTGCGCGCCAGTCGCCTGACCATCTGGATCGCGCACTCGTAAAATCGCTCGCACGTAGCTACGTAACATAACGAACGCTACAAAATCATATTATGTTACTAAAATATTTTCATCACTAGTCGCTTCATCGTAAATGTGTCGCGCGGTAATTATCGCTGTCCATAATAACGTACCCTGATTTGCAACGAGCGGTTAAAATAAACGAATGTTTTGCTTCTATCGAGAGAAGGACGATGCCTTTTTTGACTTTGTATATTCGTGCAACGACGGAATTACACGAGGATATTTCATGGTGATGATGACGGTCACTGCAGGATACGCCCTGATTTTTAAATGTATTTTTCATGCGAGCAGTTTTGGTCGAAATTGGTAATCCCTTTGAGTCGCACTCCTGGAGGCGGAAGCGGAAGGAACTACCCGGAACATTATCATTTATATGAAATCCTTTGCGCGTCCTTATGCATAGTCATTATCCCGCCGCTTTTTACCGCTGTCCGTTCGGGAAGAGATGGAGAACGGCGACAGGGATGACAACAAGAGCAACTCGATACATGTATATGTGCCGAGAAAGGTGACAATCTTAATTAAAGCGTGTTGGCTGGCCTCTCCAATTTCATTCGGCATTAATTCAGGCCAAGTTCAATTACGGCGCACCTTAAGAGACGACGTAGCTCTTTGCAGTTTAACGCCTGCGAGCAAATTGATTTTAAAGATGGACGAAGGTTGCAGATATGTACGTACGAATCCGGGTCACGCAAAATCTAATCAAGCCGTAACGAAATTTTACGATGACATTGGATGAATTGAACGTATTTTTACGTTCCATTCTGCATAAGCTGATCTTCGCAGGCAATACTCACGTATAATAATTTAAATACTGCTATATGCAAAATATTGTACAGAAAATATTGAATATTTATCAGTTATCACGGGTGCTTCAGTAATAATGAAACTCGTTCTCATAAACTCTCTCTGAAAAATTTCGGTGGAATCTGATAAGCGTATGATATTAAATATACATACATATGATTAAATACACAAAACTGGGTTATATATACAAGTAAATCGTGCATAGTTTATTCTTCAGCATTTTTACAGATGCATATTTTATCGTATTAACTTTACAATATAGAAATATGGGAATTCGTTACGAAGGCAAGCGGGAAAAAATATTATCGAGAGCACAATGTAACCACCCGAGTCGAAATTTTGCGCATACTTTAATGCTTTTTAGCAGTCGTACGAACCTACTTTTAGGAAAATAGAACCTAGAACTCTTACATTGAAACTCAAACTCCTACAAACAGATGTTAGGATGCTATTTTGACCCTGCAACATTCGGCTGTAATCTTGATCGTAACCTGCTTTGACGCTCTAGCGGCAAAAAAGGAAATTTCGGACATATTTTAGTGTTAAAGTAGTAGCTAAATAGACGCTGAATAACGCCTCGGATGAAGAATTCGAGGTCCAATGTAGAACTAAAATTTCGACTCGGGCAGAGTTACAATATTCCTTTTAACAGGGAGCTTCAATGACAAAGAATCATTATGCTTTTTTCAGGAGCGGTATCATTCCCGTTCTCTCAAATTACATTATCCAGAGAATTATTTTTCGCGTAGGAATAATACGGATAGCTTTGTGACATGTAATATTTTTGGAACGCGCTAAGCACGGTGTTTCCAGCGCGGTTTAACAGCGGTAGGTAGCTGGTGAAACTTTTCGTGAGCTTTTCTTTATTTAAGGCGACAGAGTGTACTTTCCGCAGGAGAGGCTTTAATGCAACACGTAAGTATGACGACGATTTACTTCCCTGCCCGTTATATTTTTCTGCCTCGAAAGACAAAGCGTCGGCGTGAAATCTGAATATCTAAGGGCACGGAGCATAACGTTATACTCGGCGGCGAACGTGGGGCTATGCATATATAGGGAATATGCGGTATGCTTCATCATTCTCGATCTTGTATGTAAAGTGCATGTACGGGGCTATACTTACACGGAACACCCGTGTGTAACACCGAGACTTCTGCGCTGCAGGTGGCATAAAGCTGTCGCGTCTACGACGGATAAGCGTGCCCGCGTGAAATTTTCGGGTCGCGGCTTGACGCACGGAATGTAATTTCGGGAATAAGAATTCGGGGGAACGAAAATCTGATACCGCACGCTGCGAATTCGCGATCGAGAAGGCGGAAACGAGAAAGGATGATTCGTGCTGCGTGTACGTCGATAGTCGGATGAGTTCCCGCTTTACGGTAATGCGAGCACTTGGTCAAGCAATGCCAGGCGTACGTCGCAAGCGAAAATAAGAGAAGCAAGAGACACGGGCGCTTAAAGAATAATAGGTATCCCCTCACCGTCGCGTCGATTTCCCACCGATGCAAGCCCCATTCAAGCTTGGCGTTGTATGACGCTGCGCGGATTAAATCTAATTTCGGTCGAGTTAATCGCGAGCGATTAAAATCGCTCGGGGAAAATGTGAAACTCACGGAGGAATGAATGGCGAAAGGATGTGATATTGTTTATACCGGTGCGCATCGATAACGTACACACTTTCGTGAATCGGTATAAATAGCACTCCGCACGGATGCTTCCGTTTTCCATATTTAATTTCCGCCGGTAATTTGCATTAAAATTAATCACTCGCCGTTCTCTCTCGGCGAGTATCGACGGAATTATAACGCGTACGGCGAACGTAAGCGGATCCGCGCGATGCTCGTTTGAATTAAGAATATCATCAAATATGATCATTAAAGAGTTACAAAATAATACTTTGCAAAATAATTGTAAACAAATAAATATGTAATGCGATATTGAATAAAACAGATCGGTAACATTACTCATAATGCAGGCTGTTCGCGTGAGAATCAGCCACCATCGAATTTATATCAAAAGCTATCGGTTCTAATGATGTTGTATTTTATTTAATGAGGCGCGTCGATGGATGGAAACCATCGTCAATTAAACCACTGGTTGATTCGTGAGCCGTCCGTGATACACGGTGGAGAACTCGATATCGAGCGTCCTTTCATAGTCTCGCGTAGCAAGACTCCGCGATTAATCAAAGTGCCGTAAAGACAGTTGGCAATGGTGTCGAACGCGAGAAGGCAGACGGGGCGAGCAAGTAGCTATAGTTCAAATGCGGACGCGAGAAAAACGCAAAGTGCAAGACAGGAGGAGGAGGAGGAGGAAGGAAAGAAGACGATATTATTCAGATCCTTGGCAAAAGCCGCCGTTGGGAATACCGCAACCGCTTTAAACCAGCCCGGCTCTTTAAGTTTCCCCTGGCTTCTTTCGCGACGATTCCTCAAAAGCAGCATAGTCTCGTGTATGCGACGAAAAAAGAAGCAAATGCCGACGGGCGCTTGCGATGCGGGTGGGCAAGTGAGTGGTGTGGAAGAGAGACTGCGTGCGGGAATATATGTAGGTACATATGAACGGAATCCGTCGCAATTGGGGGTGAGCCTAGAGCGAGGGAGTGCTCGCTAAGGAAAGACAGTGGCTCCCTGTGGTACACGGCAGGATCCTTGAATCCATTACGGCGGAAGCGGAAGACGGTGTATCCGCGACGGATCCGCAGTAGTCGGCGATGCTTCGCGTCAATGGAATCGGACGGCTTGATCTGGTTACCCATGTCGGATGTCGCGCGAACCAAGAGAAGATTATATGCGATAGGATCGATAATACAACCGTATGCCTATGTCCGATAATAGATTTCACACATTTCGTATCTAAGACCTGTTGTGTATTTCAGATCCGTCATGGAAGGTAAAGTGAATTGGATGATATTTACCCCTAGCTTCCCACACTTTTAATTTTCACGGGCTTCCTCTACTATAGGATACAGACTACCCCAAGTCGAACATTTAGTTACAAAATATAAGAAAAAATCAACTAATTTTAAGTCACTTTTTTTCCATTGATAAGCCACACATCAAGGAACTGTTTATGCATAGAAAAATCTGAAAAAGAAAGAAGTTTGTAAAATATTCGCTTGTGAAAAAAGGTTACATTCAAAAATCGTGAATTACTTTATTTTACTTGGGGGGTTTCAGACTCCTGGGAAGCTAGGGTTAAGCAGATATTGTTTTTACATATTAATTAAAATAGTATAATAATATATGCGGCTGAAGGATCATTCATTAAGATTATTAAATTTGCGATGCATTTGGAGCCATTCATTTACAAAGGTAAGGACAAAACTCCAAATTTTATAAGAAAATTAAAGAGCATATCGCGTCTATTATATATAAAAGCTTGAGTTCTATTTTATATTTTTATATTGAAAAGTATCATTAATATGATATTTATTACAAAAATTATTTTACATTACTGCGTCTACTATATTTTGTTGGAAATATTTTCCGCTGACTAAAGCTCTTGCGTAAACGTGCAAAGCATGAAAATTAAATTAACAACGCAAACAATATACGAGAAACGATGTATGAGTAAATTGCGTAAAATAATAGTGATACAAATATTAACGAAAAAACAGTATTTGCAAATATTTGTCACTTGTGCAGAGTCATTTTCGTGTGTTAATACCGTTTGATACTGCTTTGAATAAAAGAAATGCATGCATACAGTATGATAAATGCACAACAATACAGAAATTATAATTATACATTTATATATAATTATATAAAAGGTATTATTTGTGACTCAATAATAAGCAATAAATTTTATGCTGGTAAAAAATACTATTACTACCATGTCATAAAACTTTTTAGTATTTTAGCTAACCACTGTTCTATATTTCAAAACATTTATGGTTTTATACTTGGTACCATGTATCATGTGTATTAGCATGTCATGATAAGAATATATACAGGGTGTCCCGGGTTTTAACCGACAAACTGCGGGAGCATATTCTACTAGTGGAAATAAGAAAAAATTCTTATATCGAGTTTGCTTAGAAATGCTTCATTACAAAGTTATAAACCAATATTGAAAAGAAATATGAGATAAGTAACAACGGAACATAGTGTAGAATTTGGAAGGTCGATTTGGAAGCTCTAAGACACCGACGATTTTTATTTATGGGGAACTTTAAAAAATAAAGTTTACAGTACAGAAGTAATCTCGCTTGAAGATTTAAAGCAACGAATTACTAATTCAGTTACTGAGATGCAAGAAAATTTTCAGGAATGTCGTACCGTAACAAATTCTGTACTACGTCGATGTCTAGCTTGTATCGATGTGCAAGGACAACATTTTGAAATGCGTCACTAAATCATTGCGTAGATAATTTTTATTTTTGTGAAAAAATCCGTTGTTACTTATCTGATATTTCTTTTCAATATTGGTTTATAACTTTGTAATAAAGCATTTCTAAGCAAACTCGATATAAGAATTTTTTCTTATTTCCACTAGTAGAATATGCTCCCGCAGTTTGTCGGTTAAAACCCGGGACACCCTGTATAATAAGTATAAGCATACGTAAAACACGATGAACAGAAAAGAAAATCGGCTTTTATCGCATGTCGCTACCTCGATTTTTCGCTAAGTTACAGCACTTCAATAATCTGGCTCTGTTTATTAATGAATGCAGCGAGCACGTGCACTCGCAAGCACGTGTACGCTATTACGTAACTACGCTCAGCTGATCAGCTGATTAGCGGTGCCAGTACTTTTTCCCAACGAGCACGTGCTCTTGACAAGCATTGGTCGGCGATCGTCACGTAACTACCTCCACTCAGTTATATCGCCAGATTGTCGGATTACGGATCGATATAATCATCAAAATCTTTTCCCAAAAAATTCCCAGCGCGATGAAACAAATTGTAATCGCTTTTTAGGAGCAAACATTAATTTACTTGGAACAATTAGTTTGCAAAATATGATCGATTGATTAAAGAAATAAAATTAATGTTGTCTCGAAAATCGATTGCCACATCTAAAAGTGGAAATCACTCTATATCTAAACTATCATGTCATCTCGACATTCAAAGACAACGTAGTGTCATGAAACAAGATTCATTAAAGTGTATATTAAAAAATATACACTCTGTCGTTTACAATAATACTAAATTCGAGCTTATTATATCTCTTTTTAATTATAAAACAGCAAATACAAGTTCTTCATCTTACAATACTCTTCAAGTTGAATATAAATGTTTTTTAGGGATTAATATAGTATATTAATAATTTATTTAATTAACATTTTTTATTAAATAAGTATCTTGTTACAATATTTTTATATTACAAGGTACACACTATAGAACTCAAAACGTATCGGTTGATTCGACGATTCAGCAAACGGCCAAAGCGGCGTTGGAGTCGAAGCAATGCAAAAAACTGCGACTAGATCTTGTGCAAGATTGAATATCAATTCATCCGAATATAGTCATCGCACGATATTCTTCCTGGCTATAGATATCTGAAACACATGGCGCAGAGATCCTCGCTTTCTCCAGTAATTCCATTGTTACTCTTCTAGCAGGTTTACGAAAGCTTCGCAATAGCGTGCACACATACTCTGTTCACATACATACGGTATATTTGACGCGTTAGTTAAACGCTTCACGTGCGGAACTTCAAGGTGCAAATGAGCGATGAGCGAAAGAGAAACGATCCTTGCTGGAGTCGTGAAGTTATTGTGCGCACTGCACCCAATATACAATCATCGTTCGCGGTGTAAACTGGCGATTTATTAGCGAAATATTAAATCGAGAGCGTATCCAGTACATTTTCACTGTTCCCATTTCGCCGATGTGTCTACCTTTTTTTTCACCGTTCTGGTATCATCCCGGCGATCTGGTATGCTCCTACGACCGTTTTTATTTGTTCCCCGTTCAAAAATTATACGTACACGCCTGCGAGTGAAATATCATAGCCGGGTGCAGTGCACTCTCGGAAAGTGCCTGTGACGGTTTAGCACGGGCAGTTTGTCGGCGTAATTAGACTTTATTGCACTCACGGTAAACTGAATTAATTGGGAACGCCCGCGCGCTTTACAGCGCGATATTCGTGAGATATCGCGGCGATGATTGGCCGAATTAAGAGATTGGAAATTTCGCCACGGCGAGAAATACCTCTCATCGAGGTAAAAAAAAAGAGGAAAGAGAGAAAACAGCATGCAAGCAGCGCGGAAACTCTATGTAAACGAGGCATATTTTAGGGAGATTTAATGAAACGTAATGATTTAATTAAATGTAATTTAATTAAATTTAACAGGGATATTTAATAATGCGTCAGAACCGGCACTATATCGAACAGTTCTTTATTTATACCTGGATTCATATCCGTAAACTAACATATCATAAAATTTAATTAATATCATAAGAGTGTACTTCCATATTTGTGGCTTCTTTGTGTATACAATTTGCATGAAATTTACCTGATTTAATAATATAGATTTAAAGTTAATAATTACTGTTATATGTTAAAATTTAACACATTAATATATAATATACAAATATAAAAAAATATACATGCGTAATGGTCGTGTGCGTTTATGTGAGGATACGAGATAATGCAAACAGATTAATACACCAGGACGTACTTCTCTCCCTTTATTCGTACATCTGAGTCTAGGTAATTTATCACAATAAGGAGAAAATATGTGAAGACCGCGGTGACGTGTGATGCGGGTGGTATTCGTACTTTCCTGAACCGAAGTGTGTGGTATGAAGGAGCGCTCGTTTAGTAGTTTATAACTTGGACTTTATTCTTAATTGACAATATTCTCTCCAAGTGATAAATGAAGGTCTCCTCGCCGTTCCTCTCGTTTTGTTTTTACAAGTTAAAACACAATCTATACTTACATATTAAATGTAGCAACATTTAGATTAATACTACGTAGCGAGTTATGATGCACATTAAAAGCGATTCGCAGCTCTCACGTTGTCATGTGCCTTGCTTTGTTAATCCCCATCGATATACGGGAGATGTAATCCGCCATGGTTGTAACCGCAACCGCGCTCGACTTGCATCCTCCCTCTCGCCCGTCGAATATCGATCGCTAAGATTGTAATAACTTTCTCGAGGTTTCGGTTCATTCAGTAGTATTAAAGCGATTTCGGCATTTTCTCCTTAACTTCGTGATACGAAAAGTGCGCCATTGATGGGAAGTATGTCCCAGTTAGTAAAGTCTATTATCGAGGCATGCATTTTTCCATTTTCCGTTATTAACACGAAACGCGGCTATCTAGCTCAAAGGTTCAATTGATATTGAGGTACAATGTTGAGGTAAGTTATACAATGTCAGTCGAGCGGCCACGCTTAGCGCAACGCGATGCAACGAGTCCGCGCGTTCGCGATTTGCCTTCAAATGTGTCAGCGAAAGTTTTTGCGACGTGACTGTGGGCACAAAGTTGCAGTGAATGCGCTTTGCGCTGGGACATCGCGATATTGCTACTAAAAATGCAAGGCTCTCGACTGCGCTCGGTAAAATAAAAACGTCGACTGCCAATGAGACGATCGCGTCATTTTATCGTCGCGTTTTACCGGCAATGGTGCAACATCGGGGGCATTACGGATTATATTATAGGGGATACCTCGAAATTGAGCAGAAAATGCCGCCGCTTCGGACGAGTGACAGACGCACAAAAGTAGAAACTTCCTGAAAACCCGGAAAGCAATCGTCGCTCTTCGCGTCTTCGCGTCTTAAGTGGAAATATACAATACGTAGAAGAAGAAGAGAGAGAATACGGTCATCGTCGCAGCGCGCGCGTACGCGCGAGCACGCGCGCGCCGATCTTCCTTACTTTCGACGATAACTTGCGTGTACGCAATATCGATCCTAAGCGGGTTACACACCTTCGATTAATGTATGTATATCTATGTACAGGAACATAATGAGGACCGTCGGGGCCACAAAAGAAACCGGCCCGCCGGAATCGGCCGATCGCTCTGATATTCTTTCATTTAGTCTCTCTAAATCGCGTTCAACAGTAACAATGAGTATTTATTAATAATGACAATAATAATATTAGATCCGCGCGACGCGGCCGGCTTTTGTGGCGACGGGCGCGCAACGGGATTTCGCTACGAGATATACGAGACTTACGACAGCGTGATAATTATTGTTTGCCCCCTTCCTTCCTTACAAGCTAGGTCCTTTGTGTGAGTTTGTCGCTCGAGCGCCGTCATTATCAGGGCTATGAGTCGAGTCAGGGCGGCGTTGAGAGGCTTCGCTTCCTCTTCCACTTTCTCTCTCTATCTCTCTCTCTGGATATATATATATATATATATATATATATCTTTTTCCTCCGTCTTTCTGCCTTTCTGTCTTTCTCGAGATGTTCTTTAATACAAGCATTATTCTACGTGTTAAAAAAAAGACAACAAGATTTCGCACGCAATGCAGCTGAAGTTAACATTACGCCGCGATTTTTCCACGATGTACCGTTTTCCGATAACAAAGTAAACGAGATTAATGAAGATGCCGATGTAAGAGCCGGCATACGGCAATTACGAAATTAAATTACGCAACTTGAGTCACGCTTTTACGCGTTCAGTTCTTCTCTGAAATGTATTAAAATTTAAAATAAAAAGAAATAATATTAAAAAGAGCATCCGATTTCGTAAGACGGGATGCTCGATCCTCTCATAGTTAAGTGAGCAAGGTTAATAAAGCAAATTGTATCTGTGCGGCAAATAATATATTTGAAGAACAGCGTTTTATACAAGGTAAGAAAAACAAGTAGTTGGATATTCCGAAAAAATGTCAGAATGTTACATTATTCATTTTTCTTTTGCTTATGCAGATGAGCCTCTTTTCCTCTCGGTCTTTCTTTCTCTCAATCTCTTTCTCTCTCTCGCGAGAACTTGCGAGGGCGTAAATAAAATCCTCTAACTCTCGTGTCGTTGCACGCTCCCGCGTGCTCGAGCGAGCTTTTTGGCACGAAACTCCGAATTTAATCCGCCCTGACTTTTTCTACGACTAGAAAATTCGACGATTACTCGACTACGTCCGGTTGACAATTAAGCGCATCACGCTCGTCCCAAATGAAAAGCACATTGATTCGTCCCCTAATCCCTTACATGTTTAATTAATAGTAGTTTTAACTCTATCAACGGCTCTTCGATGCTACACATCCTACGATCGATCTGGTTCGCGCGTGAACGGAAACACGAAGACACACGGCTGCGGTTGGCGACCGAATGTGTTTCCGTCCACGTCGGAGTCGCGAAATACTTTGCATAATCAAATCAACGGGCGTTTGCGTGGCGGACTCGACGAAGCCTCGGCAATGTCAAGTAAATCGCGTCTGCATTACGCAGCGCACGCGAGATATCGCGATTCGATTGCGTGATTACGGTGAACGGTCGCCGCCGCTGTACGTGAACGCAGACTCGAATTATCCGGATTAAATCTCGGTATCGCGGCACTGGCAATGTGATTTAAATTCTAATTATAAAATTCACAAACGTGCGCGCGCGCGTGCCGGACGCTCTCCGAAATCGGATCCGGACGTACCGCGACAAATGTTGAACGTTGATATTATGATCGGCGAACGCGTTCCGCTTTATATATATATTAATATATATATATATACAAGGTGTCCCGGGTTTTAACCGACAAACTGCGGGAGCATATTTTACTAGTGGAAATAAGAAAAATTCTTATATCGAGTTTGCTTAGAAATGCTTTATTACAAAGTTATAAACCAATATTGAAAAGAAATATGAGATAAGTAACAATGGAACATAGTGTAGAATTTGGAAGGTCGAAGATGTTTATGTTATGTGCCCATTTGCAATTACGTAATTTGGGTTCATTTCGACCTATGAATGAATATGATGATGTTCGTTCAGCTCTAAGACACCGACGACGCTCGGAAAGAAGCTTAAATCTTTTTGATAATACTCCTACACAAAGTGTTCGACGTGCTTCAGCTCAACTGCAGATATCACGAAACACTATTTGGAGAACATTGCGTGCTGATGACAGATTCGCATATCATTACACACCTGTACAAGAATTACTTCCAATCGATTATCAGAAACGAGTCGAATTTTGTAACTGGTATGTGAATGCAGTAGAAAGGGACAATCTTTTCTCATCAATGATATTATGGACAGATGAAGCGACCTTTACAAGACGAGGCATATTCAATTCTCATAATAGCCATGTATGGGCTCATAATAATCCACATACTACCGGCCAAAGAAACTTTCAACACGAATTTCGATGTAATGTTTGGATGGGTATGCTTCATGACCGGCTTATTGGTCCGTTCTTTTTACCTGACCGATTGAACGGAGAATCTTTTCGAAGATTCCTATCAAACGATTTACCAATTTTGATGGAAAATGTGCCACTGCAGTTTCGCCAAAACAGCTGGATACGGTTAGACGGTTGTCCATCGCACTATGCTAGACAAGTTAGAAACTGGTTAGATGAACATTATGCTCATAGGTGGATTGGTCGAGGAGGACCGGTTTTCTGGCCTCCAAGATCGCCCGATTTAACGCCTCTTGATTTTTATTTATGGGGAACTTTAAAAAATAAAGTTTACAGTACAGAAGTAATCTCGCTTGAAGATTTAAAGCAACGAATTACTAATTCAGTTACTGAGATGCAAGAAAATTTTCAGGAATGTCGTACCGTAACAAATTCTGTACTACGTCGATGTCTAGCTTGTATCGATGTGCAAGGACAACATTTTGAAATGCGTCACTAAATCATTGCGTAGATAATTTTTATTTTTGTGAAAAAATCCGTTGTTACTTATCTGATATTTCTTTTCAATATTGGTTTATAACTTTGTAATAAAGCATTTCTAAGCAAACTCGATATAAGAATTTTTTCTTATTTCCACTAGTAGAATATGCTCCCGCAGTTTGTCGGTTAAAACCCGGGACACCCTGTATATATATGAATCGCGCTTGATATTCCGCGATCAATTATTTGCATCTTACGCGTACGGAATAGTCAACGAGCGCAGTACACGCGCGGTGCGCGCTCCGTGCGCGCATATTCCCATGTACACACACGCGCAGCCATGCACACATCCATGTACACGTATTTCCATGAATTTGGCACTTCTTATGCGATAAATTATGTACATAGATTTATACTAATCGGGAATGAAGCATCTCGCACGGAGAAGTGACGAGCCATTCGATCGACAATCGGATCGCGCGCGATAGATGTATCGGGCGTGCATCAAAATGTTTTATACAAATAACCGAAACGAGGATTTATTTATACATTGAGCTATGTACAGTTGTCTTACAGCTCGCGCGCGCCGAATCTCGTCGTCGTCGCAGCTGCTGATCGTCGACGATGAGCGTTAACGAGGAAGAATCGCGCGGATCTTCCGCGATCGCCGCGAGCGGTGAGAATTCGGCGCGCGCAGTGAATTAATATTAAAATTTATAAACTTCTTCACTTCCCCTTGAGCACCGAAAATCTTATTTCTCTCGTGCAATCCTTACGTAAACACTTGATATAATAATACATTAAAGTATAAGCAATAATACTTTCAACGTGTTTCACACGACTTTGCGTCGCGCCCACGGCCGCGCTTCCGTACGCCGGATTTCATCTTATCGTCGAAGGATCGCGCTCCTTGCGGAATCCTTGCGAATGGGACGCTCGTTACGGATCGATTCCTGGCATCGTGCAAAAAAAGGGGACATTCCGATTCATTGTTCCGCATTTTATCGCTCATCGGTTGCAGCTTCATCCTCGTCGTCGTCATCTTCCACGTCCCTAAAGTCTTCGAAGAACTTCGAAGACGTAACTCTCCGTCGACTTCCCGCCGATCACCTCATTTTAGCACAACGGCGAACGCGATGTTAACGTTGTAGACGCGCGTGGAGAGATTCCGATTGATTGAATTTTAGGTGCCGATAGTTACGTGCATCGCGTTTACGCGATCCTTAGCCAGCCAAGTTCCACGACTTGGCGGATACGAGCAACGTGAAGTATTATACGACGTCGGTCCCAGATTTACATACGAAAACACATGATACGCGCAGAGCGCGTGATGCACGCGGCAGATTGCGTTTTACAAGCAAGCTGTCGACGATCACCACGAGCGCCTATAAACAGCGACGTTACTCTCGGTTATCATCTCAAGCGATTCATCCCGCGTGCTACGTACACACCTCGCTCTCACGAAACTTCACCGTAAACTTTAAAGCGGTGCGACTAACAACCGGACCTCGCGCGGGCTTAAAAAGTCCGATCGCGGTGGTACCAGCATTGTATTTTTATCCTACCACTCGTACTTTCTTCCTTTTTTACCCCTTTTTTCTTCTTTTTCGTCGTTCTGATTTTCTTTCAGAAATCTTCTGGAGCACAATTAAATTTGGCAAGCATGTAACATGTTGAATTTTCAAAATACATATAAAAGTTTAATACATACAACGTTATTGAAGATGTGATTGTGATAATTATTATGATCGTTTTATTCTAATTTTTGTGAACATTTGCGATCGGTTGGTGCTCGTCCGCGCTTACGTGCGCGACGAGGCAAGACGTCGCTCGGCCACTGCGCGGTGCGTGACAGCGCAATAATACCGCGCGTACCAGCACGCGATTTAATATCCATGACAAAATACTGAGTGCCGCGAAATTTATAGCGGGCATTTCCCGATAGTTGTCCCGAACGGAATGACCGGGGCCGGCCAATTTTGTCGTACCAATCTGGCGATTATGAGTCGCCGCCGGCGGTAAAAGTGTGGACCGCGGCTCTCGCCGGACAGCCCCGCGGATCCCTGTAATCAGGGCAATGGATGCCCGTCTCTCTCACAAGGAAAGGTTTGTAGGTGCTACACTCGGATTTCAAAAATTTTTTGCATGCAGGTAGGGAGGTCCCCAAATAGAAGAAAAATTATAAAAGTAGCGGCCCAAATGCATATTTGCGCGCTACGTGCGCAATTTTCGATGTTAAGTTAATTACTCAAAAATGCTATTTCCAATCGAACTCTTTACATTTTTTATTTCACCTAATGCACAACGCTTTAAAGAGAAATCAAAACCAAAATTAAAACTGAAAGAATTAAAAACCTCCCTTGACCAGATCTTTTATGTCCTCGTTATGGATTCTGATCAAATCTATTTAAAGTCGCATACAATAAATCACGCAGAAAGAGCAAACTACGATTTGCGCGATGTACAATTATTCCAAATTGTGTGCATTGGCAGTTGCAGTAAAAAATTAAAAAAGTTACGATGCAAATACCATTTTTGAGCAGTGGGCCTTTTATACGCACTGTGCTCGCGCGGCACGAGATTACATTAGACGCTCGTATTTTCTAAACACACACACATACACACAAAATTATTCAAAGCAATATAAATGTGCATTAGGTGAAATAAAAAATGTAAAGAATTCGATTGGAAATAGCATTTTTGAGTAATTAACCTAACATCGAAAATTGCGCACATAGGGCGCAAATATGCATTTGGGCCGCTACTTTTATTTTTTTTCTTCTATTTGGGGACCTCCCTACCTGCATGCAAAAAATTTTTGAAATCCGAGTGTAACACCTAAAAACCTTCCCTTGTCAGTAGGCACGGAGTGGAAACGGCGAGTTGAATCGGGGTCGGACAATGTTTGGCCGGCGGGGTGCACGCGGCACGATAACCGGCAATACTTTCGCGGCCGTCATCCTATTATGAATGGGCCGTGTTAAACGAGGCGGGAAAAGCTCGCAAGTACATCGCAAAGTGATGATACAGACTGCGTATAACAGGAGAGAGAAAGAGAGAGGGGAGAGCGGGAGGGGTAAATATATGTATGTAACGATTTCGCTCTCTCACTCCCATCTTCCATTTGCTTCGCGCTCGATGTAACTGGTCCTCCGTTATCCCTTGCGTTCCTCGTTGCGCGCGCGACGCTTTACGATTTTTACGTGCACCACGACGACGCCGGGACAACGCTCTCGTGTACGTCACGTCACGTTGCAAAAATGAAAACGAGAATGAACGCGCACGCGAGAGAACGGTACGTGGTTGGAGAATCTAGCTTAGAAGCGTGCACGGTTCGCGTGATCGTTTTTCTATCAAGCATTGTACTCGAGGTGTCGGTGATTCCCCGCATTCTCTCACGTTCGCGAATTTTCTTAGCAATGTGGAACTAATCTCTTTTCGTCGAAAATGCCGAAAGTCCGATAGTTTCTTAGTAAGATTATACTTAACGCAAACACGCGTTAACAATCACGCATTGCATACGTTTCGGAATGACGTTACATTAAATTGCATGAGAAAACGATTATTCGAGCTTAATGCGACGCTTATTTACGTAAAGTCCAATTATGCTTCTGGGAGATTTTCGAGGATTAGATTAGAACGACCGAAAAGAGAGGCACGAGACAGAAAGGGGAGTGAAATGCAACAGATTGGAATCGTTAAAGGACAACACTTGGCGACTCTCCATTATGAATGGCTTCTGTTAAATGAGGTAGAGAGGGTCCGAGAGCAGCAGCAAAGGGAAGATGCGCGCCATGTAATAACAGGATTCTCTATTTCTTCCCTCTTTCCCTCTTCCTCTCGTCGTCCTTCCATCTTCCTGTTATTCCGTGTTATTATTGTTCTATGATTTTGCGTGCACCGTGCTCGTTGGAGCAACATCTCGAAAATACATCCACGCATGTGTTGTACATCGTGAATAAAAAAAATCCGACCTGGCAACCAATTTCAGGTGATAGTACCGTATCATACTCCAGTGCACGTCAGCAGATTTAAGGAACGTCTTGAATCGTAAGAAATTCGGCATCGTCGGGAAAACGTCTCGCAGCGATCACGTGAACAGCGCGATATCACGATATCGCATATTTTCATCCTTTTCGGAAAGACGCACGTGTTTGAAACGATCTTTAATCATAATACATTAATTACTCGATGTTTGCAGTTAAAGATAAAGATATGAAAAAATCAGATAGAATAAATTGGTAGAAGCGTTTCTCAAATTTGATTTGTCTGTCAAGAAAATCTTCCATTTTATACTTATTAAATATTTGTAATATTAATTTTTAATTTAACAATAACAAATACAGAGGGTATGTTTCGCGGGCAATCGTCTCATCTACGGTCAAATTTTCCGACGGCAGTTTTGATCCTTTTCGGAAAGACGCACGTGTTTGAAACGATCTTTAATCATAATACATTAATTACTCGATGTTTGCAGTTAAGATAAAGATATGAAAAATCAGATAGAATAAATTGTAGAAGCGTTTCTCAAATTTGATTTGTCTGTCAAGAAAATCTTCCATTTTATACTTATTAAATATTTGTAATATTAATTTTTAATTTAACAATAACAAATACAGAGGGTATGTTTCGCGGGCAATCGTCTCATCTACGGTCAAATTTTCCGACGGCAGTTTTGATCCTTTTCGGAAAGACGCACGTGTTTGAAACGATCTTTAATCATAATACATTAATTACTCGATGTTTGCAGTTAAAGATAAAGATATGAAAAAATCAGATAGAGTAAATTGGCAGAAGCGTTTCTCAAATTTGATTTGTCTGTCAAGAAAATCTTCCATTTTATACTTATTAAATATTTGTAATATTAATTTTTAATTTAAAAATAACAAATACAGAGGGTAGTTTCGCGGGCAATCGTCTCATCTACGGTCAAATTTTCCGACGGCAGTTTTGATCCTTTTCGGAAAGACGCACGTGTTTGAAACGATCTTTAATCATAATACATTAATTACTCGATGTTTGCAGTTAGAGATAAAGATATGAAAAAATCAGATAGAGTAAATTGGTAGAAGCGTTTCTCAAATTTGATTTGTCTGTCAAGAAAATCTTCCATTTTATACTTATTAAATATTTGTAATATTTTATAATATTAATTTTTAATTTAACAATAACAAATACAGAGGGTATGTTTCGCGGGCAATCGTCTCATCTACGGTCAAATTTTCCGACGGCAGTTTTGATAATCCGGAAGAAGCGTCAGCGCGGTTAATCATTCCTGCATCTCTCGCGCGCGATCGCTTTACACCCGGAAAACTGCACGCGACGAATGGTCCCGTTAAAAGCGCGGGCAAAAGAAAATGGGAACAAAACGTGGCAGATTGAATTCATTCGGAGACAATACTTAGGCGGTCGTAACCCGTACGGACGGATCGCGGTAAACTGGGCGTGAAATGCTTCGGGAGTGCGGGGAATTGGAATTACGTTTTGTTGCACTCTCTGTACGCGCCAGTCGACGGGAAAATAAACACGACTGCGCCACCACAGTTCGCTCGGATGTGACGCTTTTGCGAAATCACGTCTAATATAAATTATCCGCGTCAACAGTGCCTCTCGCACACTTTCCATCGCGCGACGCGAATTATGTTTTTGCGCGCCGAAATCCAAATGTCACTCGCACTCGACAAACGGTGCATCGAGGTTCGAGCGTCTCGATGTCGCGGCATAAACGCACCGGCACGGAATGTAACGATAGCAGGGGTAAATGGGGCGAATGGGGTGGTTCCACCGGGCGGAACGAATATCGCAAGACGCGCGCGAGTTACAACGCGACGGGAATTATAATGCGATGATACTTTTGCGTAATGCAGAGTAAACTCTTCCTGTTGGCGCGGAGTAAATCTTTGCAAGCGCATTCCGACAATAACGGGGGACGAGGAGAAGCCCCTCTCATGGAGATATAATACATTTCACCCTGTGTGCCGTACGCTGGATGCGACGACAATCGTTTAAGCTGTATTAACGGTACCGAGGCACGTTATAGCGCGTGGATATAACAGGGATTTTTAAGATAATTCGAAACACAGCAAAACCGGCTGACGTTATTATAAATAATTGCATACATTAATGGCAAGCGTGGTACTCACGTTAATCGCGGCGTTGAAAGTAAGGCTACAGCTAATACAAAAATGTATTTGTGCGTTCGTGTTATTTAAGTCCAGAATTTTGAGTATTGCCACAAGTATTACGCTCCAGGAGCAATCTATCTCTCAAGATTCGAGAATTAAAAATACCTCATGCTAATACCGCGGTATATTAAACTCATTTGCGGACATTACTTTCCTCCCCATTGCGTGATTACGTAATAAGGAGGATACGAGGTACATCGTAAAGCCCAACAGTCGCTATTAGTGCCTTTGCTCTCTTCTCTTTCTTTGTTCTGCGAGAACAGGAAAATGTCATTGTACGCGGAATAAGCTACGCTAAAGGAGATATGTTCTCTAATTACTATAATTAAAGGGAACAAATTAGAACGTTGCCATGAAAAATGCAGATACGTGGAATATGGAATATAAATTCGTGCGCAAGAATAGGATCGTTATCCGGTTTCACGGAGGCAAAAATCGATGGTCAAATTTAAATTTCTCATTGCAGCGCATGAATGCAACGTAATCGGCAGAAACAGAAATAAAACAAAACAGCTTGACGAAAGTTATTTTATTCATACAGAATGCAAAATCGCATGCAAAAACGGTGGTCCTAACGTATTGTCAGGTTTCACAATGCGAAAATCAACATTTAAATTCTTCCCGGAAATGCAAAAATATTGGTGCCGATATTTTTATTCGAACGTATTATCGCGGGATTGCATTTCTCTTTCGGACGCGTCTCTCTCCTCCCGTATATAAAACGTCCTTTTAAACCTCCGCCCTTTCCTTTTACGGGGGGATCTTCGAATCCTCCATAGTTTTGATCGCGAACGCGGTAAGCTTTGCGGTGAAATCCGTGCACGCAGCAGTTTTTTAGAAGATGATCACGCAGGCCCTCGGGATTTTATTGCCACTGCTGGTTCTTAGACAGGCGAGGCCCTTTAAAAGAGCGTCCCTTTACTGTTGCAATAATGAATACGGACATAAATTTCCGTAAAAGCGGGGGGCGTATCAAGCTTTCCGGTTTAATACTTAACAGCCTCGTAAAGTGTAGCTCGTTTTAAATACGAGCAGATCTCCGTCTATAATGCGAATATAAGGTAGCCTTAGATTAAAAAACGTTCCTTTTGTATAAAGCGATACACTGAATTAAATTATTTTCAATATTGAGTATATGAAACATGCAACAATAAATGTATTATAATATTATAATATAAAATATATATAATCTATATATTCACATGAGAAGAATGACATAAATGTCTATGAAAATATCAGCAGTCTATAGTAAGAATTACAAATTAACATAATATATAAATGTTGATCGCAAATATAGAATTATAATTGAAAGTAAATCATATAACAACTTATATCTTAAAGGAAGAGTAAAATAAAAAAATATCCACATTTGCATTTACACATGGCCTCGTCCATAAACCTTCAGTTGGCGGAGTATCTTTCATAAAGGATGGTTTGGTGAATAAGCCATCCATGCCCGCCGATTTGATGTATGTTTTGATGTATTTTTCGGAATATATGATTTAAAGAAAAAAATAAAAAAAGAGTAAAGAATAAAAAGTGAGAGATATTTTATATTTAAATTCGATAAGCCAATTGCATGCACGTGTGTGTGCATATGTGTAGAATTTAGATATAAAAATATTATACGTGCCAACACATGTAGTGGCGTCTAAAAATTCAAGAATAAGTAAAATCGAATTTTCCTCCTCTCAAAAACGTAACGTTGGCATTTAGTTCAATGTTAATTTAGCCCAACGTCTTAATTTCATCAGAAACAAAGAGAGGAAGATGAACTGACCCGATAACGAGAATACGCGATTACAGCTCGCGCAGGATTTAAATGCGCTAAAAGAAAAAGAAAAATCCCGACGTTACGGGATAGCGCAGAGTGAGCGCGTTGATATGTAACACGAGAAATGCACCGTTCGCATTGCGATATATTCACGGGCGGGGAAAAAATGTCGACGTTCCGTGTTTAACGGTATTCAACCTCGGCCGCGCGATGAATCGCGCGCCGGGATTGTCGTCCCGCGAACCGTAATATACCGCTCCAAAAACGCGTCATCCGGTATACACAGCGCGCTATTGTTAACAATCGCGGTGACGGCGCGCATCGGTAAACCGCCGCATTTTCTGCTTATTAATCGTAATATCGCGGCGCATCCTCGCGATTAACCCGACTATGCATCCAGGGACAAGTGAACGCTTCGCGAAATCTCGCGCTAATAATTTCACAGGCGGGATACATCACTCGCTGTCCCATGCGATGTATTGGGTCATTAAGTATGAAACTTTACAAATAGAACATAAACTTTTGCATTTTTTGGCACATGGACATGATTTATTTTCAATCGAAGTATGCGCCCATGTTATCTGCACACTTCTGCCATTTTAGTGGTAGTTGGTCTATGCCTCTACTATAGAAGCCAGGAGTACGGGAATCGATGAAGTCGCGGAAGGCTGTTTCGACTGCCTGTTGAGAATTGAACAATTTTCCCACCAACAAGTTGTCCAAATTCCGGAAGAAGTGATAGTCGGTAGGTGATAGATCTGGTGAATATGGTGGATGACGGAGAGTTTCCAATTCCAACTCCCGTAGCTTTGCCACGGTCAGTCGTGCAGTGTGCGGTCGAGCATTATCATGCAACAGCATTGGCATTGACCGATTGACCAATTTCGGTTGTTTAATAGCAAGTTGTTGCATCATTTCGTCCAGCTGCTTGCAATATACTTCAGCCGTTATCGATGTACCAGGTTTCATAAAGTTGTAGTAGATAACACCTGACCTGGACCACCAAACAGTCACCATAAGCTTCTTCTGTGTAATGTTGGGTTTCGCGTGATGTCTCGGTGGTTCATCAGCGTTCAACCACTGATGTGAGCGTTTACGATTGTCGTAGAGTATCCACTTTTCATCGCAGGTCACAATTCGATTCAAAAACGATTCATTTTTGTGACGGGAAAGCAAAGAAAGTGAAGCCTCTAGACGTTGCGCCTGCTGCGCATCGGTCAATTCGTGCGGGACCCATTTGTCCAACTTCTTTATCTTACCAATTGCAGCTAAATGAACCAATATGGTGGGTATGGAAACATTGAATATCGATGCCAATTCCCGTGTACTTTGAGATGGATCGGACTCTACTACGGCTCTCAAGTGATCATTATCCACCTTCGTCTTTGGTCTTCCACGTGGCTCATTAGCGAGGCTGAAATCTCCATCTCTGAAGTTTTTGAACCAATTGCCCACCGTTGCTTTAGTAGTTGAACCTTCACCAAATACAGCGTTGATATTACGAGCCGTCTCCGACCCTGTGGTTCCACGGCGGAACTCATATTCATAAATCACACGAATTCTGGACTTTTCCATAGTTCTATAAAAAAGAATCCACCAATAAAACTAATGAAGATATTTGAACAAACAAATATGACATTTGAAGAGCGAACATACATCTATCACACTAACCTAACCTGATACTGACGTCTGGCGCCAAATTTGAGATAACAAATGTTAAAGATGGCGCTTTTACATTTGTAAAGTTTCATACTTAATGACCCAATATAAAGCGCGCGCGGATTTCAGCTCCGAGTTCCGAGACAGATTTAGACTCTAGCTAGTTGGGAGTGTCGAGGTGCTAATTTCTTGAGAATATAATTCCTTCGACACAAGTCGTACAAAATGAAAAGCACTTCTCGCGGATCAGATTTCGCGGACGTGAATAAGTGATGGGGAACCATTCGTCGTTGGATTCAGAATCAGCTTTAACTGTGGCATCCGGTTACTAAAAACTATATCCAACGATGAATTCCGCAAGTCATAACGGAGCTCCTTTTTAACACCGTCGAAGAATCGATAACCGAATTATTTTGCGAGACGGTCTGGAGAATATTTTTGGATGAAACTCGCGTCTCGACGTCTAGAATCTGCTTCTGAACGCGTCGTTTCGTAGTCGCGCTCGCGCTCGACAATATATCGCGCGCTCGTATCGTACGCGTATCAAACGTACGTATGCGTGTATATGCACTTATGTGGGCGATACATAATCGCGAGACCGCGCACATAAGCGCGGGAGGATGCGCGCGCGCGTACGATCGCGCGACGACGTCACGCGGCAGTATCTCTGTTACGCCTGGATTGCCGTGGACTGTGGCCGCGCTCACGCATCGCTTAACATAATCCCCCGTCCGACCAGGACTACATAGATTACGGAATGATACCTCGGATGCGCTCTCGTACAATTATATTGGCGCGCGAGATATTGTATATTTCGATGTGTGTTGCGCGCGAGTCGTTGCGTTGGGTGCATCCGCGCGCGGACCTCGCGGCTGCATTTCCGGGAAGGGATCGAGATAAAGCGGCGATCAAGGTGTACCCTTGCCCGATGGTCCAGATCGGTGATCCCTCTGAAACAGATCCGGGCGAGTCGTGTTACCTAAACGAGCAGGTGGTCGGAGCCGGGCACCGTTGTTTGTGCGATTTCCGAGGGAAAAAGGTCGGAATACGCGCCGATGGTCACCGTACGTTCTTTTGAACGGATCAGATCTATGAGTCTATGTGAGACCGGGCTCGTATTGCCCGTAGCCATTCCCCAAAGAACCGGGAAAGCGCGGCCCGCGTTTATTCACGTTTATTAGCGAGAGAGGAAGCCTTCTTATCGCGGGGATTAAATGCGAGGAGCGCGATAACCGTAAAGGCCCGTGTGTGCCGCTTTAAAGCTAGACGCAACGCAGCCTCGCGATTCGCGTTTCACTTCTGCTCGAGGAAGCGAAGCTGGCTGCTGCCGCTCGACACGCTAGTTCCTTCCGACGTATAAAGTAATTCAATTTTACGCCCGCGTATTAATTCAGTTCTGACCTATTGTCCGCGCGATAGGAATTTCGCTGCCGTGCAGCGCGCCCGTAATTGCGGAAAACGATCCTCGGGTGGCAATAATCGCGAGCGAGACCGTTTCGCTACAGGCGCACGCGATTATGCCAGCCAGATGAGAATCATAATTTCCGGTAATCAAAAGGGTTCGTATGAATCCGGAATCGCGAAACCGGTTGGAATCCTTGGGTCTGTGAGCGCCTGCGAGTAGTAGCTATCTTATACCGTAACGTTAATCAGTCCTGCACGTTATTCAATGATGACAATAAATTGGCACGAGTCTGTGCAGTCTCGAGACACGCGCAGAACGCGGGTGAAATTTTATGGAACGTTCAATTAGCGAATAATAATGAGCGTGATAATTAAAAAGCGCCGATAGCGTTTTAGAGCTGCGAAATATGTGCATGCTTAATTAAACGCGGAGAACGTTTAATGAAAATACAATATTCGTAAATTTTCACAGGGCAATAATATGTCGTCACGGCGGCGCCCGGACGCGCTCGAAGTTGATATAAATTTTATCGGACAATAAAATGGGCCCTGATCTGCAATAAATTTCATTTTGGTCCACAGAACTGACAACTTGAGCGCGATAAAATGTGCACAAAAGCAACGCTTTTCATCAGTTGTTCCAGTTTTTATCACTTGTATTGTTGCATGAAAGCATGGTTTTATAAAGCACTTTTGTTTTTTATGAATTTTATACCGCATGTTTATCCACATGTGCAGCGCGAATGTAAAATGTTTTATTTCACAATTCCGCTGTGATTTGAGTCCTCGAACCGTTTCAGAGATGCGCGAATACATCTTCTTATTTTTTTCGTTGCAAAAAGAAATTTTCAATGACTCGTACGTCATTGTCGCCCTCGCTATTTCGAGGAGTCGCGGTTGCGCCCCTGTCGTTTTTTACGTGCCGAGGCATTAATCAAACTCCCCCTTGCTCTCTAGAGAGAACTCTTGGCGCTTCTTTATTGCGTGTAACATGTTGATCTCAAGGTGCGTTAGTTTCTACGCAACCTACGCACGTCGTGAAATTCACGGTTCTTCCGTCCAATTACTTAGTTCTTATAAATATCTTCTATTTACGGAACAACGATTCTTGATCACGGATTTATTCATGGATATCAAACAGATATTTATTTCGATATTTTCGCTCGAATGGATGTCAGAAATATATATTTCATAAGACTTCGTGACAGACATGACACAATGTCAAAGCACACGAATAGTCATCCACGATTTTCCTCGAATTATTGGGTCATTAAGTATGAAACTTTACAAATAGAACATAAACTTTTGCATTTTTTGGCACATGGACATGATTTATTTTCAATCGAAGTATGCGCTCATGTTATCTACACACTTCTGCCATTTTAGTGGTAGTTGGTCTATGCCTCTACTATAGAAGCCAGGAGTACGGGAATCGATGAAGTCGCGGAAGGCTGTTTCGACTGCCTGTTGAGAATTGAACAATTTTCCCACCAACAAGTTGTCCAAATTCCGAAAGAAGTGATAGTCGGTAGGTGATAGATCTGGTGAATATGGTGGATGATGGAGAGTTTCCAATTCCAACTCCCGTAGCTTTGCCACGGTCAGTCGTGCAGTGTGCGGTCGAGCATTATCATGCAACAGCATTGGCATTGACCGATTGACCAATTTCGGTTGTTTAATAGCAAGTTGTTGCATCATTTCGTCCAGCTGCTTGCAATATACTTCAGCCGTTATCGATGTACCAGGTTTCATAAAGTTGTAGTAGATAACACCTGACCTGGACCACCAAACAGTCACCATAAGCTTCTTCTGTGTAATGTTGGGTTTCGCGTGATGTCTCGGTGGTTCATCAGCGTTCAACCACTGATGTGAGCGTTTACGATTGTCGTAGAGTATCCACTTTTCATCGCAGGTCACAATTCGATTCAAAAACGATTCATTTTTGTGACGGGAAAGCAAAGAAAGTGAAGCCTCTAGACGTTGCGCCTGCTGCGCATCGGTCAATTCGTGCGGGACCCATTTGTCCAACTTCTTTATCTTACCAATTGCAGCTAAATGAACCAATATGGTGGGTATGGAAACATTGAATATCGATGCCAATTCACGTGTACTTTGAGATGGATCGGACTCTACTACGGCTCTCAAGTGATCATTATCCACCTTCGTCTTTGGTCTTCCACGTGGCTCATTAGCGAGGCTGAAATCTCCATCTCTGAAGTTTTTGAACCAATTGCCCACCGTTGCTTTAGTAGTTGAACCTTCACCAAATACAGCGTTGATATTACGAGCTGTCTCCGACCCTGTGGTTCCACGGCGGAACTCATATTCATAAATCACACGAATTCTGGACTTTTCCATAGTTCTATAAAAAAGAATCCACCAATAAAACTAATGAAGATATTTGAACAAACAAATATGACATTTGAAGAGTGAACATACATCTATCACACTAACCTAACTTGATACTGACGTCTGGCGCCAAATTTGAGATAACAAATGTTAAAGATGGCGCTTTTACATTTGTAAAGTTTCATACTTAATGACCCAATATTATATCAGCTATTTTTAGAAAATTGTGCAATTGCCACGGGCATCATCGCGGCATGAAAAATGTAACGCTGTATAAATCGGTAACTGGTAAATCTATATTCGAATATCGTTGCTTAAAATTATCGCAAACATTTTCAGACATATCTGGCACCACGGTGACGCTAACGCTTGATTTCATTAACATCACAGCTCGTTCCTTCATTGCTATCAACTGCGAGCCGTGATAGCCGTTCATGCTGATCGAGCGAAGCGCGCAAAATGTCATGCAATATCGTAAGAAATTATACGACGCCCATAACGGATTTTATCGGGCACAACCAGGAATCTCACCGTACCGTTTGCGAGAGCCATTTAATAAGAATAAAATTACGTATGGGCCTCGTGCCCGATCCAATTCTCGCCGATGATCGACCATTCGATCGCGGCGAAGTGAGTATGACATAAAGTAAAATAGCGATCGATCGGGAATAGATCGCCGGCAAACAGATTGGCGTCTGCCGACCGTAAAGCAAGTTACTCGACGTCGCGATACGGTCCCGCAAAAAGCGCGAAAGAGATACCGCGACGATGTATATTGTACGTTCCGAAAACCATGAACAATTCCCGGCCCCCTCAGTGACTCCTTTTCACCGTGAACGGCGCGACGGTGGTTCCTCGCCTCTCTCATTTTTCTCTTCACGCGACGAACATCTTAATTCGCCGTCTGGGGTACGTAGGGGGGCATATAGGGCCCCGTGAGGATGTACTGCACCGCCACGACCATCAACTGCGGAGCACTCCATCTGATGATGTATGCGCTTCCTGAAACAGAAATGCATTTCACGTGTTACTCGACGGCCGCTATGCGCGAGGCTCCTACGTGTACGAGTTTACATATACGGGGTGTCCCAGGTGTGCGTTCTTATAATCCCCCACTGAGAAAAATGATTTGATTGTATCAACAAGACGTATCTGATAGAATGCATTTTGGTTAAACTAACCAAGAATTTCTAGTTATCACGATAGGACTGGATATTTTATAACTAGGACGTTTGATAGACTGTACTATAAGAATTTGGTTAGTATTTTCCAGTTGGATCTAGAAAACTTCTAGTTATATTACACTAGACATAAGAACAAACGAAGATGCAATCAGAATTCTGGTTAATCGCAGGGCACTCCAGCGGCATTCTATTGTTTCGTGTCGTGCGTGTTGATCGGCACGGACGGCACGTTTTCCTCCTGTAGTGAAATGAAATTAGTTAGTGGAATGGCTGGTGAAGCGATGGCGGATGAAAAAACGTGTTCTCTTCTTATATTTTTTTATACAGGGTGTCCCGTAATGATCGCCTAACCTCTCGTATGCCAATAGAGCAGATCGAGATGAAGAGAAAAGTCCCATACCATTTTGCGATATTCGCAATAATAATCCTATACCTCGAGCGGCGCGGCACTCGCCTCCGCGCGCTCTGGATTCGCTTGACTTTAATATGCAATATTTCGATTATTATTGCGAATATCGCAAAATGATATGGGACTTTTCTGTTCATCTCGATCTGCTCTATTGGCATGCGAGAGGTTAGGCGATTATTACGGGACATCCTGGATAAATATCAACATGATATTTCATTTACAGCAATCCAAGAAAACTCACGGTAATGAAACAGAAAAATGTTTCTTTTCACTAAACAGTCATGTTAATTTAACTAAATACAGTTAGTATTATTATCAAGAAAATCTGGTAAATTTAACAGGAAGGAATTAATCATGCTCATCTGGTAATTCCTAAAGGAATTCTGATTCGTCCATTTTCCAACAGACAAACTGGTTGAACCTACCAGATTTCTAATTAATGCAACCAGATTTTTTTCAGTGCCCCGCCATGGCGAGGTATCTACGATCGATATGAAATCCAGTTTATTTTTAAATAAGTTCCCTAGTAGCACAGTACATTGGCACAATATTGGGAAATAATATAAATCTAATATTCAATATTGGGTGTGAATTGAATTTCAACATTGGTCCCATATTGTAAGGTGGACGCCTTCTCTTATTTAGCCAATGTCGAAGCAGCAATATTGGCCCAATAATGTGAAACCATTAGACCACCAATATTGCGTTATAATATTTATGCAATGTTATAATATATTGGATCAATGATTGTATTCCAGCATTGGATTAATATTATAAATTGAATGCTTTCTCATAGCTAATATTGCATAATTGGTCATTGCATCCCAGGCAGCACACTCTCTAAATTTCGTATAGTGGAATCTCACTCTTTTGGAATGAGATATCACCTCAAGCAATAATGATTTCAAAAGAAAAGAAGAAGAAAAAAGTACTGGATCGGTTTTCCGGATGGTTATTTATAAGGTGATAACGCAAATGTTTCTTGCGAGAACTTCACGCCTGACCTGGCCATCTATCGGTCACTTGGTGAATCAGACGCGGGAATCTCACACACACACACACACACACACTTATGTTGATTTTTGTCTCTTGTTCCATAATCGAGTACATTGAAACGTATGATGTAAAAATAATTAATACTCGCAAATTAAGTAGAAATTACTATTTTTTTCTATATTAATTATATAATTTCGAATCAATTTAATAAAACACATTTTTCGTTTCTGTGGAAACGTGAAAAATACGTTTTTAAACTTTAGGTCTAAAAACGGTTTCTATTTAAACCAGGCGTGAAGTTCTCGCAAGAAACATTTGCGTTATCACCTTATAAATAACCATCCGGAAAACCGATCCAGTACTCTTTTCTTCTTCTTTTCTTTTGAAATCATTATTTCTTAAATGGTACTTTATGTTTCTTATAGACATTATATATGATATTGATGTCATCGTGGGTGTAAGATATTGGTATTTCATTTGCATACATTTTATAACCCATATTGATATTATCATGGGTGTATCGATATTGGCAGCACATTTATGTTTATTTCGTAACTAATATTGATGTCATCGCGGATGTGAAATATTGGTATTACAGTTACATTTACTTTATCACCAATGTTGGTATTTGCATGGGTGTATCAATATTGGCAGCACATTTATGTTTATTTTGTCACCAATATTGATGTCATCGTGGATGTGCAATATTGGTATTACAGTTACATTTACTTTATCACCAATATTGGTATTTGCATGGGTGTATCAATATTGGCAGCACATTTATGTTTATTTTGTCACCAATATTGGTGTCATCGTGGATGTGCAATATTGGTATTACAGTTACATTTACTTTATCACCATGTTGGTATTTGCATGGGTGTATCAATATTGGCAGCACATTTATGTTTATTTTGTAACCAATATTGGTGTCATCGTGGATGTGCAATATTGGTATTACAGTTACATTTACTTTATCACCAATATTGGTATTTGCATGGGTGTATCAATATTGGCAGCACATTTATGTTTATTTTGTAACCAATATTGATGTCATCGTGGATGTGAAATATTGGTATTACAGTTACATTTACTTTATCACCAATGTTGGTATTTGCATGGGTGTATCAATATTGGCAGCACATTTATGTTTATTTTGTCACCAATATTGGTGTCATCGTGGATGTGCAATATTGGTATTACAGTTACATTTACTTTATCACCAATGTTGGTATTTGCATGGGTGTATCAATATTGGCAGCACATTTATGTTTATTTTGTAACCAATATTGGTGTCATCGTGGATGTGCAATATTGGTATTACAGTTACATTTACTTTATCACCAATATTGGTATTTGCATGGGTGTATCAATATTGGCAGCACATTTATGTTTATTTTGTAACCGATATTGATGTCATCGTGGATGTGAAATATTGGTATTACAGTTACATTTACTTTATCACCAATGTTGGTATTTGCATGGGTGTATCAATATTGGCAGCACATTTATGTTTATTTTGTCACCAATATTGATGTCATCGTGGATGTGAAATATTGGTATTACAGTTACATTTACTTTATCACCAATATTGGTATTTGCATGGGTGTATCAATATTGGCAGCACATTTATGTTTATTTTGTAACCAATATTGGTGTCATCGTGGATGTGCAATATTGGTATTACAGTTACATTTACTTTATCACCAATATTGGTATATTCATGGGTGTATCAATATTGGCAGCACATTTATGTTTATTTCGTAACCAATATTGGTGTCAGCGTAAGAACAACAATATTGGCAATGTACCTGCATTTGATCAGTAACCAATATTAATCATTGCATTGGCCAATAATGGCCAAGATATAACCAATATTGCCCAATGTAACCAATATATAACCAATGAATTGCCAATGTATTGTGCTACTAGGGTTTGTTCGAGTCACATCAGTGGCGTATTCTACCGAGCGTGAGAAAATTTGTATGTTTGACGAGCTGATCTTTAGCTTATCAAGCTTCAGAGCTGCTTATCGAGGAGCTAAGAAAATGTTTTTGCAGGTGGTTGAATAAAATGTTCGGTGAAAGCTTCGTTCCGTTAAGAAGGAGGAGAAAGAAACGTCCTCAAATAGTCAAGAAATCCATATTACCGCGAGAAAAACACGCGGCGGGGACACTCTGTATATTGTTAGATGATCTATCTGTGAGACGGTCGCTGTTCCTCTTTTTCGTGAAGAACAGAACGCTAGGTAAATCGCTATGGAAATGCCGTTTCGACCGCTTAACACCCTCGCTCCTACAGTTCTTTTCGCCCATCAACTTTAAGTCGAGAACTCTCTTCGGCTTCTTACGTCATTTTTCAAAACAGTGTCTTCTTTATTGCAAATTCTCGTGTGACAGAAATGTTTCTGCTTTCCCCGATTCAATTTGAATTTCTGATCAGCTTCCCTCTCCCTTCTGTCTTTCTTCCCTTCCCGTCGAATTGGGAATCGCCAATATTCTCTATTGATTGTTCCACTTTTACCATTCGGGTTTCAATATAACGACCTTCGGAAATCTATAATTCTATGACTAAAAGATCGCGGCACGAATTTTTCAGCATACCAACGTCACTCGTTTCCATAATGTAGTGACATGGAAGGAGGCCAGGGTCAATACGGAATATTAAATACAGCGGCGATGATGGAGACAATATCTATTTGTTTAAGGCTCCTGAGTACTCACCGCGGCCATGTTGAATTATGACGTCAGAAGCGAGAAATGACACGCTGAGAATTCTTGCGTGCCATTTTCTAGTAAAAAGATATTTTGATAAAAAAAACCCTACAGATCGCTTCAGCACACTTGTAAAATATACCGAACACTAAGTTTTTCTGTTAACAGTCAATCAATAGTCGTAAAATGACTGTGATATGAGACTTGGTTATGCGGAATGACTGCGCATGCGCAAGACTATTTTCATATTACAGGCATTTTACGACTGTGGATTGACTGTTAACAGAAAAACTTAGTTTTCGGTATATTTTACAAGTGTGCTTGAAGCGATCTGTAGTGTTTTTTTTATCAAAATATCTTTTTATTAGAAAATGGCACGCAAGAATTCTCAGCGTGTCATTTCTCGCTTCTGACGTCATAATTCAGCATGGCCGCGGTGAGTACTCAGGAGCCTTAAATGAATAGAATAGAAGTGTGCGCTTAATGCAAAGTATTTTCCGGAAACGAATTTTACAATTAATTCTTCACACGGTGCGTAACGCGATGTCAACTGTCAACTGCGATAACGTGAAAACGTCAAGTTTCCCATGAGAGAGCGGCAACGCGTACTTATAAATTATAATGAATTATAATGAATTATTCGTCTTTATTAGAAGTGTCATTAGCACGCTCTGTCACGGAGTTAACGGAGTTAACATGCGTCATCTATTTTTGTTCTCGTTTTAACGCTGGCTAAACCAAAATGTCACCGCCCGCGCACACGTATCACGGCTGCGTACTTGCAAAATATGCTGGCCGTAGAATACGTCGGTGTCACTCGCCGGGATACAATTTACATATCTGCCGTGTTACATTTACATGTCGGGCCCACGAAAAGACTGTTTCTCGTTCTCACATTATCAAGATATTAACGCTTCGTGTACACCAACGCTACGAGGCGAATCCGGAAGCATGTAAGTATACGTTACCGCAATACGAAACCGTTCAGCAACGCGCTGCAAAATATTGCTTCTGGACGATCCACAACGGGCCGAATCTGCAACATCGGTCTCTCGGCGAGACCCGCGACCAAGCGGAGTAAAACAACGTGCAACCGCGAAAGCGTGTTATTAAAGCGATGAATAATTTACGCCGAGAACACTCGAGAAATCAGTAGAGCGTTACTAATTGCTCGCGGTCCCGTAGGGAACTTAGGATTAATCTGATTAATCAGCCGATATGTATATCGTCAATTAATCACCCTACAGTCTGACAAGGAAAGGTTTTTAGGTGTTACACTCGGATTTCAAAAATTTTTTGCATGCAGGTAGGGAGGTCCCCAAATAGAAGAAAAATTATAAAAGTAGCGGCCCAAATGCATATTTGCGCGCTACGTGCGCAATTTTCGATGTTAAGTTAATTACTCAAAAATGCTATTTCCAATCGAACTCTTTACATTTTTTATTTCACCTAATGCACAACGCTTTAAAGAGAAATCAAAACCAAAATTAAAACTGAAAGAATTAAAAACCTCCCTTGACCAGATCTTTTATGTCCTCGTTATGGATTCTGATCAAATCTATTTAAAGTCGCATACAATAAATCACGCAGAAAGAGCAAACTACGATTTGCGCGATGTACAATTATTCCAAATTGTGTGCATTGGCAGTTGCAGTAAAAAATTAAAAAAGTTACGATGCAAATACCATTTTTGAGCAATGGGCCTTTTATACGCACTGTGCTCGCGCGGCACGAGATTACATTAGACGCTCGTATTTTCTAAACACACACACATACACACAAAATTATTCAAAGCAATATAAATGTGCATTAGGTGAAATAAAAAATGTAAAGAATTCGATTGGAAATAGCATTTTTGAGTAATTAACCTAACATCGAAAATTGCGCACGTAGCGCGCAAATATGCATTTGGGCCGCTACTTTTATTTTTTTCTTCTATTTGGGGACCCCCTACCTGCATGCAAAAAATTTTTGAAATCCGAGTGTAACACCTAAAAACCTTCCCTTGTGAGTCAGATGGTCCTTAACGTGCAGGTCTCCTTATGCCAGTGAACAAAATAAGAGCGGTTTTCGCTGTAAATATTACGAGCGATTTTATTTGAGCGGTTCATCCAACCAGACATCGGGATTTCGTCGAATTATAATATCGCAGATGTCTGTACCTGGAATCGCGCGTCCACGCATTTTGTTTTAAGCCCATTACGCACTCCGCGGATGCGAGCGCGCGACTTATGTGCGTAAACGGCTGCGCGTAATCCTCCCTTTCTGCAAGCGGAATTTTCGGACCGTTTTACACAAAGCTCGTTAAGCCACGGTAATTACGCGAAGGTGGCTAAATGGCGGCCGGAGATCGGCCGCGGTGAAACTTTAAATCTCGTTTAGAAATTTCACGGTCTACATTTTCGCGATAGCTCTCGCGACCGGGTCGCGCGCTCGTGAGGGAAAACTATATGCAGCTTGGCTCCGCGCGAGAGCGCGGCATGGGATGGGGTGAGGGTTTCGGATAAGCGAGAGAGAGCCGAGAGTTTCCAGCGGAACTTTTCGTCCCAAAATCCCTCGGGTGTGTCTCGAGTGCCATCCCTGATCCTGGCCCCAGCCAAGCGAAACTACAGCGGAGAGATCTCTTTGGTTTTTCGATAGACATGCGCCATCGAGATGCACCGATGCGTTCGCCGGAATATTGCGCAACGCCGTCCGGGATTATCCTGAAATGCCTTCAAGTTCCCGAGACGTAATACCCGCGCGATTAATAGTCAAGAATCGCGGCCGAACCCTGTATGCTGCTCCGAATCCTCTCGGCTCTGACACACTCGCGCGTTCTCGTCACGCGGACAAACCGAAGATGTCTCCTCCATTCTCGAGTAGAAAAACGCTCGAATTACATTATTCACGGGATACGGACGGGAAAGATGGTTCCACCGAACATTTCCCGAATGTAAGATTTTATTTACGTTGCCTCTTGATTTATCGTCGATCCGGGCCCTCGCGCGCGTCCACGTCGGTGGTCGGCTCGCGCTCGCGCTCGCCCGGCCGCTATATTTTCCGCGCGAATCGTAACGGAAGTGCATGCCGGGGAAATATATCGGTCATTCCGGTGCACCGTAGATGCACTGCGGGGTGGGACAACGCAGGGAGAGGATTGGCCGGAGGGCGCCGCCTGCAGGCTTCTATCGTGGACACGGGGTGGTATAACAGATTACTCCCTATCACGTCCAATATGTCAAGCCGCGCGCGGACGACGAGGAGTCAAGCATTATATTGCAAAATAAAATGCCTGGGCAAGCGCGGTGGTACGCTGCATACACCGCCGCATACCGCGATACGTTCATCCCCAACCCCCGGTCCGCAGCGTGAAATATCGCGGCGGCACGCCGGTCGGGAGGGAACATGATGTACGCATTATTGGCACTTTCCTCGGAGAATTATGTATTTCTCATATATCGCCGGATACATGCGACACACGTATTCGACGTCGAATGCGGAATAAGGCCCGGCGCACCACGGATCGCGTCGAATCGAAGTCGCTTTTTAGAACGCCGAGGAATCGCGCCGAAAGACCGCACGCTGGTGAATTTTAACGCGAGGAGACGGAACGTCTCTTGAGCGATACGTTTTCGGTTACTCGGGGATGATCGATGCACGAGAGGGGCTGTCCTTCGGGCTGTCGTTTGCTGCATTTGCTTTGATGTAAATGCAAATAGAGTTTCAGTGCTGTGTGCGAAGATTAAGGTCGGACGAATAGACTTTTCGTATAATATCCTGTTTTTTTCACGTTTTCTTACATTTTGTCAAAATTTATGACGGCAGATTATTTAATATTATTTAATATTATTTAATATTGTCACATACTTGGGATTTAATATTACTATTACCTATTATTTGTAACCGATGAAGACTACAAGTGTTAACAATGTCATGGAAAATACTGTGACCTCAAGATCGTTAGCCAACCCTTGTGGCTGTACTTATCCATTTATTACGCTAATGTGTGTAGAGTAGCATAACGTATGATGACGTAACATCAACTATGTAATTAATGCCCAGAACTTTCCGCAGCACCGTATCAAATACCGCAACGCTTTATCTTAATCCTTCTAGAATAGAATAGAACTTTATCTCTCTCTCTCTGCATCTCAAAACTCTAATATAACATTTAAATGTTGACCTTTTGACATAATCATTTTAGAAATGTCATTTTCGTAATTCAAATATTATTCCCAGTGATCGATGTGACAAATGACATTTGAGTTTTATCTTGTTATAAAGTTTAATCCTGAGACAAATGTCTGTCCCCACCTAATTATGTATACTGTTAGAATTATATTTAATATCGAATCCCGGTTATGTCAGAAGAGATTAAAATATCAAAATTATATGTTACACAAATGAAAATCATTCGTTCATAAAATATGATTATATAACCGGTTTCATACCAACAAATTGATTCATCATATGTTAATAATTACAGTGTTATAATACATATTAGATTTACATATACACGGTACACAGAGACGAAATGTCACGATTGTTTTCACGATGACAACTTTCGCAATACCGCGTTATCGTTAATCGTTAGCGTCACGCGCCGCGTCATGTCATACGTCGCTGAGTTATCAATCTATTTTTCTCGACGCCGGCGCGGCGTCGGGCCATCGGCTTTAAGAGGTGTGCCAGGACCGGTATAACGACGGGCGCGGAAATGAGGTCGAAGGGAATAAGGAGGTTATTGAGTTAGCGGTGTATATCGCGCTGCGAACGAGAACTCCCCGTGAACTGCCGTGATAGTCCCGGCACGTGGAATTTTGCGACAGTTAAAGTTGTCGCCGACGTGGCTGTTCCGCCAAACGATCCGCATCCACGCGGCGTATTTTGAGGCTTGACACGGAGAACACGTAACAGAATTTACGTTGGAGAAAATATCGTTGATTTAGATTGATGGCATTATTAAATGGTTATAAATTATTAAGACTTATCAAATTATTAAAACTTATCACTTGTGATGTGCAAATAGCATGTTTCATTATTGTTCTCTTGATCATCATTATCATTACGTTAGTTTAATTGTCACCTCGTGATTTGTGCTGTCAAAATCAGCAATGGCAGCAGCCATCCTATACAAATCAATTGATGAGCAAGCTATAATAATACGGACAAATATAATAAATCAAATAACGTCAATGATGAGCAATATATAAAGCTTCAGCGAGCAAAAATCCAAGAGCACTAGTTTTTGATTTGATTGCGAGTCATTAAAGTCAACGTTATCCAGCGACGATAAAATCGCCCGAGAGACCACATCGCGGAGCGATTGAGTGATCGCCAACTCACCAAACTACGTGGACGTAGCGAATTCGCTCATGTCGCAGTTTAGGTCGAGATACCCCGGGTGTTACCGGATGCAATCGACGATACACGTCGTCTTTGTTTCCCGGCTGCTCCAGATCAAGATATATTCGAGCCACTTCTTCGTCTCTTCCCTTTCCGCATCCCCTAAGGTGTCTTTAGTCTTTTCCCCCGACGTGGCCTGCCGCGTTCCTCCTCACGTATCAACCGCCCATTCATTTATCAAGCTGGTACCTCGTTGCCCCCTTTCCCGCCTGTACGCGAATGTATGCGTGTGTGTACAGGGTCTAAGAATGGGGTCTAGGGACAGCATTTGTATGTGGGCCGGTTAAGGCCGACCCTCCTCTCCCGGTTCTTCTATCCTCCTTCATGCACGGGGGTTAAGACCATTTGCGTCTTGGGAAATCGGGGTGAAGATACTCCATGACGTTCCCTCGACTGACCCTCTTACAATGGGAGCAAATTACGAGAAAGTGGAGCGACTACTGCGTTATTTTTGACGCGTCGCGACATAGTTACGACGGGGTACCAGGGCAGCTAAGTGTAAATGATGATCATCAAGTGACTCGTATGTATCTGGTAACAAATCGCAGACGGTGCGCTTTGTAACATTAATCCACGTTGTAGCATATTAAGAAGAGAAAAAGGAAAAAAGATAAGAATAAAAAGATACAAAGCAAATACAAAATATAATATTACGGGTTTATTACAATAATACAATAGTATAAAATATAATGTAATGTGAAAAATGTGGAGATAAATTATCATCTTCTACATTTTCCATATTTTAGAAATAATCCGCAGTTTGTGAACGTGTTTCATCTTTTTTAGTTAATTATACATTCCTTTAAAAACAATGTTTATATTATTCCGATATTTTTCGGACTATCTATACATTTTGGAATTATTTGCGCTTGAAATTATATCAACGTTATTATTACGCGGAAAAGTCTCGCTATCCCAAAACCGCGCACGTCGCCGAGTCAATCGCGAGTTTGTTATGCGGGATTGTCTTGACCAGTGGAAGATTAGTTTCCCGACACGTCGGGGGGTGCATTAGCGTAAATGATGCGATATATTTCCCGCGACACGACGATCGCCAGTGGGCCACGGTCGGTGCCTTAACAAATTCCATTCGTGATAATTTGCGACGAGGAAGACTAATACCTCGCGCTCACGCGCCAGCCGCACGTCCATTTATCAGGCACAACGCGGCCGTATGAGTGACTAAGCGCATTTGTACCACATAAACGGCCCATTGTGATTAGAAAGAACAAATGTTCCCACCTGTTTAACGGCTGCATTCCATTTGGACGAACCTTCCGCGTCATTCAAGGATGCGCAGCGCATCGGCAATATTTCTGTGTCTTTTTCTTTAGAAATATATTTGGCATGCGCTTCCTCGCGCAATGTGAATTGTTAAAATGTGATATTTACTGTATCGTTATCACAGATACAAAATTCCCATCTTATGGCATACTTTGCAGTACACGACTGCCATGTACCGTGAAGCAGGGTTAAACGTTTTTTGGAATTTAATAACTCCGCCGTTTCTGGATTCTGCAGGTCTTCCTGCGCAGATATCGTGCCGTGTGATATCCTCTCAGGAAGGCGCTTACGGAAAAACAGGATGCGTCACGGTGCGAGCCGTCTAGACGCGCGCCAGGCCGATAAAAATGTTTTTCTTTCCCTCGGCTGCGCTTTTCTCGCTGCGTGCACTCAGTCGCGTATCAAGAATCAGCAGACGACGTCGTCTACTCGCGGGGCGAATCAAGGCAAGCCAGAAGCCGGAAAATTTCATGGCGGCGGCGGCAGTTTTTTCGCGTCCTTGATCGCCACTTTGATGCCAGAAAAAAGAAGATGCCACGGCGGAGAAGCATTTTTCCGCCCTCTTGAGAGCAAACTAGGAGGCGGAATGCGGAGACGGAGATGGAGGGAAGAAAAATGTAGACAGACCCGACAACAAGCGGGAGGGTAAATCATAGCGCTGCGCGCATGCATGTTTCGACGCTCGCTTCACGCTGCGATTATTCGCAAAGTGCACTTAGCTCGGAATGAACGAACGGACACGGAACGAGGAGCGCCGACACTCTTATATCACTCGACTGCCTCTCACGAAGACTAAATCTTCTTTTGGCAACATCATCCCGTGATTTTCCAAGGCTTTCCAAAATTCTCAAGGTCTCAAGATTGTAATTTGGCAAGAAAATTTAACTGAAAAGAGATACCAAAACTCACGAAATGTGAAAAATTATTACTTTTCTAAATGCATCGTATCATCAATCGGCATAGATAAATCAACTAATAAAAAAGTTTCAAATGTGAAATTTGTGATCTACTTCAACAATCAATATTATTCGTCAAATAACTCTTCACCCGTGTTAAATAATTCCCTCGATGCGCGTATAAAGTAATAACGAGACGTTTGCAGCTTCCGAACCGAGACGCGATTCGACGCAAGGAACATAAAGATGCGCTTCATCCTCGCTGCGCATTAGCCTGATGCGTGCTTACAAACTTGCAGCGGCATGTAACAAAATTTGCTTCCCCGTTTCTTCGAGCAGGCGACTCGGCTCGTTTGCTGTTACGCTCTCGTTGCCGTGCGCCGCGTAATTCTTGTTTGATGCGGGAACGCGATCCTTCTCGAGCGAGGGCCGCTTGGAAATCGCTCGGTTGCGTCGTGCATTGCATACACGCTGCGCAAATATGCAAGCACATTATGACCGTTGATACTGGCAACAAGCTATCAATCCTGGCTCATCTCTCTCTCTCTCTCTCTCTAATTTTGCACTTCCCATCAGCTTGCGCATAATTCCCGTGCGCTCCGAATGCCACTCTAATTCGCGATGAAATTCCGCCACCACGGACGAACGATGTAAGATACGCGGCAAGTTCCGTGGTAATCACGAGTACGTCAAGTGATCGCCCTTTTTATGCACTGAGCATTGCGTTCATCAGCAATAGCTTCTGTCTGATAGCATACGCGCCGATTCGCTCCGTAAATTCTCGATGAATCATACGTAGCTTAAGCCGGTTACGAATTTGCTGATCTATCTCGCGTGCGTTATGATTACAGAGTAGATAATGATGCGGTGTGGTCAGAAATTGGAAACTCACAACTGAAATTGCGAAATTCGCAAACTGCGGTTGAAACGTCGACGCATCTTTCAAAATTTATTAAGGATTTGACGTTAATTAATGGCTCTGTTAAATTACACAGTTTAATTGAATATTGTGATATTATTATAAAAATATGATATGACGTTTGCAATTCCAAAATATAACGTAAAATTGCAAGGTTCGGTTATATTGGATGCATGACATTTTTCTCAAAATTATCAGTAATAATTCATTTTGTTGTTTGCTCAAAGACAATAATGATAATGTTAACTTACGACGGTGTAATAATATTATACAATATTTTATTACAGAGAATATCACACAACTCATGATGCAATCGTCCTTTTCACGGGTAAATTTTGTCAGAAATATTCTGTAATACTTGGCGCAAACGTAATTATCCGCCGAAATATATCGATCGGCAGGAGAATGCTCGTACTACCAGCAACAGGGAAAAGTTAATAGAGCAGCGTACGTATTCCAGTCTCGTGTAATTAATCGCAACCGTGAGCGCGAGTGCGATTGATGCGAGCGGACGCGCGAACTCGCGGTAAGAGCTTCATTATTACGGCGAAGTGCAGATTTATTATCGTGGCAGGCGTCGTAATCCTTAACGAGTCACGTATGCAATGCGCTGGTCCAGCCGCGAGATGGACATCGTTGATGCAAGCTGCAGCCGCAATCATTCGGCGTCACCGTACGATGACGCGTGATGCAACGCGATGCAACGCGATGCAACGCACGGCTAAATGTAGCGTGGATGCTTTACTACTTGCGAGAGTTATTGTAATCGGCCTCGTGGATGCACACGTACGTGTACGCGCGATGCGGCGAGCCGGCAAGAGCTCGTCGCGCGCGTACGCACGTCTTTTACGGTCCGCTTGCGTGCATTAACGGTCGTCAAGCCACCGCTCTGTAAACGTCTCGTCAAAATAGCTTCAACGGGGATGTAAAGATTTAAGAGCCGAACGGCAATACCGCTCTGTAGAGGAAACCGCCCGCTAATGTTCAGCGCGCGGCTAATATTCGACCGGAGCGCGCGGGAAGCGCTTAAAAATTCAACGCGATATGCATGATATTCCGCGCGACGCGTGCAATATTCAAGCGCGATCCCCATCTGCGAAATAATTCCGTGGTTCTCCGAGGAGAGATTCGTCCCCTTCAGTAAATCTAAAACAGCTGGGTCAAGCCGCCCATTTTCGGCGTTTATCGCGGCTTTTCGCAACGAGAAAGATGTATCGTCTGTCGTAGTCAGGAAACCGGAAGAGGGTGTATCTTCGTATTCGAAGGAATGGTTCTTCCGTTCTCGACGCTCTCCCGAACGCATGCGTCTCTCCGACGAATTCTTCCTTCGCTCCAAATGAATCGCAGAAAATCTGATGTGCAGGCTCGTTACGCCTCAGGCGGGCTTCTTTGTAGCTTCTCGGTGATATTGCCATCAATTAACATCGCATCCGAGCGAGCTGGAAACTTGCCGGGCGACGCGGCGTATCGTGGAAAAGCCGTCGCTGCAAGAGTCACGTAACGTCCGGGGGGGTGTCTCTCCCTCGTCCTCTTTCTCTCTCCTGTTTGCTCCCTCATAAACAGGGCCGTCTCGAGAACTTTCCGCGCCCGGGGACCGCCTTCGTAAGTAAGGACATTAGCATAGCATTCGCTACATTGCAATTTACTGCATTAAGCGCACGCTGGAGAGACTACAGGAGCGCGCGTGAATGCACGGGCAGCGACGACGATGGCGAGACGGTCGAACCGAGACACATTTATGCTGGCAAACCGGCGGTATAAGCACACACTCGGACAAATAATATCCGGTGCTTCGCACTTTGTTCGACCAAGTCGAGCCCGAAACGGCGGTCATTAATGCGTCGAGCGTAATACCCATAAATGGCGGAAAAGGGCATGAACCTCTCTCCTCGAGGGCGCGTGTGCGACGTTAACACTTCAAGAGTTAACACTTCATTGTATAGCTTGGACTCAATTTTAAACGACACGTATGTGCATATAATCGATAGTAATTAAACCGTATCGTGGATAAAACGTGTGATTCTAGAATTTGTCAGATAGACTACGTCGGATTTTAACGAACTGCGAGTCGACGACTTTCTCATACGCCATTTTAAAATATCTTAAATATATTGTCAATTGAACAAGTTTTGAAAATACTATGCTGCTTCGAACTCTTTGAAGTATAAACGAAACAAAAGAAGCTACAAATCAGCACAAATAATTTTCGTTCACATATAATATATTAATAATAATAATAATAAATATTTATGATATTACAATTGATAAAATACAATAGCATTGGCTAGTTTTTAATTACTTTTGCTATTTAATCCTTTATGATATGAATGAATTAAATGACATTAAAAGCAAAGTACTAACAAATTATGTTCAAAGTTTTTACTTGGTTTAAAGCCAGATATTAAATTCGCGCCAGTTATTTACCAATGGAAAATAACATGTGAATGGAAGAGCTTTACGAAAAGACGCTAGTCTAAAGATTGCTTAAGACATTTTATAAAACAAAATGTCTTACTTATTAATCATGTAAATCTGCATTTGATTTAACGCTTATAAAATTTGCATTACTTTGCATGATTACTAAATAATCGAATAATAACGTAATCAAATATATGAATTTATATTATTAAGTGCGCCAATAATATCGGTATGATTGATCAAAGCGCTATTTATTATACGCAATTAGGATATTATTTATAATGTCATTATCGCAATAAGCTTGATAATAATACGGAATTTGAATTCTCGTCACGCAATTTTAAATCGCAATTAATCGGCCACATTATAACGCTAAAGTACAACTTTTATGTTTCGCATTATGTATCGTTTTTCTATGTTTAATATCACACTATCGATTACTTTCGGATACCAGCAGGAACAAGCGACGGAAGTAATAGCGTCGATAATTACGTCGGATCGGCAATCGGCTATAAACAACCAAGCGCTTGTATTGCGCGAATGTAACTCGGTCAATCGGTGCCCATCGTTTATCGCGCAGACACCATAGTTATCTGTTTGAGCCGTACGATATATTACCGCGAGGGAGAGGAAAAAGCATCGCGTTTCCCGATCAGAAACGATTTTGCATTAACGGGATTGGAACGTTAATATTTCATGAAAGGCAGGCGCGATTCTGTAATTCTGCATAATTGAGAGTCCAACATCGCACCGTAACTCTGTTGTAAATCAGCTCGCACGCGCAGTATATACGTACGTATTGATGGGCGATCGGTAAAAAATCGGGTTCGACGATCGCTTCGATCAATGGAAATGTAACGCGGTCTCTCGCTGCATTTCTCCGCGTATGATTTCTTTCACGTTCCGCGGTGCATTCCGCGTGATTTGCGAATGCAACTCATTTCGCAGCTGCACTCGGAAATCTCACCTCGCGATTCTTGATTTCCGCAAATCGTGCGTGTAATCAATTAGGTAATTAACATATTGGTGATCTCAAATGAAAATGTAGTAAATTAAAGATAAATAATTCAAGAGAGAGAAAGAATGAGATTTTAGTTGGAAAACGTTAATATCGCAACATATAATGTCGTGAGAAAAAGAATGATAAGTTATATTTTATGTGACTAAAAACAGCTTTGGAAAGATATATCAAGATATATCTTTATCATAGACAGGTTGTCTCCTTAAAGAATACATATCGATACCAGTAATTTTTTTCGTACTTTCCTTCAAGAAATTATCAATAATGGCAATATAACGGTTTTTATTTGCGTTTATTCTCGTGTTAATGTTATGCATTTCACAGAAAAAGTAATTGCGGAGAAAAAAGTAATTTTAATCATGCTATGAATCGAGTACGATAAATATGAAATGTCTTTTACGGACAAATAAAAAAATGATATACATTCAGCGCACAATCTATAAAGAATTTTATTCCATATCCGTTATAATTGCAAAAATATCGGAAAACTAGCGCCAGTTGTATATGCATATATATTTTGTGCATATTTATGTGCCGTTTTATAAAATTTTTCGATTGTCCTGCACTTTCAAAAAAATATGCCAGTCAATATCAATATAAAAAAAATGTATATAGTGCAAAAGCGATTATTATTATATGTGGATATTGATCAAGCATATTATTTTTCAACTCGTTCATCGCAAAGAAACGCGAGTCTCCAAAGCTCGGCATATTTGACGAGATTGAATTTTTTACCTCAGATTTACCGTCAAAAATGCGCGATGTACCTCGCCGGAAACATAAAAATTGGATAAAAATGAGGTATCCGATATGCGCAACTGAGTAATGCATCATCGACAAGATACGAGATATGACGAGAATAACATCCTAATATTAATTTTAAGAAAAACTTTTCGGCAGAACATTTTCCGATTTAAGTAGGTCAGAACGACTGGTCAACGACATATGATACTGAAACGAGTACAGTTGCAAACTGTAGAATTTTTGCGAATCACCTCTCTCCGAAAATTTAATTTCGGGCGAATATGCTTTCCGCGACACAGATTTATGTTATTCCTGCCTCTTACGGGCATTTCAATCCGACGATCCTATTACAGACGTAATGCAAAAATTGAGAGGAGGGGAAGGAGGGCCAGCGATATCGACGGTGGACTTTGACGAGATCGAGAGCGGTCGAGCGGAAGGAAAGAAAATGATCGGTCGGGATAGGTAGAGGGCAAAGGGGCTGGCCTCGCGTATGGTTTTCTACTACATTTACCTTTCCTCGATCTCTCGTCCTTCTCCGAGGCCATTGATTTTATCCCGGACTTCCACGCGTGCTTTTTTCCTCGTCCTATGACGTATTCGTAGAACAACCGGAACGTTTCCACGGAGAAATTGCGCGCGAGGCACGAGAATCGAAATATCCGAAGCGCGACCGCCTCGGCTGTGCGCGGAAGAAAGCAAGCTAAAGAGAGAAAGATAAAGAGAGAAAGGGAAAAGGACCGACGGGGTGGATGATGAAGTCGTCGTTTAAGCTTTATATCCTATGCATGAAAATTTCGGATCGCGAGAGTCGCTGTTATTGCGTCGAGCGGAGCGAGGATCCTCACGGATGGTGCGGGCGGGCTTACATTCTTTATGGATACAGATAGCAATGGAACACCGCGGCGCACCCCCGTGGTATGCGGCTTACATCGTGTTAAGCTCGTCGGGGGAGGCGAAAGATCCGGAAAGGAAAGCTGACGATGACGGTTCGTACGCGGCAAGTGCAAACGCAGAGACGGAACACGAGATGCATTCCACCGCGAGACGAAGATGCATCTCTCATGGTGGCTCGCGACACGCATCGCGCGCAATCCGCGCGCGGGTCCAGGCGCGGATCTCGGATTACTGGAACGTCGAATGGAAAATGCGAGGGTCTTTATCGTCCGGTGGAAAAATGGTGCGCGATTACTGGGAGGATAATGTAAATTGACGCGATAAATCTCGTGCTCTTTCCTGAAGATACGAGAGACGTATAGAAAGCACCTCGCGGGATCTAGTTACACGAGCCAGACGCTCTAAATAAGTACGTGAGTCGTTAAGGGTGTCGAGAATTTTAAAGATTCAATAAGTTTTCTTGTTAAGTTTTCCATGAAATTTTCGATGCTAAAGACTACGTTGACAGAGTACCATCTTTACATTTTTAAGACATTATATATGATCTGCAAGTTAATGAAACTTTAAATCGCGGTAGCTTTAGTATACATATATCGAAATATATTGCACATTTGCGAATTTGTACTTTCTGATGGAAGCGATTATATCATATTCACTCGAATTGTGGAAAATAAAAATGAAATTGGTACTTCCGATGCGCTTCGAGCACGCATGCAAACGTGTTTAATAATGCAGAACCGAAATGAAAGTGATGGATGAAATCCGCGCGTTTCCGACTCAAAAGGCAAATATTAACACACGTGACGTCGTAATTTATTGCGAGCGCAACGCAAACGGTTCCTATTGTTTTCTCCTGTCAAATGAGAAAGAATTTGTCAAATTGATGAAATGCAGTCGCGCGATCGTACGAAAAGTGGGTCGCGCCGTTTGTCGCAACTGATCATCGTAACACGACCAGCCGCGATAAACAGCGTTCGCCATCGCGACGGCGGGCGAGATCGATGCCGCGGGATCAACCGCGAGGGAAAGAATCTGTAAGGAGCCTTTCGGACCATTTGACCGCGTTTTCGCTTCACCGCGGACAACCGCGATCATATTTCCCGGATCCATCGGATCGGCGCGCAAATCGGAATTCTTCCTGAACCGCCCAAAACACTGTTACATAATGTAACATCCGGAACGACGGCTGCGCGAGGCGCAACCACCGGCACGAACCGGCGTCCGCGCTTTTTACATCCAGCTTTTGCCTATCGTTTACGTCGCATACATGATGCACGTATATATTCGCGCGCGCTTATTCACGATAACGCCACGCGAAATGGTCGTTCTTTTGAAGAGCGTTCGCGAGGACGCATTTGGCGCCGCACCGGATATTACGTGCCGACTCGAGCGTGCTACATCGCGGATTACGTTTTCGTATTTTCAGTCATCAATTCCCAAAACGACGTGTAATCCCTACCGACCGACCGACTGACCGACCGATCGGCGGCGAGGCAGCAGGTCGACGGTCGTAGAGAACGGGATTTTAATTTCAAAATACTCGCCCGGGATGTATCCAGATAAGCGTAAAAAGTGTAACGCGCGCGACACATTAATCCCAAGAATGGATACGGTGTCGCGATCGGGCCGTGTCGGACGCAAATCGCACGGTGAATTCATTTTTGTGGAAAACAGAGAACGAATGTCATATTATAGGAGTAAAATAAGGGTTGAAACGCTGGTCCCCTGAGCTGATCCCGTCAATATGCGTCTTGGTGCATGCGGATGTAAGCGCTTTGGCCACGCGCAAAATGGACTAATGCCAGGAGGATTTGTCGTCTCGCGACGTCTATGACTTAATATTGTCGCGTGTCGCGAAACATTGCATGCTGCATCTGGTGCAGTCGCGTCTCGAAGCGACGAGTGCTACTCCTAATTACGTTCCGCGACATATGGTCCTTCACGTGTCGACACGGAAGAAGCCCCGCACGCTGGACAAACGGCAGAAATAAAAATGCATGAGCGAGACGGGAAAAGAGAGAGGACAGGAGCGAGAGGAAAAAGGAGGAAGAGACCTCCTATCCTTTTTTTCCCTCCTTTATGTGTAATTGCACGCGAAGCGGCGCTGTAACGCGTGGGACAAGAAGAAGAGTAATGGAGCGTTTGTGTCGTCGTTTTTGCAGGCTTGACTCGTGCACACGCAGCCCGAAAATAAAAAGGACAGCGGGGCGAAAAAACGGAGCGGACTGGCGGGCGCGCGCGAGAACGTTGTAAAAGGTACGCCCGCATCGTGACGTCAACCTTAAGCCCCCTTACTGGCAGAATGACACGAGGGAAAGAGACAAAAAAAATGTTTTGCGGTGCACGGAGCGTGATATCGAGCGACTGAATTTCTGATTAAATCGCGTTGCCAACGAGACAGAGCTCGAGTGGAAGCAGGGCGGAGCGGAGGAGTGCGCGCGAGGAAATAACGTCTGATTTTATCCGAGGGACGGGAGAGAAGCGTCGCGATCACTTCGCAACCGTTTGCAGGGAGAGGAGAGAAGGAAATAACCCGGGCAATAATGCGGCGAAATGCGGATTCAAACTTTTGGTTTGTTACCACCAGCGAATCAATTAATCGCATTTCAAAATTGAAATGTAAATCCGCGACGAATTATTCGTCATTAAATGCAAAATTTACTCCGGCGGCCAAATTGATTTATGCCGAATTATTATGCAACCACCGTACATTTGGAAATTTTCGCGATACTCTGCTTAGACGTGACACTCGACTCGCGAATCGTGGATTTAGTTAATCCGCATCGTCCCGATCAAATTTAAACTAAACGATCGTTATTTTAGTATTTCTTCTCTCCTGTAGATATATACGTACAGACACACACACATACACAGTAAAAAATAAAATGTTAATTTTAACATTTTTTGCATGTCCCAGAAAGTCCACTCTAAATTTTAAGTTAAAGTAACTCATTCGTCATATGTTACTTCTTGACAAACTAGAAATGTTAAGTAATTAACACAATACTTTACATTTATTTTTGTTATTGTAACTTTAAGTGTGATGTAAAAATAACATACAAAGTAATTGAAAACTACATGGAAGAGAAGTTACAATAACTCATCAGAAAAGTTGATAGAACATTTTCGTTCATACAATATGAACATTTACTTTTTATGTTATATTAACACATGATAGTAATTATTTCAACTTAAATTATTTTTGATAGAAACATTTAAGTTTAGTAAATTTGATTATTTTATACGTCAAAGTTCATGATTATTTGAAGATTTACTTTAATTTCTTTTAGAATGTTAAACTGACTTTGTGACATGTTGATTGTTTAAAATTATTGTGTTAAAAGCATTTCAAATAATATTCCATTTCTAAGAAACATACACAAAATGTTAAGTTATGAAGTTAACATTAATGTAACATATAAAATTGTTATAAAAATAATAACATATCAGTTGTATGTTAATTTTACATTGAAGTAGTAATCAAAACATGGCAACACAAGAAAAGTTTAACATATGGACGCACAATTTTTAACGGTGTACATATACATACGCAGTCATGACGTATTTCAAGTGACACGCACGTATTATTGATAGCACCATCGTCACATGCAGGCCCTCTTTATATGTCGCTTGAGCGGATTGTCGATAAGCCTATCGACGATACCGCGCAACAGGTGTATTCTTCCTCGTTTGTCGCGGAAGGTAATGCCGCGGAAAATTTAGCGGTAACACATTTTTGAGAACGGAGGCCGGAACTGCGTGCCGCGGGCATAATAGTATCGTGCGTACGCGCGAACCAGATGATTGAGTGTATTCGGGAATTCCGTTCGATGTTGCGCGAGCGTGAAAACGCAAACGAAAGCGCAATCCAAGCGCGCTTGAACAATTCCTCGACATGCTTTGCTGGAAGATAAATACTTATCCAATTACGTAGCTTTGCTCACTTGTTACGTGGATATTCTCTATCGACGCAAAATTTCGGAGCACGCGAATCAGCGGAATAATTTCCGTAAGAGCAGCCGCCATCGAATTAAATTGTTCGAAAAACAGAAAGCGATTCGCGTGATTTTCGCTGTCCGTTCGACACCTTCGATATATCGACACTTCCGATATATCCGGATATCTCTAGACAGGTACTCTATCGAGCAACAGGTATTGCATTCTTTTACCTTTGTGCTCGCGTCGCGTTTGACGAGGCAGGTAAACGGCGTTTGATGATTCGACATTGCGTAAAGGCGCGAGAGGCGCAAGAAAAAGGCGAAACGTTGGTGAAAGATCGGCGAGGAGCTGAATTCTTTTCACGGATATCGATCGGTCCTCATCCGGCGCGGGTAAACCAATCCGCGTTGAATTATTCCGCGTCGTTCCAAAGTCATGGGAATGACATCGGTAAAAATCACTGCGCGTAGTCCGGCCTCACGTATTAATAGAATTGAATGGAAAATGCCGAAAGTAATCTAGCCAGGCCTCGCCAGGCGCTCGTGAGCGCTTTAAATCGTGGTTAAATATTCCATTATCCATCCATCAGCGATCATTCTCATTCCGATCCGCCCTGTCGCGATCCGATAACAAATGCATTCACGCGTACCGTAAACGGTACGTTCAAGTTTTATGCTTTATAAAAAAAAAGGAAAAAAACGCTCGTGTTCGCGTAGTCAGAGCGCACGCGTGTTGATCGACATATATGCGCATAATTTAGTCGTCGAACGGCGCAGCGAGTTTTATGGCTGCGTAAAGTTCCGCGATGGAAGGTTAAAAGCGTTGCATCTGATTTTTAGGCGCAATCGCGGCGCTAGAGTGACTTACGCATTCGCCGAAGCATTAGGTGTAACGGCGAGTATTTGGAAAACTGCACTTATTATCAATAATAAGAGCTACTCTCGTGAATAATCGCGTATAATACAGGGTGTCCCAGACCTACCACCGTACCACCGGTTAATGGTAGATTCCTGAGGTGATTCTGAGACGAATGTTCCTCTTGCAAAATGTCGAGGGTGGCGTAGTGTCGGCGCTGCGAAGGGTTGTAGTTATCCTATCCTTGTGTAGAATTTTCCCGCGTTCAGTGACGGTGGGTCGAAGGGGTCCCGCGCGTCGCGCACACTTCAATTTGATCTTAATTTTTCGCGGCTGTTCAAATTGAAGTGTGCGCGATGCGCGGGACCCCCTTGATCCACCGTCACTGAACGCGGGAAATTCTGCACAAGGATAGGATAACTACAACCCTTCGCAGCGCCGAAACTACGCCACCCTCGACATTTTGCAAGAGGAACATTCGTCCCAAAATCACCTCAGGAATCTACCATTAACCGGTGGTACGGTAGGTCTGGGACACCCTGTATATAATAATCAAATATTAAATTTATTATGATGTTATAATGCAATTATGAACATGTTTCGAACGAGCGAGATAGTTTAATCTTATTGTTAGTTTAGATTGTTATCGATGCTGCAAAAATCATTACCATTTCCAATCTCAGGACGAGGTTTAAATACGTCTCTGTATATTTATAAGGACTGTGCCACTTTGCTCCGAAAAGTAGGACTTACCCCCGATGCTCGCTTTAATAGGCTTTAGGCTGACGTTAAGTCTCAACGATTAGGTACACGGAAGGACGGACGGTTTTAGGAGCGAAGTTGAGTCCTTTGGGATATCAAAGGATTTCGCAGGACTTCGGTCGTTCCACAGTATCAGCTCCGTTGATCGAAGACTGTTTAAACTCTCAGCTCCGCACCTTGTCTTTGCGATGTACGATCGGCTTTTTAGGCGCACAAACTCCCAGAGACGTTTAGCATTCTTGCAGGATTATTCGCGGTATTACTGCCACTCTCGCAGAAAGATGTTCTCCTTTCAGGAAAATACATAAAAGACAAGCGAATTTAACAGCTACATGATTACTGTGGAATATTACTATCACTATGTCGTTTCTATACGTATAGATAAACGTACAACAAACGCGCAAAAAGTAATCAAGATATCGCGGGTGAAGAATACATAATTAATTCCACGGCGAACTGCGTTATAAACCGGATCATTATCGTGCAACATAACTTGGATTAACGTCGGGCACTATGTCGGGCATGCATCCGCAAAACATTAACGGCGACGTGTTACGGATAATTAAATCTTACAAAAACACAACCGCACGTAAGATACACTCCCATTTCTGAATGCTGAATCACATTCGAGATCAATACACCGCGTCGCTTTAATGATACAGTAAAGCTAAAGAAATCTCAAAGAAGTTCCATAATTCGCTATTCGACGATTAAACAAAATAGCAATTTTGAAATTTGAAAAGCAAAACGATGCGAAACATTATAGGAATTTCATCTGGGTTCGTGCACTCAATTCCAGTACTCAGCTGGTTATTCACCTTCCATCAAACAACGCTACCAGCAACACCGCACACAGATGCATGCACGATCGTAATGAAGCGGAAATGAGAGTGCAATTCTGGGATATACGCATGTATATGTTCAAAAGAACACAACTGTGTCTACGTTTTTTTCTTACAGGAGTATTATACACTCTCGAGAACGAAAATATCGAAGAAATTTCAGAGAATTGAAAAAATTCCGCGATAATCTACGATAATAATTTGCGAATAGCAGATAAAAGTTCTTCATCATACATCGATAAATTTTCGTCAGATTAATATAATGTATAATATCACTGATATAATGTTTCATAAATTATTCTCACGTTTCAAGTTGGCTAATTAATTTTTTGGACACGTGGTTTCAAAGATAAAACATTTTTATGCATACATTTATGATCAATTTTTATCAGTATTACAATTTGACACGTTAGGATCTGAAATTTTAAATATTATCTGAGCGCAAATGTGACTGGAGAATTTTACTGAACGATGATTAATTTATAATATTAAGAGATTAAGAACTACGCAGCAAAAGCGAAATTTTCCATTACAAGGACTCATCGAATGTTCTTTAATCAGAAAGTACGCTTTTTAGAGAACGTAAAGGTACGTGAACGCGCGCAGACCTCATTTTCAAAGGGCTGGCCTCGCGCAAACGGCAGATATTCCGGAATTCCTCGGAATCGGGCGAAACAATGCGAGACTGCCATTAACGGCATAAACTGCTCGTCAAACGGCGTTATCGAGAGTACTACAGCCAGGAATTGGAATGAAACTGCATTTGTGTGCGCGAGGAACGCGCCGGGAAAACGCACGCCTAACTCGCGGCAAGTCCTTAACGACGGCTCCGTTTCTAAATGCGAAAGCACCGTACTTACCGGAGATACAAAGCGTGTTGTTACTCTGCAAAAACGTTAAAGAAGGAAGCAATTAAAGTTTAATTTCTCAGCCAATCGAACGCATCGTTCGACGAGCTCGATCAGCGCGTGCGAAAAATGCACATGAATTGCAACGTCGCGGAAAGCACGACCGTGTTTTGAGACACGGATGTGAAAACACGATTTTATTTATTGTCCACATGAATAAAATCTCGCGGAATAATATTTCCCAGGTAGTTCTTGCGCGCGTGCAAATGGTGCGTATACGCGCGTGTTTTGCGGATCATTCAAACAAAAGCCATTCGAATAAAATGGTTTTATCGTGTAAATCACTTCCGCCTTTGGATGCTTCATCTTGTTTTCTCTTTTTGCGCTCTCCGCTTCCGTCTACGTTTTCTGCGAGACCTTGTTTTAAGCGGTGAAAGCTCACGACACGCGTTGCGCATTTAGTTCCATTTTATGCAGCCAGCCTTGACGTTGCTAAATTGTCCAATCTGCAGGACGTTATTTAGAGACTTTCTGCACGGAACTTAATTAAAGTCTTCCTTAAAGAATGTTTTGCGTGCACGCGGGGGATCCAATGAGAGGCATGGTCGATATCGTGCGATTAATCCTTTTACAGCTTTCCGTAGATGAACACATGGAATTTCGCTACTCTATTAGCTGCTAAGAGATAATTTCATGTTTAATTAGGGATATTTATAAACACAATTTTCCTCGCGAACAAAATTAAAGTTAACAACTGTTAAAAATCGCTATCACAAATATTAAAATTAATCGATTTTTTGTCACTTGCACGGTATATAAATAATCGTTGTAATAACTTTTCGACATTTCGCGAGTCTTATCATTCTTAGAATTCGAGCAATTCAGAGAGAGAGAGAAAAAGGGAAAGAGTGTACATGATGGATTAGTTGAAAATAATATATTTAATTTTACTTGTGTTATATAGTCGTAACACCAAGTTGAGTTAAATGAAATTACAGAGAATTAAATGCCACGGGACACACCCAGACCGCATTTGTAGAAATTTCCCGGAACTCGTTGTCGTTTTAATAGCACGTTTACTGTCTTTTATATCTGACACGTGTTGTTAATTCTCCGAGACACCAACGCTTCGAACGCAAGCCTCGAACAGCTGCTATTTTGCTTCTCTTAGTTTTCGAAGCCACATTAAGCGATTAAAAGATCATTGAACGTTACGTTAAAATCACTGACAGCAACAACGCAAAATTTACACGTAGAATCGCGACATAAAAGATTCTTACTAGTTACTAATGGAGCAGTTATTTAATAATATATCAAATGTAAAATTTTAGGGAAAATTGGCAAAAATTTTTCAAATAGACAATGTTTATTGTCACAAGATCTCTTGATAGTCGAATATTTGAAGCTCAAATTTTCAGTATAAAATTTCAAATATAAAATATTAGAGAATTGGCAAAAGTGTTTTTAAATGGACAATGTTTATCGTCACAAAGTTCGTTGATAGTCGAATATTTAGAGCTCAAATTTCGTCGGTTCCATGCAGATTCGTTCCGGTCTGACGCACCCATGCGTATCCTCGTAGGTTGGAGCGCGCTTAGCTAAAAGCACAACTACTGGCAGGTGGCTACACCCGGTGGTGTCTAGCACCCGGGGATAATGCGGGGGGAGGCGCGTGCTTAATATTAACAGGATGCTATAGGGCCGTGCGCGTGTTGTTCCTACGTAATTTCCTCCTAAACGTACTAAGAGATGCCCATGCATATTTCAAGACGGCAGATACGAGAGCATGAATGCGTATCCCAGTGTGAACGCGTTGCACACAGGGTGCCCTACGAGTTCCGCCGCACTTTCTGCCACTTAGAGATCCCTCTCCAAATTTCGGGGCGCTCCTGTAAGGTAATCCTTACAACGTACATACGTCGCTGAATTTCCCTCATTGCGATTTGTCGGAGATCTTGAGGATTCTCTACTTGATTCAGGTATACCAGTAAGTGAGCAAGTATAATATAAGGAAATGGAAAACGCGAGTTCTTCGTTCAATATCGAGCAAGTTATAACGAGCCTGAATTTAAACGGAGGTGATTGTGATTACGAAGCCTGAGATGCATTATCCCCGGGTGCTAGACACCACCGGGTGTAGCCACCTGCCAGTAGTTGTGCTTTTAGCTAAGCGCGCTCCAACCTACGAGGATACGCATGGGTGCGTCAGACCGGAACGAATCTGCATGGAACCGACGAAATTTGAGCTCTAAATATTCGACTATCAACGAACTTTGTGACGATAAACATTGTCCATTTAAAAACACTTTTGCCAATTCTCTAATATTTTATATTTGAAATTTTATACTGAAAATTTGAGCTTCAAATATGTTACCCAATCAAATTTTCATCGAGCAGACACGGAATCAAGATCCAAACTGGCCTAGGAATCCACGGATGAAAGGAAACGCGGGTAATCCGGAGACACTGTATATATGCATGGTATCACGGTGCTACACGGTGCCGATATCACAAGTAGACGCTTCCCTAATTACTACGAGCCGCCTGATACTAACATTTATTCAGGCTGGAATTGGGACCTGTATTCCGTACCTTATGTATTTACATGTTTCTCGTCGCAAACACGATTATTTCGCCGACGCTGCGTGTTCGTGATTGGCAACGCATCAGCGATTAATTATCGAAGAGCTTGTTCTGAAACATCATCTTGTGATTTGAACGTGACTTTACTTTGATTTGAACAAACCTCGGACACCTCGAGCTTAAACGCTTCGATCAAATCAGTACGAAAAATTGACAAAAGACATTTCTGACTTAAAATGCAAGTAATAATAACGAAACGCGACACAAGATATTTATATAAATATGTAAGATTCAGACGTGCACGTTCCGTTGTCTGTTCACGTAGGCGCGGATAAAATATTCGATAGAATTTAATTATTATTACTCTAATGCTGCGCAATTAAAATATTGATATTATCGTGTATAATTATCTCCGAGAACGTTTCGCCGTAATGCGCGCGGATTCACATTAATTTCCGCGCGAAAATCGGATATTAATGAATTGAGCTTCGCGTACATTACTATTAATAACACGACCATTCGTGAATTACATTATTAATAATCGAGTCGTCGAAAGTCCGGGCGGATATCCGTCAGTAGGTTACCGCCGGGTTTCCACGGCCATGGGATTTCGATATTCCTTTATTGTCTTGCACGCCGCGACGTAGACTGCCGCAGTTGCAGCTGCAACCGGTCGTAAGGAAGCTGGCACCGACGCACGTGTTCGCTGCAGCATGGGGTTTTCCCCGAGGCGGGCGTGCACGGACTTATTTCACTATTTTATTAGATTAAATATACACGATGGTAGAGCGCGCGATGGGAGTAACAACGAAAAGCCATAGAAAAACGCAGTGAGATACGGCACGGGCCTGCCGAGAGCGCGGCGCTATCATGGAAGGAACGGAGGTCATCGTATTGCATCTTTAATGCGTTGTACAAAAGCGGCGCATGAATAAATCGAAGCGTCTCTGCCACCTCGGCGTGCAACCACGGCGAGGACGCGCCGGTTTTATCGTCGGGCTTTTCCCTTCGAATGAACATCACCCGCATCGAGGATTCGCGCTCTCTCGACCCGTAAGGTAGTCGCATCCGCGTGAAACAAAGCTCCCGATTTTGTCCCGTGCTTTTTTCCGTGACAGTTTCGCGATACTTTTTCTGCCGATATGTGAAATAATCAGTTTTATTATTATTATTATGTATATTTTATTATTAGTATTCTAGGCGAGCTTGTGAAGTAATTACTAATTACGATCAATGTTAATTGATCGAAATTCTTAATTGTTAATGATGATGACAGGGAGTTAATTGATCAGTTTTGGAATAAAATGTAACCAAGAATCTGGATGAGAGTTATAGTAAAGCGTTTTTCGTGCATTTATTCGATTCTTTTGCGATGCGAGGGTAAATTATCAGGGTGTGTTTGCTGTGCACTTGATTTTTCCAAAGTTTCCCATAGTTTATCGCCGCACGTCGGAGTTTGTCCGTTCTAAAGTGGAGCTTACATATGGTTGGGCCGGTAGGATATGTTAGCCAATCACCCTAATATATTCAAGTGAGCGTGCCTTGTGAATTCCGCACGAGCTTTCCCGCAGGATATGTTGTTCGCATCCCGTGCCGGTTTACGTGTCAAATTTCGAGTGTTTCTGTACGATGTAGTATAATTTAAAATAATTGCAAGTTTTCCGTAAGCACTGTAATTGTGAGATAATATTTGATCAGAATTTTCAATTGTGAAAATTTAATAAGCATTACAATCTACAATTAAACGTTAAAATTTGTATTACCGAATAAATACGTAGTATTGTTAATACGTTAATACAAATAATAAAGAGTTAAAATAAATAAATAGACAAAACATTCGTTTCCATGCGGGAAACGGAATGATTTTATTGTAGCATTAAACGCATTATTAATTATTTGTTATATTATTTCCCTATAACAAAATGGATCCGTTTGCAATATAAAATATTATTAATATCGCAGTTACTGTACGTTCGCATTATATGCGCGCGTGTACAGCGCAGAGAGAGATTATTCCTGACGATCTTGGTAATCTTGCAAAACTTATGACGTCCAGACGACAACACTTGTGATTTATTCCTCAGTTGTGTCTTGATGAAGTAAAATATTACACCGCTAACAACCGCTAATGAATGAAAACGAATGGCAGACGCACATGCAATGCTTCATGGTTGACACGCATTTGCCGCGTAATAACACCTTGGAGATTTTGTTATGGATGGTGCGTGCACGGCCGTTTGTATCGCAGTAACGCAGCAACAAATGTTCCAATGAAAATTGACGTTCGTTACTTGGCTTAATATATCTGCGCACGTGACGATACCGCTGCTGTGTCGCGTGGATCATTTTTCCTTTTTCTGGTTTTTTTTTTTAAGCGCGCGCACTGAAGATTAACTTGGTGCAGTTTATTTGGAGGCACAATTAATCTTTCACTGAATTTAACGCGAACAAACCACCGCGACAACATCGATTCTCTCGTGAAAAAACATAAACTCGTGCCGACCCATAAATTTGTCTCGATGCGTGAGTAGCAACCTCGGTCGAATAAGGGAATTATTAGTAAGCGAACGTTTTATTTAGTGGTAGTTAGCGTAATCACAATGAGCCTGCATTAGTCATTAAGAGGTAAACACCTTATTAAGGATTCCGTCCTCTCCGGCACACTGCGCTTCCATGCTAAATTTAATGGCGGTGGAACGAAATGGCTTCTCAGGCCATTTCGCCAAGCTCGTTATCTCGTTAACGATCGAAACGCCTATTCGTCTATTTCGAGCTTCGTCAAGACGGGCATGACCGCATCTAATGTCGCAGCCAGCGAAGATTGCATGACTACGGGATATTCAGAGATAAAGATATTGCACGTTTTGCACTGGCAAACATTTTACAAAAAGCGATCAATAGCGCGGAACTATTCATAATAATTGAAAGTTGAGAATTAAATTGATGAGACAATCAAATTTCAAGTTAATGTAAGTCACGTACAATTTTATATGCTAGATTTTGAATAAGTTAGTGATTAGAAATAAAGTTAACATGTAGAATAGAAGATATATTAATCAGATGGTTGAGGAGAATAAAATTAGGAATAATATTCATCTTTTTTTAATTAATAAAGGAAGAGGCCATTAGTTTTTTGAAATTTGTAATATTGTAAAAAGGGGAATAATTATAGTAAGAAGAATAAGTAGTAAATAAAGTAGGGAGTGAAAATTAAGTAATCATATTAGGATAAAAAAGATGATGTTTTGGATTGTGAAAAGAATAAAAATCGTGAGTCTTAATTTTAGTCTCAATTTCTAAATATTAAAATTGAGGTAAGCAAGTTATTTTAATAGTTATTTTAACATTTAGAACGGACATCAAATTAGGATGACTTAAATTATGTACATAAAAGATATTAAATTTGTCATACATTTAGGAAAGCTCAAGAAAAGTAATCTCAATAATGTAAACGAATATCTCTCACCTAACTCGATAAACTTCTCGCAATTATATTTTTATCAGTTTTTATTGCTCCAATAATTTTAAAGATAAATATATCTTCAACTTCAACTATTATATATCTGGTACTTATTTTACCTCCGTTACTTCTCATATTTTTATAAGTAGGTATTAAAATCCTATCTAACCGCATAACAAATTTTGTATCTCACAAAAAATAAAAAAAGACTCTTGAACATTCTGTATATCTCCAGTGCACATAAAGTATAGTCGATATTGTCGGACAGAGATATATCTCTTTCTCAGTTCCGCGCAAATGTACGCGCACATACGCTACATTTGTAGAGGTGACTATATCTTTAAAAATGGGCAAAGATATATATTTCCATCAGATGCTTTTCTTAGTCGCACTTTCGAGGCTGAACGGATATACTTTTTGATACAAACGGAGTTTTCCCCGTCTTATCTCGCATTTATAAGTACCGAAATATTACGCTATTTGTTATTCTCGATAGCTAGTGAATTATGCGCGCTGTTCTGATGATTCATATTGATGAAGCGCGCGATGAGAATCCTACTTTTGCCTGCGTGTATTGCGGGTGCATGGTGCAGAATAGCGCATGAACCGTACCGCACGACTCTTACAGGGATAGGGGCAGAAGATACCAGGCTGGTGCCGCGAAAGCAGGAATCGGTGGTGGACGAGGTCGAATGATGAAGCAAGAGCAGGACGCGGATGAAAGAGGCAACTTTATAAAGAGCAGCCGCGCGCGCGGTAATTAGAGAAGGAGGACGCTAAAAGCGGGGAGGGCCTGGTGAGAGAGAATGCAAGCCTCACCTGTACTTTGGCCACCACGTAGCTTCTGCTCGGGCCTCTCGACCCTCTCCTCACTCGGCGGAGGTGGTCTCTCTGTCCTTTTCGGATAGTAGGGGTTGTATGAGGACGGCCACACGGTGGTCAGCCTTTTTGCTGGCGGTGGCGTGCTCGGTCGTCCTGAAAATAGATTAGGACCTTTCTCATCTAACCCAGGCACTCTCTTTCCTTCTCTCTGTCTCTCTCCTCCTCTCGCTCTCTTTCCATTTGCCTCCCTTTCCTTTTTTACACCCGCCAATAATCCAGTCCAGCGTGCCTCCTCTCTTCCTCGCTCACTCTATCTCTCTCTCTCTCTCTCCCACGTACTCGCTTTAGCATTTGATTTTATCGTATACATGTATATATATATATATGTATGTATGTATGCGCGCTATTCTACACCATACAAGGCCGCAGCAGCGAAATTACGCGGAACGATGGAAATTTAACCAACACGGTGCGGTTGAGAGCGCGATGCAACTATTGCATCGCGGACGCAAGCAGATCTATCCCTCAGATCTCGGAGCAAATTTAAGTTTATGAAACACGATCGTTTTCCCTCATCACCCCTCTACAAAGCTATTCCATTATTTTACATTATATCAGAAAAGTTGCAGTTAAAGTAAACCAATAAAAATTAACCCATTAATAATTTATGTTTTATTTTTGGGACGCAACTGTTATGATTAACAACATGAAATAAATAACAAATAATATTCATTCTCCCGAGGTTTAATTTTCAAGTTAATAGAATGATCCAAGCTGAATATCCAATCCCAAAAAGAAATTCCTAGAATTGATGGTGTTCGTGCCATGAACGAGCCGTGCAAAGGGACATTCAAATTAACGACAATGTATCAAAAACCGAAAAACAGAAATCCAAGCAGAAAACTTATTTATTATAATAATAAATCAGTAGAACAATTTTTGCACGATTTAAAGGCAATTTAAAGGCATAAAATCGAATCAGCGAATACAATGCTTCCGCGATTATGTAGGCCATTGTACCCCAGTGTCGTGAAGACAAAGAAGTATCGACTATTACAAATTAGAGGCTCGTAGTTGTCGCGGTGCAATCCGCTCCAATAGTTTTCTATTTCGAAAGAAAGTTACACAGATACGTGCTCGTTCGCTATTTTCCGTGTTCGCTCGTTCAAGCCTTTCTTCACGTCCGTTTTCTTTGTTGTTTTCGCGTTCGCTCGGGTTAGCGTTGGTCAGTGCATGGATTACACGGGAAATCCGTCGATTTACCATCGATTCTCGCTAAACTAGTGTATTATAAACTGTTCTGCAAGCAGTATATAGAAAAAATATTTTGTATGTAGTGACGGAAGTTTGTGACTTGTAAAATAAATGAATATTTGTTAAGTGTATTACGCGTTTATTGAATAACTACGTTCTTCTTTCGATAATCATCCTCATCTGTGCTCTGCTCATGAGCTTGCGTGCAGGCAGATAATAATATAAAAAGATAAGAGGCTCAAAGGCTTTTCATATTTGTGGTTGTCTGTATTCTTGGCTTGTTCTTGGATATGTCTAGTTGCTACGTCATTCGCAAAGAGAAATCTAGTTCATAATAGATAGGACGTGGAACATACGCGTGCAGGCACGTGGCGGGCGCGGGTTTGATGAATTCTACGAGCTTCTTTGAAAACGAGCCAAGTTCAACTTGTTGCGTTCGATGCCGACGACAGACGTCTCATTGAACAAAATACGTTCGCGCGAGAAAAGAAGAGATCGTGAGAATAGCGTCCGCAATAAATCTGCGTTTTAACCGATTAAAATAATTTAACGCGCTACTCTCGCGATTTTTCAGGTCAATTTATTTTCTCAAGCGATCCTTAAAAAAAATCGACTTTTCTCATTTGTAGCGTTGACAGTTCTATGTGGCGACAGTTATCTTATCTCTCCAAATTATTACACTTTTTTTCAAAAAAATGATAAAAATGATATTTCTAACTGTCGTTTAAAAGCAATTATTTATTCAATAGAATATTATAATTCATAAAATATTATAATTATTAGCACCGAGAGAGAGATTAAAAAAGGACACGACTGCCACATATTTACTGCAGTTTACAATTTAATGCTGTTAAATGTAACGCTATTAAACTACTCCAGACAGTAACACGATCGCGATGTTTAAGAGACGCTGCACTTCCCTCAAGACAATACGCATGTCAACGTTTAATGCGATTACATTGTGAGCAATATAAGATTAAACTCGACGCGCACTAGCCCTCTTGTCTTTGTAAATATGAGAGCGCATCCCAGGAGAGCCGCATCCTTCGCTGGCACTAGATTGAAACTTTACACGATAATTCTGCGCGGGGTGCGTATCAAGTCTAGGGTGTAATTCAACTTGATATTCGCCACGGGGCTTGTATACTTCTACCGCGCTGAGATCCGCCCTTCGTGACTCGGTGGCGGCTTCGACGCTTATTTCGTTCGCCATAATCGCGCAGATTATTCAAACTATCATCGTTTGCGGTCCCGTGCGTGCCGTTCATCGACCGCAATCTCGAAAACTGTGTCGCGAAGTAATTCGAAGTAATGTCGAATTACACCGGCGCGACTTGGGCGTACTCGCGCGAGACGTCACGACAGAGACGCTCGTCTTACTTCAAGCAAGAGGAATCCTTGACGTCAGATTATTAATTTTATAAATTTTTTTATGAAAGCTGTGCAGATTTTCTTGTCAAGCGCGTGATTAAAGAGCAAATAATGAGAATTAGATACAGTTTGTATTCATCTTACGTTCACTTGACGTATCACTGCGAACTACGTGACAACGCAAACTGACGCGGAGCGTTAGAAAAATTTCAGCAGGTACACCGAGATAAATTTAAACACTCGGCGTGTACAAACTCTTTTAATCGTCTCTTGATTAATTCCCTCGAGTGAGCCTGCCACTTCTCGAGCCGCTTTCACTCGAGCGAATTCTGCATTCCGCTCGGGGGCGGTCGACAATGTGCCCTTAAGCCCTGTACACATCTTTACCTTCTCCACTTTCTCCAACGACGCTCTTTCTCTCCTTTCTCTCTCTCTCTCTCTCTTTTTCTTCCTCTTCGTTACACCTTGCAGTCTTTCTGCTTTACAAACAAGCGACTCTTTAACCCGCCCACAGCCGCTAACTTGGCGCGCGAGGGCGGGCACTAAAAAGTTTTCGAATAAAAGTTTAAATACGCCTCTAGACAAACTTTGTTTCACAGCTTCGCCGCGCGGCCTTTTAACAATACGGCGGCCTTCTGGGTCACCTGTCTCGATGCCACAAGGTACACGTGGGCGCCTCCTTATATTTGCACGTATAAACTACCGTCGCGATGCCCGCGAATAGGTAAAAGCCGCGTTAACGTTACCTTTTCCGCGATGAGCAATCACAACGAGGCTCGTATTTCATGTGGCTGTGCCGCCCTTTGTTGCTATACCCGGGGTACGTCGGGGCTTGTTTAGGAAGTTTCGAAATAACTCGTTGAAAATTTAAGAGTCTCGCGGTACCTCCTCCAAAGTGCTGCGGCGAGCGCCAAGAAGAATTTGTTTTGCGAGTACGGGAAAGCAAGACGCGAGAGAAGACGATGCACGAGGAGAACAGGAAAACGTATTCACGTAGCCCGGAGAAAAATACAATGGAAGCGAAACGATATTGTTAAGAATTTTGATTCACGATTTATCGAAGACTTATCGATTTATCGCTTTATCGCTGTTGTGCAACGTGTATTGCGCGTGAAAATATCTCATGAAATACTTTTGATAATGAAATACGAAACACACATACACTCACATACCGTACAGGCGCGAAACGAGAATAATATTTTTTTCAGTAAAAGAAATCCTTCTCGAAATGTAATTTAAGTTAAATGTAAAGTCAGTTGAACATTATTTTAATGTAACAGTAAGTTTTTCTTTTCTCAAGGGATTTACCGACTTTTAGCTTGAAGATTCGCATCGACACAGGAAAACCAAACGTATAACGAAGTTTCTGTTAAAATTTTCGCCCGATAAAACTTGATCTGTTTAACGAGTAAATTGATTCTGATAACCGAAAAGAAGCGACTTTCCCACGACTTTTTAATCGACGTAAAACTGAGAGCGGAATTTAAACCGCGGATAATTCCAATCTTCCCAGTTAGATATCCGGAAGTATAGGGAACATAGTTTGGATTTTATTAGAAAAATCTTTTCACTTTACCAACATGTACATATATTCCGTTTTTTTATTAATACATGAAGTTTTTGCTACGTGTCGCTTGGTTGCTAATCGCAATCGCATTACCTACTTTAAGATTGATTATTCAATTCAGTTCAAGGGTATGATAACATTGATGTATATTTTTTTATACTCTCTATTATTATAAGAGGTTTAAATAGGTTTTGAAGATAAGAGTCTCATTTCCAATCAGCCATTTTTAAACACGATATACTAACGTTCCATATAATACTAGTATCGTATTTTAGATATCGTATTTTACGATCATCATACGAGTATGCGCGACGCGACGGTATATAGTCTAATGCCAGAAATAATTCTGGCTTCCTCACAGGATTTTAATTAATTACGGTCTGTAGGATCGATAGCTATCCTGCAAGGTACCTTGCATGCAGGAATATTAAATATCGTGCGGCCCCGATGGACCGATTCCAATCTTCTCTTATCGCGAGATTTATCTAATCTAAGAAAGCGAAGAATGAGATAATTTCATGCTATTTGACATTTAAACAAGAACCTTTATCGTGACTCAAATCGTGTCGCTATTTATTCATAAGACGGTATAGAAATTCTGACGATAATAATAAAAGGAATTCATATCCCTTTCCAATGTCTGTATTGCAAAGAAAGTATAATTAGTGTAACGCTAGACGGACTACGACCTCGAAATTTATTAACAGTAATATTACATAAATAATATATTTCTGGTTATTAAAAAACCGTAATATGTTAATCCACTTTTTTAATAATATATATATATATATTTTAATAATATAGATATACACATGTTCAAATTATGCTGGAAATGGGTAAAAATAAGAATTACGATCGCGTCAAACAGCATGTGTAAATGTCATTACGTAATTTGTGAGAAAAGGGACAGTCTGCAAAAATCTTGCAATATTTATCACCAGCAGCACAAGAAAAGGATTCGTATTGGGAATGAAAATTGTCGGAGCGTCTAACAGGCAGTTCGGACGCTTCTGGGGAAATTAGATTCTTCGTATAATTTCACGATTTCCTCTTTGTAGAACAGCGAGTACTATTTGGTATCTACCGTGCCATCGCCAACAATGCAATCTCACTCTGTGCTGCGTGCACCCCGTCCTGGTGCACCCACCACTCGCGGCGTCGTCAGTAATTGAATTTTAAATGCGCTTAATTAGGTCACTGGTTAAGCCACCGATGTAATATTGCGATATAAAATTAAAACCTGTGTGTTCTGATTTCGGCGAGCCGGCTAGAGAGTAAACCTTCATTTATCTCGTACCAAACGCGACGGAACTCTCGATGCCGACTAACTTCGTCCTTTTATTTTATCGAACTTTAATCACACGTGTCGTTTCGCTCGCCGTTAATGAGAAAATGTAGGTCCATCGTAGTGGTGGACCGTACAAACTCGCGAATTTATTTGAATTTACATGGAGAACAACTAGGTCCTGTCACTCGTTGATTCTATAAACATTTCTACTCGTTTACCGCCTCTTGATGCAAAACTTGCCACGTTTCCCATTCGATTGAACACTCTCCCCATTATGTTCCGCCGCGGTGCGATTTTTGATACGTTATCGCGTGCATCCTGCGCATTTGGAATCGTCCCGAAATGGTGTAATCTTATCCGGCTAGATAAGACGAACGGCAGTCCCATTGGAAACCTGGTAGACGCTTAACGTCGCGTTCGTGAGTTATTGCGTACCTCGGCTAGGTCATTAATAATCCCGCAGTATTAAGATTGATTCGGAGACGCTCTCGCATGTGAGAGAGAGAAAGGACGAGCGCGACGCGTCCCTTGCCGATTTCACGCCAAAGTTTCTCGTAATATTTAATCAGCAGTCGAGACGCCATACATTATGGCGCTGTCTCGTCTTCCGCGAGCAAAGTATATGCAGTCGTTAACACTCACGGTAGATTACGTCAGCCGAGGAAATGGGCGTCGGAGACGACTTCTGCGGCTCCTCCCCCTACACCCCTACGACGATGTCTCCATCGAAGAAACGTTTTCGATTACCATTATTCGCACATACGCCGGCCGTACCGGTTTCGCTCTAGCTCTCAAAGAAATCGCGCATCGCACTTACGCCACCGACGCTCGTAAATCTCGGTTACGATCCCGCGGGCTTTTACGATCATCGCCGGGTCGCCGGGCGGGAAGATCCAGCCAGGGTGACATCGATATCGGGGCGGCGAGCAGGAAAGCAAAAGGGTAGCCGGGTGCTGGAGGCGAGGGTATTTCGCGTCGCTCGCGAAAATTCGCAAATAACTGTTATTCATTAGAACGGCCGGATCTCCCCCAGGCGCTTCGGAATAACGATAATCCACGTAGCGACCGGCGGCGGAGGTGGGCACGGTAAAATTGCGAAGCTTAATGACGGTAATACCATCGTGGCCGAGCCTTGTATGGCGTTAATAATGCAGTGTATTGAGATTGGTTTCGCGAGCTTGAGGAGAGGAGGTCGGAGAACACGAAGGCGAACAGCGAAACCGCAGGGACCTGACCTAGGCGTCCGCCCAAGTTATTCGCCCCCTCGGCTTGAATAATACACGGGGGCGCACCGGTAACGCGAGCGGACTCGGCGAGCCTAATACAAAGACCAATCCCGGAAACATTGTACTTTATTTGATGACGAAAATACTTGGGTAATTCCCTTTGAAACACATCCCTTATTCCCATGGTCGTTCGGTTGATTGGTGGATAGCAGTACTCCCATTTCCTATTTCCGTCCGCCTTCGCTTGAATGCGTGCGCGCAATCGAACGCGTGCGAGACAGTCCACGCGGGCTGATGAACAATTGCGAAAATTACCGCGGACGTTCTTCAATTTGCGATATCAACGTCCAGCCGGTCCGACGACGCTCAGAGATGCAAATTATTGCCTTCCCGCACGAGACGCGCGTGAGATATCGCCTTAATTTAGTAGACAATTCTTCCACTTTCCACGGAGTTAAGTTTAATGTTTTTTTTTTCTTCGAGTGAACCGCACCTGCGGCACCGCTTTCTCGGTCGGGCTAAAACACCTCGGAGAAAAGGCGAGAAAGTGCTTTAAGATCCCACGATTCGCGAATAAAGGATAATGACCTCGCGTTTGCGCGTGGGAAGCGTTAGAAAGCTGACTAAGACGCATATACATATGTATTACATATCGATCGCTCGAGGTCGGTAGGCAAATATATATTCAATAAAAGGTGCTCACCTTCTTTGTTGGCGCTGCTCTTGATCTCCGTCGCCTTCGGTGCCGCCGACGGTTTCGGAATGGCTGAAATAAAAATCGCCCGTCTTTAATGACGTCGTATAACCCTCGAAATATCGGCCAATAAATCCGACTCGAACTACTCGCCGCCGCCTTATTCATAATTTAACCCGGGGTCATCTTATCTCCCTTTCTCCGAGCGGCGGAGATTGCGCGGCAAGAACATAACGGCAGGGGGGAGAGGGTGGCGAACATCCCCTCGGCGATTTAACCGTCGGTGCCGATTTACTGGCGACGTCCACTCGGCTCTGAATAAATCTTCGACTCGGGCGAAATTAAACAGAGGTTCGAGAATACGAGGATTCCGCGGCGCTACCCTTAAATTATTCACGTCGCGAGCACGTTCACGTCGCGGCGACGTGATATCCCGGGACGCGACGGACGCGCAACGACGATAACGGTCGCAGGGAAAAAAACGTGGGGGAGGAAAAAAAAGATTCGTTAGTCCGTACGCCCGGACGAGCTAGAAAATGAACGTCAGCTTACGGTATAATCTGATGGATCCCTCGGTCTCGCCCAGCGAGTTTTTGCTAATGCACCGGTAGCTACCGAAGTCACTCGCTGTCAAGTTCCGGATGGTGAGCCTCATGTGCGCGCGATAGCTATTCTCCATGATGTTCGTGGTGTACTTGTCGGTGGAGAGAATCATCTCGTCACCCAGAAACCAGTAGCTCATGGCACGCGGATAAGCCTCCGTGTGACAGTCGATCGTTACGTTCGTACCGGTCGGCGCCCCGACCAGCTGGTTCGGCACGAAGATCATCGGCGAGACTGGAACATCAATGCAGGTTACTGATTAATTTCCGTTATAAATTTGTTCTTATTAATGAACAACTTCGATCAAAAAATATATCGGAATTATTCATACATCACGTTCGAACACGTTGAAACACGTGATGTTTAATTCTAGAAAACGGGGACTTTCACAGTTTGCATACTTTGCATGATGATCAAATCTTTCTGGAAATGTAAATTTACATTTAAATTAGAGAATATGCGTACAACTTATTATTATTCTGTCGCAGCGTCGTCGAATCTACTTGAAACAATGCAGGATTTTAATCCGAATAACAAGTAACTTTTTACTTTTACACATGCTGTTTAAAAAACTGTAGAGCCTTATAAAATTACATACGAAAGGAGTAACGCAAAAAGGCGTACTATAAACCGTACGCCGTAAAAAGGAGCCGCATAACAAGACGTAAGTACATTTACGTACAAGTTGCAGCAAGTTCTCCGAAGCGCGCGCGGCTGGTACAAGAAAAGTCGCAATTTCAGAATTGCGCCGAACACGGCGGGCGCGAGCGTTCGCTTTAGCAGCCGGCATTTCTAAAACGCGCGCGCGACAGGGTCTGTTTATTATCCGCAATGCACAGTCGCAACGTGATAAAATTAAAACTGCGACGGCGTTTCGGTAATATCAAGTTCACCCGCAACGCAGACACGGCGGATCAAGTTTGCACTTTCTGCGGATGGCGTTCCGCAAAATGCGCCACGCTCCCGGGAAACGAGTTGGGAACAAAGTCTATTATGGTTACAGGGGTCTAACATCCCGGCGTTAAGGTTACGCAATGAAGAGTTAAAGCCAGGACACGCGAGACGTCGCGAGACGTTTCCGTCTTTTACTCCCTCGGTCGCGTATTCCTCGCTCGCAGCGCGAAAGCCGCGTTCGCCGTTCCGGGCGAACAATTTTCTAACTCGACAACTAAACCGGAAACGGCGCCTTCTTCGTCGCGAATTAATCCAACGTCGGATGCGCGGCGCCGGCAAGTGCGCGCGCTTTGGTAACGGGTTAAATTAAAGTTGCGAACTCCGGCAACGGCGCACCGTGTACGAAACAATAAGGGAATAATAATGTGTTCGTGGACGGGCACTGGGGTGTAAACGGGGTGTAACTCGTTGGTATCCCCTAACGAGGAGGATCATCCAACGTGTTCCGGACGTGCCGAAGACATCGCGCGCGTCTTCTCTCTCGACGACTACCCTCTTTCGTTTCGTCTTTGGCTGTACGCGACGACTACCCCTTCGGGAGAACAAAGATCAATCGTTACTTTGATAGATATGGTATTATACAGGATGTCCCGGGTTTTAACCGATAAACTGCGGGAGCATATTCTACTAGTGGAAATAAGAAAAAATTCTTATATCGAGTTTGCTTAGAAATGCTTTATTACAAAGTTATAAACCAATATTGAAAAGAAATATGAGATAAGTAACAACGGAACATAGTGTAGAATTTGGAAGGTCGAAGATGTTTATGTTATGTGTATTCACATGTATTCATGTTCACTATGTTGAAACGATTCAGTATGATTGTTACTTTCGCAACAGTAGCTGTTAGATTTCAATCGTCGTGTCAACTAGCAATTACTATCAGAATGCCAAAAGTGTTTTCAAATGAGGAATACACCGATATTCATTTCGTGTACGGATTCTGTGACGAAAATGCACGAGCTGCCGTACGAGAGTATCAACGTAGATTTCCTAACAGGAGAGTACCAGATAGATTTAAAGCAACGAATTACTAATTCAGTTACTGAGATGCAAGAAAATTTTCAGGAATGTCGTACCGTAACAAATTCTGTACTACGTCGATGTCTAGCTTGTATCGATGTGCAAGGACAACATTTTGAAATGCGTCACTAAATCATTGCGTAGATAATTTTTATTTTTGTGAAAAAATCCGTTGTTACTTATCTGATATTTCTTTTCAATATTGGTTTATAACTTTGTAATAAATCATTTCTAAGCAAACTCGATATAAGAATTTTTTCTTATTTCCACTAGTAGAATATGCTCCCGCAGTTTGTCGGTTAAAACCCGGGACACCCTGTATAGTACAATACGCTCTTAGAAAAATTACTCTTTTCGATATTCAATATACGAATAAATAATAAATTGCGAATGGTTTTTAACAAAGCGATATTTGCGGTGAGAATCTTTCTCGATTGTTCTGCTCTCGAGTAAACAGTGTGGAATAAAGAGAGATCGAAATGCAACGTGGTCGAGTCCGAGCGCGGTGGAAATAGACGCAATCGATAGTAGGAAATAGGGAGAAGTGTGCATTAATTAAAGTCAACGCTAGCAATTTGTGGATTTGTGGTAAGCCGGTACGCGCGCCACGAACTGCTGATGTACAAGCACAATCAAGTGTTCACCACTTGGTGTGCATCATTTATCGCGCATACGATCGCTCGTCGTATCCGACAAACAGTTTTTGTTATCATCAATTATGCGTTTATCAAAGTTTCATGTAAATATTTCAGATCAAACTGGAAGGGATACACGTATTGACATTTTGCTTATCGATTAGAATTAAACCCAGCCAAGATCTCTCTAATCTAGTAAATCGGTTCTTTCCATCAATTGATATAAATTAAATAGCTTATGTATAGCCAACTCTCACAATCAGCATTAGAATCGATTTTTCTAATCCTCCTTGAAAATACATTTTAACCGCAAGTAAACACAAGAGCGATTGCATATCCTGCGCCACGAGGGATATTAATGCGATCGACGAGAATCAGATTATATGCAGCATGTAGCCGGCAGCTCCTCATTATTACCGCCTCTCATATCTTTAATGCATGTTTCTGTGCCGCTGGACGTAAATAGCGCGCCATCGATTACGCTCTCACCACGGAATCCCATCATAATTCAGCCGCATCATACCCGTAATTACACGACCGATTGAAACAGGAACAAAAAAGAAAAAGGGAAGTAAGCCCGCAGCGGCGGAAGATAGCACGCCCGCTCTTATCACTCTCGCGCACCAACGCGGACAAATACGCGTGAATCACTCGGATGCAACGTAGGCAGAGCGAGAAGTGTACTCGCGGTAACGTAAAAAGTCAACTCGCTAAATTGTGCATGTCTCATCAACATGCCTGATGAACTAGCCTACTCAACTTGCGGAAACGGCACATGGAAGCGCGTACACCAACCGAATTATGTCTCCTCTCGCGTTCCTCGCTCGTCCCATCCGAGCATTTTCCCTCTTTGCTCGCCATGCTTTATGCAGCGGCGCTATTTTCCGCCCGCATTGCAACGGCAAACATACTCCGGAAACGCGACATACGCGAGGCCGTCTGTCTATGTGCCGGTTCGGCAGTGAGTGAAAGTCCAGAGAGACCGTCGTGTCAAAAACTTCGTCGTTCAGAATATGCGCACAGGAAAGCTGCGTTGCCATTGCCGAAATTCCCTTCAATCGTCAATTTTGACGGTAAATTAATCTTTGAAACGTCGCAAACGCGAGGGGGAATTTGCTCTTTAAATTAACTCGCTTTAATTGAAACTGATTTACGAGCGATTAAAAGTAAAGCGAGAAACGGCCGAGCGAAATAAATTCCGTGAAATGAAACTTTATTGTTTCGTTACAGAAACGGATTAATACGGAATCGCTGTGTGATAATAATGATAGCACCGTGCATTATAAGAGCAGGAACAATGTCGATGCGTGCTCGATGCGGAAATTCACTTTGTTACTTCCGCCCCTCGCATCGCTATTCATTTCGTTCCGAAGTTCCAAAGCTGGATCCAAAGGCGGCGCAGAAAACCATCGCGAATGCCATCGGATTGGCTAGAATTTACGTAACGGCTCCCCGGAGGGTTTACGCCGAGTGGTTGTTAGACTCCCGATTCCGGAAGGGAACCTGGACGTCTTACAGTGATCGAGTGGCCTCTCTCTATCTTGCTCTCTGCCGGGAACGAAGTATCTAACTCGCGGTCTATTCTTTCATCCCTCTCGAGTGATTCGCGGAAACAGCGACGCGGGACAAACGAGGGACACTCGGCGACGCGCAATTCTCCGCGCGTCGCGTCATTACGCGCGTTCAAAGTTTTACAAGACGACCGCTGGCAATCCCTACACGCGTACGTGTCACACGAGAAGAGGAGCCACTGAGGAGGAGAGGCCGAGAGACGTTCAGGTCACACAAGGACGATTTCTGAAGGGTTCGTGGCAACCCCCAGAACGTGGTGCGCCACGCGCAGAAAACCGATGCTTCTCCCCCTGCTCGTCTAAATAAAATATGTCCCCCGCCTCCTAAATATTCAAGAGATACCGCCCGGTACCGTGTATACGTAACGTGCCGTTTCTCCTTTCTTCAGCAACGCTGCGAGTCCGCTCGCGCGCGTGCACACACGCACATATACATACCGACCGTGCAACGGCAACCGGATGCAAGAGCATACGAAGTGACACGAACGAATGAAACGCATAAAAGGGAAAAATGACCAGGACCGACGTGGAACGGCTTGTGCCGAGGCTCCCGGTATTTCCCCCGGGTTTTCCCGACGGCGTTTTCCACCCCCGTATCCCCCCCCCCCATTCCCTCCCTTCCCCGTCTCTCAGTTGCTCGCGGTATTCCACGGTGGCCTCGTTGTCTCTCTCCTACACACGTACACTTCGAGAGCGAAGCACGTGCATCGCTGCAGCACCGGCGCGTGCGCGCGCGGATGTGCAATTTCTGAAATGAAATTTAAACAATACACGACGGCCGGCTCGGCTGGTCGGATCGGCGGGAGGGAGGACAAGGCAGTGCGGGCTCCATGACGAAGAGTTTAAAATTTATTCGATAAATCGTCGTTGGACGAGTGCCAGCCTCGGCGGGATCGTGTCTAATTCCCGCGCCGCTTCCTCGAGGAAAGTTACTCGCGCCGCATCGCGCGTGCCGGTATTTACGACATTTTACACGTGAGCAAAGTTGCGAAGTTAGTGCCCGTGTTTCGCACGAACATTTGGCATACGCAGCGGTACCGCTTACTCGCGGCCAATTAACACAATTTATTACGATAATTAAGCGCCGGCATCCGGCGCGACACTTGCCGTTATTCTACGGTATCGTTTACGAAACCCTTTGCTGGTTTTGTTTCGCTGCCGCGTGCAATTTTAACGTGAATCGTTTATTCATTGACGCTAGAGCGTCATTCGCCGAATGTCATCGTGTAATTGCGCCAGCGCAAATTTTAGCGCGATTTTGACAGATAATGCCCCATCGCAGAGCCCGCGCAATTTGACCGGATTCATGAATTAACTATTGGCATCGTTAAGCCTTTATTACGAAACATTAAGCTCGTGTGTAATACTGTAATATTATAATCGCGTCACGTTGCACGCTCCCACCCCTATCGCACATCGTCAGGCGCATCGTGCATGCCGCATGTGCATATTGCATGCGGCATGCTCGCGATAAATGTACGCATCGCGTATTATTCGTTACGCAGCGCAAACGCGATAATAATGTGCAGTATGCCCATAACCAACTCACATTCGACATCCACGGTGATCCTCTTGCTGACCGTGGGCGGCACGCCATTGGTCGCGATGCAGAGGTAAGCGCCCATTTCGCTGCGCGTGATCCTCGTCAAGTTTAATTGCTCGCCATCATGCATGGACACTGAAACCAGAAACGGGAATTGATTCAGCACTGGGCGCAAATGCAGTTCATGGAGGGCCAGAGGAGGAGAGGGGAGGCCATCTTCGCTGTAAATGGGTAAACATCGTTTCATCCCTGTGCCAAGTCCGCGATGGCGGGCGGTGGCTCTAGTGCAAATACTTCGCTTCAAAGATTGACGACTGTGTCTGTAGAATCTCATGGATTACTATGGTGGTCCCTCAGCCCTTAGTCATGTGGGTAAGAATTAAAACAGTCAAGGGTAAAATTCTCTTCGACGCGACGAGGCGCTTGCAATGACGAGTAAAATTATCCGGCTGGCACGATATGGAAATCGCGATTATGCAAACTGCGCGACGTCGGGCATATCGATTTAATACGGGGTTTCACGATGCTTCCCAAATGAACCGGAACGCCCAAATCTTGAATACGTTTTTGCTGCCGCGTGAGTTATATCGGTTATCCGCGTGAGTCTATCATGAAAGTTTACGGTGAGGTTTGTATTTTAGAAAAGAAAGATCGCAGTAAAATTATCGGAGTCACGAGAGACGTGAGGGAGATGCAGTTGCGGAAGTTAATGCTGGTAGCTACCGTTTCCGTCAGACTTACTCGATTGCACCCGGATCTTTCTCCCATTAAAGTCTTTTCTTTCGTTACACTGTTCAGTTGGGTTCAAACTGCGACGTGACTGTCGCGAATGGCTCGCGGTGACACAGTTCAGGTATTAAAGTAAAGTATTAAACGCGACTCGCGTGATCAAGATTCTCGATGTCGTTATCAGAGATGGAAATGAATGAATTGACTTCGTGTTCACGTGACATCAAAGCAGACGATTTATGGGGAAACTTGCGATATTTCTTTTATTATGGGGAAACAAGCACAAGTTGATAAAAATAAGAGAAAGGCGAAATGATCAGTACTCAAATTGACACAGAATTAACGTCATAAAGTTATCGTTGTTGTCAATAATGGAAAATCAATTCTTTGCGGCAAAAGGATGCTGCTGATACTAATAATTTAATTCGACGTTATCGGTGTCAGAACAATAACGTAGTTTGTGCGAGCAATGTTGTACTAACAATAACAGCTTAAAAATATAACAAGTAATTCGAGATACAGATTCGCGCAGAAATACTAAACGCGCGAGAAGTTAAAGTTGTGAACTCAATTTGTAAACGGAAGGGTAATAATAATCCTGTTTTATTTTCGCGCGACAGAAATAAGGAATTTGTAAAATTGATGGATATCATTGGCAAATTCCAGATCGAATAGCAACATTTGCATTCTATTAACGTATTCACTAATGGACAAACTCTGAAATTATTTATTTCATATTTGTCGTAAGTCTTTTTTGTCTAAATATCTGCAAGTAAAACGTACGTAGTGCATGTAGTTCTTAACGAGATTGCCTGCCTGTGGTAATATATTACTGGTGGATAGTGTAATTGATGGGAGAACGAAATTCGATGGACCAAGAAAGAAGTTTCTCCGTGGAAATTCGATAGCAGAGCACAGAATTCTTTCTCGTTACTTATATAGACACGATTCTTAACTTCTTTGTGATACACGCAAGTTCTCTCTTTATCAATCTTGAACACGAATAACTTAAAACTCTATTTTACTCAAAGATTAGCAAGAATAATTAATTAACAACTCAACGTAGAAGAACTTCTCTTATCAATTTCTAATCAACAAGCATTGTCTCCATCATCGGCAGTCTCCCAAATCATTTACTTTTAGCGCCGTTGTACAACGTCGTTTCTCTCAATTATATTAATTCTTGTTTTCTTATTTGATCGCGGCGTTATAGCACGTAAACAGCCACCCCCCATCACACGCGTGGGCATCATTCTCAATCCTCTCGGGGAGGATCGCAAGAGCAATCAACGTCAATCTCGTGAGCTCAACGCGTCCCCGTAATGACAATTAACGGAATCGAAACAAACGCGAGCCGTAAAGGAAGATCGCCGGACCGCGGCGGAACGTCGTGCCCGGATTCACCTGCGGCGATACGGCCTCTCTCTCCCCGGTGACGTTCATAAATCTTTACTCCGGTTTACCGCGGCTTTGCTTGCCTCCTAGTCGCCGATTAACCGATCCCCCCTCGACCATTAGGGCGGACGGCGATGTTTCTTTCACGAGACACATACCCAGCCGATTCCGTCTTGCTGCGCATTGCACTGTCAGTTAGAAGAGAGGCTGCAAAAAGGAGGAAAAGAGAGAGGGAGAGAAAGAGACAGAGAGAGAACGAGGCCACCGATTGGCAGGGCAAGGCGCAGCCGATCGATTGGCGCGAATAATTGAGAGGACACGAGCGAAATCCGAGCCCGGAGAATAACGGCGGCCTCGCGGATACCGAGTGACGTGATAACACCCGTTGCCGATAAACCATTGCTGCCGCACCGCGAAACGATCGCAACCGAGTGGCCGGATATCCCGCGCGAGTAAAAGCAAGAAAAAAATATTGACAGAGACCGTAAAAACATATTCTCTCGATCGAGCGAGCGCGCGACATCGATCGATTTTCTCGTGGCTGTCGCACATGTATCGCTGCTCTTCGCTTTCGCTTAATCGTTTTAATTAATACATTGAGGTATGCCACGTTTTGGTTAATGTTTAATCGGAAATACATATGGGATAAAGCACACGTCGAATATCTGTACGGACATTTGTACGATTAAACTCGTGATTTCAATTTGTTTCGGCATAACGTGCTTCAATTTCGATTCGCGTTCTTGGCACAGAGAAATTTTCCCATGGAATAATTTTTTCTTGTTCTGGAGTTTGATCAGCACATCGGAAGCGATCTTGATTTTGAATCTGTACAAGGCGACTTGGGTCAACGATTTCGAATACTGTACGTCAACTAAAGATTATGACGTTAGTCCGCAAAATCAGAAGCACCAATGATGCATGCAAAAGTTTAAGCAAATAACATGTTATAGTGATAGATCTCTGAAGGAAATCCGCCTAAGATGCAACCGATGTTCGTTTATGCAATTCAATCAAATGCGATTGCATACGCTGTGACCGGAGAGCGGAATTTTGAAAGTAAAAGATAAAAAAATAACAAATATAAAAGTTGCAGCAGGAAATATCAAGTTCCGATTATGATTTTTTGCTTTGTCAAAAGCGGACGACTAAAACGGGATATTGATTGGTCATCGATCGATGCGACTCTCAAGCAGATCCTACTCCACCTCTCTTTTTTTATCTTCCCTCCGATGCAATATGTTGGATAAAATATTTGCAATGAGTTTTTGATCGGGAGCGCCGGTCGGTCCTCCCGATACAAGTTCATTTCGCCATGAACTCATCCGATATTAATGTATTCCGCCGTTCTTCGAACGAGTCCGGGAATATTTAGATAGCGGACGACTCAAAGCTAGGATGCAAATCGATACACTGGAGTGAGCAAACAGTGATAGTTATTTCTAACGACGATTTGCAATGAAACTTTTACCCGACTGTATGAAAGTTCGCCCGCTTAGGCAAAGGAGAGCGTCATACGCGAGAGAGACATAAAGAAATAGAGAGGCTGCCCGGATATTAATTGCATCGGAAAGAGAGAGAGAGAGAGAGAGAGAGAGAGAGACACGAAAAATATTTTTACGGCACGATACAAAAGCGGAGATCTGCCGGGATTGTCGAGCTTTATGGAATAATACACCAATGTGACAAAACTACCAAAGGAAACATTAATGGCACGCGGTAAAAGTGGTGGATGCGCGAATATCCGTTCGGCGCACAAAGCAACGCTTTGAGCACGTGGGCGCGTGATTGCTGACTGTGTATAAAACATAATGAACAATTTGTGGCACGTAATCACAAAGCTGGAAATATCGCATTATTGATACAAGTAGCCACTCATTTTCATTTTACCTTGTTCTATTTTCGCATTATTTTTCCTTCACATCATTTATATCCGCATGAAACTGCACGACAAAAGTTCTTTACAAACGCTGAACACATTTAACATATAATTTATTAAATTTTAATGATTACTTTTTCAATAATCTCCTCGCCAGATAAAATACCTACATCGCTGCACATCGCAATTATCCGCGTCTGCACTTCCCAATGATGTCAAGGCTAAATTCGACTTTAACGTCTCAATGCGCCAGTTTTCAACCGATGTCTTTTCATTTCACATTCCATTAATGAGCGACTATCGAGTGCACTTTATTGGTTGGTTGTCGGTCGATTAACGCCGCACTTGGTCGCCATCGTCGCATCCGGTGACGCGTATTAATAAAACGCCGGGAATAATCCGTGAAATTTTACCGCATCGTGATCCCCGCGCCTCTGATGCGAGACTCTCGCGTGCGCGCGAGCAAAGGGTATTAAATATTATTACCAACTCTATACCTGGCAAAGGGATATGTATGCACGTGCATGCACACGTACCTATGCCTCTATACCTATCTCGCCGAAAACTTGGGGAATAGTGCGAGCGCGCGCGCGGTTCTGGTGCTTCGTCATGAATTTGTATGAAGCTTTAGAGGGGCTCAGATGCCCCGGAGCGCGGCTTTGCAGATGTTTGAACAGAAATTCCGGCCTTTTACGATCCTGCGGTGCGACGACGCGCGCACGCGAGCGGGACGACGACATCCACGGGCGAGCACGGGCGGGGGATGAAGTGCGAAAACGGGTGAAGCGCGGGGGTCGGAAGACATAGCGGGAGAGATGGAGACAGGGGAATATGAAAGGCTCGGAGGATCGGACAAAGACGATGGACCATGATGAAACTGCGTGTAACAAACCAGTAAAACGACAAAATTATAACCCCGTGGATAGCGGAATTATAAATAAGCCATTTACTCGAACGCATGTTCGCGCTGAGACTTTCGGCGCGAGGAGGGTTGCGCGGAAACGTCACTCAGTCGTTGAAGAATCTTTAGGCGCGAAAACGTAAAAAAAGAGGAGGAAAAACAGTGAAATTTGAATTATTACGGCAGCGAAAATTTACAATGTCAGCTAGCAGTAATTGCAGGTGAAATGATCGGTCGATTGCTCGACGGTGTGACTTGAGAGTAATTGCCGCTAATTAAAAAGTTCCTCCGTCGCGTGATCCGCGGTACTGTGCTCCAATAAAATTGTGCAATTAGTACTGCTGCCTGAAATGCCAGAAATCGTTTACGATATCTTTCTGGCAAGCCCGCGTACCCGCCGAGCGACAATTTCGCGCATAATTATGCGAAATATGCGTACGCGTCCGGAATTCGTCCGGTCAACGATGCGGATAACAGAAACCGTGGAAAATGTTTGCTTATCACGAGTGTTTGCGATCCATCATCAAAATGCAAACGGTGAGCACGACGACGACGAGGATGTGGTTTTGCAGCTCGACGCTGCAAATTGACGCGTGCGGGCTCGCGATGTTTTACGACGCGGGGGATGCTTTCAGGATGATTTAAAATCTTCCTTATCGTCATCATTCTTCGCTTCGGGAACGTCAATGTAGAGGAGATATATTCCGCCAGAGGCGGAATTGAGCGTCCGAGTGACTTGGATGGGCGTCATCATCTCGATGACACGAGAACGTTATCGGTGATTATTTATTGCGCAGTTTGGACAAACAAAATCACGGGTCAAAAATCGCAAATATTTTGGCCGTAAATATTTTCCGTTGCGCATGCCTCAACAAATAGCGGCGGTGAGGCCATGTCGCATACGCAAATATCTCGAACGTGTATTTATCAACGATGAAACGGCGCTGTTTGTTCGAATAGCGTGCTGTCTTAAATATAACACATCGTCGCAAATACAGGCAACGCATCCGCCCGCTACATTTAGATGCGCCAAAGATAAATAAATAAACGCCGGGCAAGCATCGGCAGATACATTAAATTTCGGTGAATCGATTCGTAGAAGAATAATCGTAAGAAACGCATGGTCTCTCAAAAGTTTCTCAAAGTACAATCAATTCAGCGACGGCGGAGAATTGCGTGTCGATTTCGCTGGCATGCTCGTACGGTCGTCTGAACGCAAATGGCTTTCGAGTGATCCAACGCTCTCCTATTTGGTATTCGGCGGCAGTAAACCAACGTAACACATTTCGACGATTACAAGGATCGATCCGGATGCAAGACGATGTATCGGCTAGTGCAGCGGCCGACCATCGGCGTTAGGATGTACCGAAGGATAGTCGGATAGTACGATTAGCCGGAGCACGGTTATAAACCCCGTTCCGAGTGGCAACCGAGCGATTAATTTTCCGGCTTGCCGGCAATTGACTCTCCTCGCACGACCCCGGCGAACGCAGTCTGGGATCCACGATCTACAGCGTGCCACCAACTGTTTTATAACTAGATCATGCAGTCGCTTGTGATAACGATGATTCAGTTATCGAGGTGTTGCTGCGAGTATACGTATATGATGTTACCATTATTTAAATTATACTATAGTAGTTAGGTGATTACAACTGATAATTAATTGATGTAATCGTCTGTACGACGAACTTGGAGATGATCTCAATTATGCATCTTCTTTTCATTTAATATTTTAAAGAAACGCACGTTTTATTCTGTATTGTATTAATGTCTGGCGCAACTTATTAATTAATAACTAATTATAATATTCAATAGAAATAACATTCGATTGTACACTGAGAAAAATATCATGGCCTATCTAATCGGATAATCCAATTGCACAGTAACAAACGGATATATCCGCTTAAATTGTATATTCGGTGAAGAACGTGATCAGACATATCCGATGAAGGTATCCAGCATTTAATCGGAAAACAACATTAACCATCGGAAACATTATTTCGGTTTATCCGATGTACATTTTTCTCAATGTGCTTACTGTATTATGGATGTGCGCTTGTATTCTATTTTCAGTTTGGAAGAATGGATCGCATAGCGCAAACTGATTAAAAGAACCATCCTACAGTTGATATTCTCTTTCGCGATTTCCGCACGCGACTGCATTCAATAATCAAGCCGGGGACACGTCGGAAGTCCTGAAGGACCCAATTTCGCCGTAAAACTCGATGGATTAAAACTGGTCCACGTAACACCGCTGCCACGTCCCGGGGGAGAACGTCGAGCGTCCGGATGTCAACGTGTCCCAGATGGCGCCGACATTAACCCATGAGAAACGTGCGCGAGGACCAACCGCCGTGTTACGGTCAGGAAGCTGCCGCGGTTTTGGCCTTCAGACCGAAACGTCTCTAGCGGCGGTTCACTAGGGGGATGCACCTAGCAGCCGATGACGTTTCACAATTGCAATGTCTAATTGAGTAGATTTCAGCCGGATTCGAGAGATGCCTCGAGAGATTGAGCAGGTAATTTAATGATTAATGTTACTCGGGCTTTCATCGTTATTTATAATTAATAAGCGCATTCAAATGTATTCTGGGCGTAATTAACATTTTCGTCGGATAAGTTTGCTGCCCAATTATTATTATATAATGTACGTTGCAACTTGATGCCGCAAAGCTTTCATTGGAATTCTCCGAGTCTCTCCCCTCATCATTTGCTATGCGCAATCGTTTAGTTCCGTCGAGATCAATATGCTGCATTGCATCTCTCGAGCTTAGCGATTTTTGCCGTCATGGCAATTCCATCAGGGTTCTCCCGAGAGAGGTCTCCGCGCCGAAACTTCTGTGACACAAAACAGGGCGCAAAATAACAATCGTTGCCTCGTATTACTCCCTCCGGATCGCGAAAGAACATCGGGTTCTCACGCGTTTCGAAACGCCCGGAGAACACATCGCTATAGGAGACATCCTCCGACGTTTCCTTGCAACCGACGCGAAGGCGCAGCCATCCCAATTGCGGTTCCACGCGATCGTCAGAATTCCAGCATCATCTCGAACGGGAGTAAACATCCTCGAACAGAATCGTCCATCTGGCACATTAATGTCGGACGATCCCGATCGGTCGGAATTCGAAACTCAAGCACGGGCTTAAGCTGAAGCACGGTTCCGCCTATCAGCCGCGGCGGTTCCATCGCGCTCCCTGAATAACACGGGAAACTATGCTTCCGAGTGAAGCGCTCGAGCCGGGATAGGAAGCGTCGACCGCTATTTCGCGAGATTAATCGAATTACGCCGGTGAAGCGTGCAAGGAAACTCCGGGTGCCTTCTTCGCGTGCCCGAGTGCCTTGTAAACAGGAAGCACGTCGAATTGCATTCCGCGCGTGCAAAAAGTATGGTCCCGCGGGGGCAACGTATTTCTCCTCTCAACTTTCTGGATGTGGATGTCGCTCGTGCTTGCGCGCACCTCGACGGCATACAGGCAGAGCACGGTCTCAATGTTAACGTAGACGACGACGACGACGACAACGACGAAAAAGTTACGCACGCAATCTTAAAGAGCAACCTGACGAACGGGTTTTAAAAAAAGAAAAGAAAGAAAAATGGAATGGCAAAGCCTGAAGTGAGGAACGCGATCACATTGAAGATTCTCGCCGGTTTGAACTGTACACTATGTCCGAAATGAGGTAATCCACTGATAAGAGGAAGACCTGATCCTGTTTGCTTACACCCACAGAAAAGATTTCTGGACTTAATGCTATTACTCTTTAATCTATCATAAAATAAGATCGCTATAGCGACAATCATATTTATTATTGAAAAGAAGCATATTTTAATCTTGAATAGAAAATTCGAAAATCTAGATTAAAGTAATCTTGGTGCTATCTCATTAATTTTCTCAGAAGGATTTAAATAAAAATTTCTAGCAAGTTCAAAATATTCTTGATTTAAGAATATTGTGAGTACCAAAAGACATCTTATTCTATTCTTGTAACTTGTAATAAGAGAATTTGTGGAATCTGCACAAAACGGCCAATATTTATGTGTTGCAATCGAAAATCGGGAAAGTGTTTCTGTTATTTACAATGAATAAGTGCAAAAGATATGGAAATGTCTTATCTCGAATCTTATTTCTCAAGTAAGTATATTGTATATACTTACTTACATTTCCATATCTTTTAATATTTCTTGCATTGTAAATAACAGAAACACTTTCCCGATTTTCGATTGCAACACATAAATATTGGCCGTTTTATCGGAATAAAGGACGCAGAAGCGCCGAGTCGACGAGCGACTGTGAGAAAATGATGCGTCGACATCGACAAAGCCTACTGTAAAGTGGCGCTAATATCAAATTATTCTACATACAAGAATATATAAGCACAAATTTGTACATGTTACTCTTGTCTCAAGACAGTAAGACAATCTTATTTAATTCGAGAGAGAAGAATAGAAATTACTGATTTAAATTAAAAATTGTTTTATTTTCATATTTTTTATACTTGTAATACGATTAAATTAGTCAAGAATATTTTTCGTCTTGTTATCAGAAATCCTTTCTGAGGGTGTAGATTTCGAGATAACGACCAGTTGGACGATCGGCGTGCGTGGCCTCAAAAAGCAAGCAGGGAAGTGCAATCTTGCTAACGAGACACTTCAGTCAAGTCTACTTTTCATTGCCACATTTCTTTTGTCGAAGCAATCTCTACTAATTGAAACTTAGTTCATGTCTCTCTACTCGCACGCTCAGCCTTAAAACGGAAAAAAAATTCGGCACTTTCTCATTCCTAAAAAATTGTTTAAAATTGTCCTTTACCGCTTCGCACGTACGTAGCGCATCTCGCGAACGAATCTTAGCATATCAGCGTGCGCTGAACAAAAGTTGAACAGCTGTCAAGTTTAACTGTGTAAGACCCGCAGAATCTGTAAAACCCGTGAATCTCGGCTAATCCACATGACTCGCTATTTCAGTAATTACTTCTCGCGCACGGTCGAATTAACGTGATGAAATTAAATGCGAGATCAGCACGTCGGCATGGAGCCGCGTCAATCGCGCGTACGTGCACGCTCGCGCGCGTACGAACACGGGGACTTCGTTCCGAAATTCCGGATTCAATCTATCCTTAACAATCCCATTAGCGAGTCCCCACATCTTCGTCGATACCCCGGCGCGGTGGCAGGAACTTTGGTTTTGCCCCGAGCTGGACAAAGTGCCGATATAGCTTGTCTTGTCTCTCACTGCGACTGGCACTTTGGCGTGGCTCGACAATGTGGAAATCCCCGGGATAACGTAACGAGCACCCTCATATACCCTACTGCAACTTCGCGGCACTTACACAAGCTCGAAAACGAAGCGTGCGCAAACCATGAAGCCGCCGTTAGATACGCGTAACGTAAGCGCGTGTGCGAGCGTGCGCGCACGAATGTGTACAAAGTGCCTCTAGGGGTGAGAGACCACAGTATCCTTTAACAATGAATGCTTTATGGGTAATATCAAGTCAATTAGCTTTGCTAATTGAGAACTCTATTATCTCCTGTCAGGCGAGAAGTAGTCACGACTGCGTTTTGATGCGACGAATAGTTCAATGAATTTCCACACATCTTCTGATCATTGTCACATTTGAGTAAACCAAAGTTACATTATTAAATATTCTTCTCAGTTATCTCCTAATGTACTTATGTGAAACGTATCGATATTATTATACTATTAATTATATAAATCATAGAACTAACTAAATACTATATGTTATATAAATACCATATGATACAAATAAAATTAAAAAGTCCTACTATATATATTGGGTCGTCCGGAAAGTTCGTGCCGATTTTGAAGGAAAATTCAAAGGCAACATTTTGTTATGTCGATAAATATTTATTGTCTTATGTATGCACCGTTTTGTTTCACAACCTTTGTCCATCTTTCACGCAACTGGAAGATTTCATTCTCCCAGAACTTCTTAGGTTTCTCGGCGAAAAACTTCTCAAGGTGGTTTTTTATGTCGATCAAAGAGTTGAAGTTCTTGCCGCTAAGAGAATTTTGCAAAGACCTAAATAAGTGAAAGTCTGAAGGTGCAATGTCTGGTGAATACGGTGGGTGAGGTAGCACATCCCAGCCAAACTCCAACAATTTTTGTCGGGTAGTCAAAGAAACATGAGGTCTGGCATTGTCCTGATGGAACACGACGCCCTTCCTATTAGCTAATTCTGGACGTTTTTCTGAATCGCTGTCTTTAAGGGGGGAGCCTGCTTTAGAACATTGAAAATAAGGTATAATTTTACGAATTTTTTCGGAGAAACTATACAGCGGATCATTATAAAACTTTGATGCATTTATTAGTACATGTTTAAAGATAAAAAAAATTATTTTTTTATTTGAATATATCGCCTGTAGAGGTCGTCCTGGAGGCATCTTAGTGCAGCCGGCATTGTAAATTGGTGAGCATTCTCCTGCCTCCAAATTTCATCCAAACTGAAAAATTGAAATATTTTCTTGTTATTTATGAATTCCCATCGTCGATGAACCTTTAATATTCATAAAAACATTAAGTTAAACAATTACTTTTGCATGAAAAAGTTCAACAACTTTGCCTAAAAATCGTACTTTTGTGTTCTAAGCTCCACCATTTTGGCACTTTTCAACTTTTTTCTTCTCTCTTTGGTTCATCGACGATGGGAATTCATAAATAACGAGAACATATTTCAATTTTTCAGTTTAGACGAAATTTGGAGGCAGGAGAATGCTCAGCAATTTGCAATGCCGGCGACGCGGCTGCATTAAGATTTCTCCAGGACGACCTCTACAAGCGATATATTCAAATCAAAAAATAATTTTTTTTATCTTTAAACATGTACTAATAAATGCATCAAAGTTTTATAATGATCCGCTGTATAGTTTCTCCAAAAACAATTCGTAAAATATATCTTATTTTCAGCGTTCTAAAGCAGGCTCCCCCCTTAATTCGTCCAGTTGCGAGCAGTACTTATCTGCATTTATCGTTTGGTTGTGTGGTAGGAGCTCATAATATAGGATTCCTTTCCAATCCCACTAGACACAGAGCATGACTTTTTTTGGATGAAGACCAGCTTTCGGAGTGGTTAATGCTGGTTCATTTCGCTTACCCCAGGATCTTTTTCGTTCTACATTGTTGTAAATGATCCATTTTTCGTCACCCATCACTAATTGCTTCAAAAATGGTACGTTTTCGTTGCGCTTGTACAGCGAGTCGCAGATGGAAATGCGATCCATTAAATTTTTTTCGGCCAAATTATGCGGAACCCATACATCATAGCGACTTACGTAACCAAGCTTCACTACATGATCGTGGACAGTGGTTTTCGATATTTTCAGTATCTCTGCTAATTCACGTGTCGTGTAGCGCGGGTTATTCTCGATCAGTGTCTTGAGTTGGTCATCATCAGTAGTAGAGGGTCTGCCCGAGCGTTCTTGGTCTTTAAGGTTAAAATCACCAGCTCTAAACTTAGCGAACCACTTACGTACGGTTCTTTCAGCTAAAGCGCCTTCTCCGTAAACAGAACATATCGAATTTGTTGCTTGTGAGGCATTTTTGCCTTTCCGGTAATAGAAAAGCATCAAGTGTCTAAAATGTTCTTTGTTTTCTTCCATCTTCAAAAGAGTACAAAACTGACACGAATCAATTTATCTGAAACAACTTTTTTCCTAAAGATGCGTTGAAATGTCACCTTTAAGCATATGTATATACATCGTATGTTTTCAATAACATTGATATATTCAGACATGTTCCAACGCCATCTATTAAAAATCGGCACGAACTTTCCGGACGACCCAATAGTTAATAAAATAATATAAATTAATAGATATTAAAATCTCTCATTTCCAGTAGACAATTTCTTTCTAAGATCGTTCTCGGACAATACAATTTTAATGATTATTAGAAAATATAAATCCCACGCGTTATGGATGGTAACGTGCGTATCGTAGCGTAATAAAAGTTGGAGTGGTGAACGAGACATCCTGCTACATGTACGTGGCTATAGAAATAGCATTGGTGTGCGCAGCATCTCCCTCGTGACGCGTCGCTGTCGTCGGAACGTGTGTGTGTCCCCGAACTTGAGCGCTCGTTAAAAGTTACCGATGCACCCCCCGAAAGTGGATACGAAGTCCGATAACTCGATCTCGACGCACAGCACGACGTCGGTGCGGACGAGCTAGATTGTCGTTTTTGATCGTGACATCCTGGGGGGTTGCTCGTTCGTGCTCCCTGTTATTTGCTGATGGATGCACGCGGTACATTGTAATAATATCTCCGGGAGATTCCGTGTTACGCAACACGCACTAATCGTTACGCGGCAGCATTAATCGTTCGCGTAATCGAATGCTGCGCTTATGCTAGTATTATACAGTATTATACAGTAGGGAATGTAGTTATCCGTCACGTTTGCAAAACAAGAATGTAATGCGAAATGAAAAAAAAATAGCCATATTCGTGACGCTAGTTAATTTCTCCCTTAACAAATTAGTTATTTCTTGGTGGTGGTGATATAGATCATGTGTATTTCAGTGATATATATCATTTAGAAAATGTAGCTTTCATAAAAATATATACAAAAAGTTTTAGCAATGAAAAAAATAGTACGGTCTCAATGAGAAATATATTGCGTGTATACACGCAATATATTTCTCATTGAGACCGTACTATTTTTTTCATTGCTAAAACTTTTTGTATATATTTTTATGAAAGCTACATTTTCTAAATCACAAAAAGGAAAGAAATTTTCAGGTAGCTTGATTCTAGAACTTATATTACTTTGCGGAGCAAGATGGCAAAGAAAAGATATCTTTAATATTCGATATTAAATTTATTTGATAGTACGTGTTATGAATATTTATTGCTTGGCAATATTTAAATATTTGCTGTTTAATAACAGCATATCATTGATCATCCACTTTGCTTCATTGGTTGCTATCTTGTCAGAATCGTTCGAGTTACGCAGAGGCTAATTGCTGACAAGACGAAATGAATAGCCCGAAAGCTGTTCCGAGCAATTTATAATCGTGACTAGACCGGAGCCGCCGAGGCTATTCTATGGTGCATTGCGGTGCAATATACGCGGATGCAAAGAACGCGGAGTACGCCCTTAGCTCGCAATCCTTCTGTCCCGCCTAAATTATACCTGTATTTAACCTATTATGTTACCGGTATTAAGGGAATAACAGTCCATCGTTGTTTTTCAGGAGGAAATTCACAGGACAGGATGCGACGGGATTTTAAGCACAAAGCTAGGACGCGAGCGCGTTTAATTAGCGTAAAGTGCGTTACATCGTTAAAAATGAATACCGCGAAGGATTATAAGGATATAGGAGTGTAGTTGGAGAGGCGCGCGCATACGCTATTAACGTTTATTACTCGTAAACTCCTCCCTCCCTCTGTTCGGCGTGTGTGAGAGAGAGAGAGAGGGCGAAATTATAGATGAAATATTGAACTGAACTCGCGAACTTATATATAATCGCGGATTAGATTATTTGCAGCTGCCGGTCGTGCCCTAGATACTCGTCGATAATTGAGACGCTGCCGTATAAATGAGTAACGCGATGGGGAATGATTTTCGCAGATTTCGACCTCGCTCATATAATCTGACAGATAATTGTTACCGCCACAAATACCATTCCTAAATTCTCATGCGCATTTAATCTTACGCTTTTCCAACGCTCTCTCAGGCTGGAATTTACGAGAAGTTTAGTCTTTTCAAATGTTATTATATAATTGGGGAAACCTAAGCTCGCTTCGCAAGCACCCCCAATAATACGTCCGCGTACGCGCCGAGCAGCGAACGGGACAAAATCCCCCTAAGAAATTAACCGCGCGAAGCTTTACCGCCTCAGCCCCTAAGCCTCTCATAGACGCGTTCTTCCGTAGCAGCAGCGGCAGCGACAGCAGCAGCAACAGTAGCAGTAGTAGCAGCCGCAGCAGCAACGCCGACACCAGCGACGACGACGACCACAGGAACAGCAGCGGCGGGAGACCCTTTTAATTCCGTGTCGGAATCACGCTGAAGGAGACCGCCGCGTATCTTTAGTAGCCAGTGCATATTTCATAGACGTGCCGTGTATGCGCATAATTTTCGAGCCACCGCTCTCACACCCGCCCGCAGGCGCACGCTTGCACCCTCGGTGTCCCCCCCTCTCTCTCTATCTCTCTGCATTAATCCATCTCTCTCTTTCTCTCTGCACACACCACCCTCGGACTCGACCGTCCGTCGCGCTGACGGACGTCCTCCCCTTCGCGTAACCCCGAGTTGGAGGCCGCTTGCCTCGCGCGAGCTCCGTGAAAGGCTGCGAGAGAGAGAGAGAGAGAGAGAGAGTTGATTAATCTCTACAATATTTAAGAAGCGCCGGAGTCCCGGAGAGCAAAAAGCCTTCCGTCCCGTGCTTTACGAGGATAGCTTTCCCCGCTAACATAAATCCCCCGCCGGCTAATCCGCTGTTTGCATCGATGTACCCCCTCGCCAGCCCCGTGTTTTCCTTGCGGTGCCCTTACTCTTTTGTTTCCCCTTCGTGGCAACGCGCTTTGGTCACGAAATCGCGTAATCTTAATTGGTCCTTAAGCGAGTATCCAAAAGAAAGTAAATGAAAATTTGAGTGTCTTAAATTTTAGTGTATTCGAATCTTTCTAGAGAAAGGGCACGAATTTCTAACAACTTTAATTATTTGAAACTTTTATGAGAATTTACATGTTATATCCGAACGTGTAAATAACACAATCCAAATACTGCGGCACTCCTTTTGCCAGGAAATCATCGATAATGGAATTATTGATACTGAAAAATTTCCACGGAATATTTTTGCTAAAAGGCATTAATATTGATATAACACGTTGCACGTAATATCAAGAGTTTATAAATATAATATCCATACATAGGATTTAGCAGTTCGGGATATTAACAATTCATATAACTCTTATTTACATTAATTATGAGAAATATACACGGGAACAAGAGATTATCTCGGGTTTCGAACTGCACCGCAGTTACCGATAGCCGCGGCGAGCATTTCGGGATTAAGCTTCAAATGAAACGGAACGATGCAATTTTATATTGCCTGAATATATGAGCGCAGAATTATCGGTATCGCCAGCGCGCCTCGCTCGTGTGCGTGTACGTTCCTAATACGCGGATCGATTCTCGATTGATCTATTTTTAAGCGGTACACACGCACGGCCTACCACTTTTAAACGTCTGATAACTCTTAAGCCAATTGGGCTGATCCGCGTGAGCGTGCAATCTCAATAGGTCCATTCGCGCGAATTTCGCTGAACGATGATCGTCACGATTTTCGCCGGTGCGGCCGGCAGCGCGTTTATGCGCGGGGAATCGCCGGATCGCGGATCGCAGATTGGTAGATAGAATTGTGCGCGAACCAACAATTGCATTATACAATTTATCGCACCTCGCAGCATTAACTCGCGGCCGCGCGACCCACCGGGGAATTCAGTGCGGCGCGAGAGCGAGCGGCCGCGCGCGCGTAACTCGTGCGTTTTAACGATTGCTGTTCTTCTTCCGGTCGTATGAATTTTCGATGGCAGCATGTTCAACGAAGAATACCTGTCGTTGTATGTTACGTCGAAATCGTCGTTTTCTCGCGATTCTAGGCGAGAAACGCAGAGAACGCGCGCAATATCGATGCAGACGATATGCGGAATCGCGAAAACGCATAATTGCATTAGGTACTCACCACGGCGAGTCCGTGGAGTTTATCGCACTTGATTGTGCAATAATGCGCGAATCGGGGTTATTGAAGGTTTCCCGCCGGCACGGGTTTCGCTTTCGCGAAGGGGTAACATAATGCGCTCGCGATCAACGAATCGGCGTTGTTGTCGAGTACAATGAATCATTTCAACGTAGCGTGCAAAGAGGCCTCTTCTCGAAAATTGCGCTGTCAATTAATTCGGACAACCGTCGCGCTGGTATCGCTCACTCTCTCGCGCCTCTCGCGCCGCGCGGGGCGTCGCGATGTAATGCAAAAATTCGGAAAATCGCAAATGTGAAAAAGCGTCAGTTCGATCAATCTGGATTCAACGTCGGGAAACAAAAACCACACGTGTGCGATCATTAAATGGCGAAATTTCATGCATTTCGAGCACGAAGAGGAGAGCGCAGGAGGACGCGCCGGATGCGCCCATCGGCTGCCAGAGAGACCGGGCGATAATTGCATTGCTAATAGCGCGACGGCGGGCGGAAACTTACGCAGTTTATCGCACTTTATTGCTTTACCGTGAGCGCATCGCACCCCCTGGGCACCTCTCGGTGTGGCGCGTGTGCAGTTTGTGGCTCTCTATCCCGGAGCTGAAAGCGCAAAGACGATAACGACATGACGCGCGTTCGCCGTGCGAGAGATCGGCATAACGCAGATATCGGATAAACGTGGTTTTTTTCCTGGGCCGCCTCGTCGTCGCGATTTATTGCACCCGCGATTTTTCGCGTCTCCATTGAATCCTGACTGATTCGAGTTCGTCCTCGTATGACCCCGATAATAAATTACTTCTCTCTCGCAACGAACGATAACATTATAATTGGAATCTCGCGCGGTAAAAAGATCAATTTCAAAGGAGGAATTTAATTTTCGTAACGATATTCCGCAGGATCTCAGGCATCGCTCACGCACGTCGAAAACAGGTGCCTATGTGTTCTTTAATTAAAATACGGACTACACTTGACGTGTTTAAAATTTTTTTTTAACGGATTGCTATATATATTCTCATCACTTAAATAATGCCGCAACCTAAAGGTCACTAGTTCAGTTCGGTGCGTCTGAAATTAATACGATATTCGAGATAAAGTGAGATTTACATGTATAACAGTATGCACGATAAAATAGTGGATAAAAAGAATGCAATAAAATAGTGGATAAATAAAGGGAAAATAAAAGAGCTCGCGAGTCGTCGTGATAAGCTCTGATGAGACTGATACATATATCCTTCTTGTAAATTTTTATGAAGGTTTACATTAATCACGAAAGCATAACGGAAAAGCGCCATCGCCCGATAGCAAGAGCACGCAAGCGAGTAATTATCGGGAACCTAATAAAACCTTGTTATAAAAAGTATTACCGCGCGTGATCCGTGCTTTGTATCGCGGACTCGAATTTATCCGAGGCAAAGGTTCGTAAACCACTTGCAACGCTGCCGACTGCGACGAGGCAAGCGCTTTCGGATTTATCCGCGTTAAGGATTTATTCGACGAGCATTTATTTATCTATTTTTGAAACACACGAACATGTTCGCCGAGAGATCAACGTTTGAGTGTCGCATAACGCGCTTCGCGCCCACTTCGGCGCCGTTTTACGAATTCATGCGGCTGCATCCAGCTAAATAATATAGCCGTCTACCTCCGATGAACAACTAGATATTTTCCACGATATTTTCCGCCATCCACCTGCGTGCAGGCGTCTCCGCGGGAAACGTGATCAAACTGGCAAACTTTCCCGGCAAATCGGATTAGCGGGAAAATACGAAATCGTTACATCGATTAGACGTTTATGTGGCTTCGCCTGATTTATTCCACGTTTCTCGACGCACTTTGCCGGACTGCCGGCAAGTAATTGATGAAAATTTACTTGGAATTTCTTCAATTCTAGTGAACATCTACGGATCCATTACCGGGACGAGACGTCGATACCGCCAAGACTCGTGGGACTCGGCCCGGCTCGAAGAAAAACGTACGGAAAAGGAACATCCTCATACCAAAAATTACTTTCCGCCGCTGAACTTCGGCTGCATTACAAATACGTCCGTTTCCCCTTGTAAAAGTGCTTCGAAGTTTCAATTCGCGTAGACAGGAGATCTCGAGACCTCGTAAGGGAAAACTCGCGGAATCGTTTTCCATGTTCCTATACGCAAAGCGCACAAAGGAAATTCTCCAAACGCTCGGAACACATGTGTAATTCGGCGCGAAATGTCGATGTTAAACGTTCAATGTTAAATGTATGTACGTATCCATCATCATATACAAGTAATGTTACAAGTAATCAATTTGTTTATTATTTGTATTCATTATTTCCTGGCGGTTATAAATACTTGGTTAATGATATCACACACCTGGACCTAATTATGGTGTCACATCAAGACGGATGATGTTAATTGGTTTGCACTTGAGAAGGGCTTCAAATTAAGCCGAAACGTTGTGCGTTATAAATATATTTTTAGCCAGTGGTGGTCGAAGAACATTTGTTTATTATTTGTGTTACAAGTAATGTTATAAAGAATTACGAAAGACAGAAGCAGCGTATACTGCTTCTAAATTTAAAGTCTGATATATATCAGACAGCTATATATATCAGACTTTAAATTTAGTAGACACTTGTGTAAAAAATAATAGTAGGTCATTGAAAAATTATTCGAGATTTCATGTTATTTTATTTCAGTGAAAATTAAAAACCAACTCCAACATGTACCGATATAAAAATACTCGAGAATAAAAATAAAGAAAATAATAAAACATTTCTCGCTTTCTTTCTCCAAGATTATTTCATGATACGATAACGTCACATATCTTCGCGTGAGAACAATTAAATAGACAGCACAAAAACAATGCTGAAATGTCAAGTCAGTCGCGTGCAGGATAGATTTCCGATATGCTACGTGCGCAGTTAATCGAGACTGTATATTCGCACATTATAAAGGCACGGAAGAAATAAGAGAAGACTTGACGTACCTTTTTTAGCTTTGCTGACGCTTATCATTTGGCCATCCTCTCGCTTCCACATCAATTTCGGTGGTGGATAACCATCAGCCTTGCACGTGAGAGTAATATTCTGATGTTCTCGCACTGCCACGGTGCTCTCAGTGGAAAGAGAGTCCAATATATTCGGTGGCACTGGAACACGCGCGCGGCAGAATTCCTTTTTTTTATTTGAAATTCAGCGCAATATAGCACAACTAACACCTGTACATACGTATAACTAACTGCGTTTGTTGGATGCTGCTTTTAATGCAAATTTCACAACACGCGCGCGTTTATTTCGCGTAATGTAACATTAAATTAAATTAAACCGCTCGTCGCATGTGCGCTGGCTGCGACAATTAAATCAAACAAAGTAACTCTGAATCAAACTACACGCGTGATTATTACTGCATAATGTCCCACCGTGCACCGTGAATTTTTGTTCCGTTGCTTGTGCGTTCTCCGTTATTTTATTATGCATTTACTACTGCAACACGCAGATGTGTGTTTCGTTGCTTACGGCAAGTTACGTTTCGTGAAGCGATATTTACCTACGACTTGAAGGAAGCCCACTTGGCTTATCATGGGGTTGGTATTCACTTGGCACATGTAATAACCCCGATCGTCCTGTTGCACGCTGCTGATATGTAGCAACCATGTCTTCTGGTTATCATGCGACACGGAAAACCTGGGCACTTTCACGACCACGTGTTTGTGAACGGTGAGCAGCATCTGACGACCCACGTGGATCCACGCTACCTGAGAACAAGAGGAGAGGACAAATATTTAAACGCACGTGAATCGTGACTCCCGCGGTTAACCGAGTACGCGCCATCGCGTCGAAATTACCTCGCAACCGGAAATCCGCAAATTTGCGTCGTTGAGTTTAATATAATATTATCGTTCCGACGCGCGAGCGGCAAAGGGATAAGTGAAAGGGGGGGGCGCGGTAACGCAAATTGCGCGAGTAATCGAACATTTCCGCGTGGAATTTAATAACTTAGGAAAAGTACACTCAGCCGCGCCGCTTGCGTTTTTCCGCCAGAGATTATTGTACGGCGTTGCAAAAGCATACCGTATTCCCGTCCGCGTTTATGTGCGATTCCAGCGATGAAATACTTTCGTCTGACGATCTAACGTTACGGTAATGATTGCTCCCTTCCGGGAGCATCTGAAAACTTTATGAAACAGCCGCGGGTCGGATATGTACGCAAGTCAGCGTTTTAATCTACCAAAATCTCCATGACCTGACGTCGACAAGCAAAAAGTTGAGCACAGCTTTCACGTTGAAAATTCCATCGCTTAACGTACCTCCGGCACGACTCCGTAAAACCGGGAAATGGCCGTTCGCGAACGCGTTCCTCGCGCCGCATTTCCGCGTATTGAAATATTTCTGCATTAGTGCATCGCGCACTCGCGCGCCATTTGTTTTCCGGGGAGAAAATTGCATCTGTATCTGTAGAATGACGGCTAAAATTTGATATTAAGGAAGCGGCAGTCGGTACTGTTCTACCTCATAAGGCTGGGAAATTAATAGCGGGCTCTCCCGTATTCGTGCAACGCGCCAGAGTATTAAGATCAGTCTCGCTACGGCTTATATAAATTACAATAAACCCCTTGTATCACGGTGTACGCAGGGAACGCGTTGCCGAAATTCGCGCAGCCGAGCGAGAAACTCTCTCCATCCCGAGAACGACGGATGCACCGAAGCTACGTCGCCGAATTCGCGAAGACGCCAGTTTTTCGCAATCGCTGTCGAACTTAGCGTGCGATCTCGATCGTTAATGGAACGAAAGTCTCACCGAGTGCTTTGTAAATAACCCTGACGCCAATAAGGCAAAAAAAGGCTCATGACATAGCACCATGTTAGCGTGCATCATACAATATTACGCCGCTATTTCACGCTACGTCGAGGTGAACTCGTCCCCTTAGCTCGAAGCTCATTCCGCGACAAAGCTTATGCACTTCCGAGGATCTCCGGGTTAAACTGCCACCCCTCTCTCCCTCCAAAACCGTCTCCTTGTTTCCTTTTGCTCTGGATCTGAGGCAACGGCCGACGGCGTCCGCTCTGTACCTCATTTTCTTGCTCTTAATTCTTTTTTAAGCCACGCTTCCCGTGGGATGAATGAGCGACAAGGCTGAAACCTGGTTTTGTCGCTTTTATCCCGATCGCGTTCCCCGGCTTGCGTCTACCGACTTGCGAGATGCCGTTAAGTGACACTCGCGAGGGGATAACGTAAGAATAGAAACGGGATCTACAAGTCGCTGGGTGTCTCGCAGGAATGTATCCCCCGAGAATTTGTTTCTTTTGCGATAACAAACGCGATGAAAAATACTGCAAATTACGATTTGCTATCTTTTTACGTCTTCGTACGTTGTTTGTGCATCGCAGAATGTGTTTTGCTACTAATTGAAATTATGACGAATAATTCATTTTACATTTATTTTGTTATTCGTATTGATCTGCGAATGCATTAACAACGCATTTAACTTCCGCCGTATTATTTATAACGTAGCATCACAATTGAATCGTAGCTTTATAAATTTGCAATCAATTATCGCTTGGTGAAGAATTGATAATGAACGAGATACTTAAAATCACAAGTTGCAAGGGATTGGAAATTTTGACATTAACATGAATGGAATAATTAACACGTTTAACCAAACATCGTATTATTATGCTGACAATTTTGCGCGACAATTCGTTCGCCAAGTTTCATGTCTAGTCTCTTCCTTTTTAGATTCGTTACCGTTGCATGGCAACATCTGGAAACGGCACTTCTTCCACCCTCTTTTTCCTTTCCCTTACTCGCCTCTTTTTCCGACGTATATATATATATATATATATATATACTTGCTCAAATTAAGCCAGAAACAGCCCATTCGGACAGAGTAAATTGTATCATCTCTACCATTTTGCTTTTGCTTTCACTCATGGAGAAAATTCCAGTTTTTGTACGAGGCGTTATCTCACACATTGCTCGTCGTATATTTACGCATACATAATTCGCAAAAAAAAGAACGCTATACATTTCAGTAATTATAACACATCTCTTCCAAATGGTGCAAAGTTGGGCATTACTTTTGTGCAATTTGGTAGAGAGGCATAAATTTTATTCTTATTGTTAGACAAATTAATGGAGAAAGAAAGTCGATACATCGTGGAATCAGGCGAGACATTTACATTTAGAAGTCGCTTGTTTCCTATTTTACTCCACCCTCTATTCTTTTCCCCTCAGGTATTTCACCTAGGCAACTCGGCAACAACTCCGTCCAGAATTGTTCGCCTATGTACCGCTTCTCCTTTTCGCCGGGGTAAGCAAAAGTTTCAGGTACGGAAATCACAGTACATCCCAGGAAAGTTCTTTAAACAGTCAGACGCCACTGACGGCTCTCCTAACGAAGAAGCTGCGAAGATGGATGGTGGCGGATCTTGGATAGCTCTTGTCTGCCAACAGGATTTGCCGGTTCCCGAGGATCTCCCAAACTCGTCAGATTCCGCTTCAGTCCGCGCGCAATTCCGCAGATCCGCCGCGCGCGAGCGCGCGCGTAGACGCGGCTCCGCCTCGGCGCTTTTCGCGGATTTTCCTGCACCGCGAGCGTGAGAAACGAGAACAGAAAAAGAAAAGGAAAGAAATAGAGAAAAGAAGGGGAACGAATGATGACCGCCAGAGTTTCGAGGTGGATGATACGAGATTGCCGGTTTAATTGCCTTAAAGTTGTTATTAACGCCCGATAATTTACAAATTGACCCGTGTCCCTGTGTCTCTATCCCTATGTCCTCACTATAGCGGCGTCGGGATTAAATCGACCGTTGTATGATACCACGCGAAAGGTCTTTCGAGATTAATAAGTTTTATATTACGTGCATCTTTCTCGGGGCAATTTTCGCGACGGTATATAAGCAGAGACTCTCCGGGAGAGAAAGGAGGAGAAAAAGAGAGAAAGCACACTTGGAAAGTTGCCTCCTGCCAGAATTTCCCCAGAAAAGTCACGGTAGCGCGATACGAGAAACTTTCGTAGTCACGCACTGCGGATGGCTCCTAAGTTCTAACGAAGAGGAAAGAAGCCACCGCGAGATGCGCACGTGCAGGAAGATGAGCACTCGCTTATACAAACGTGTGCTGTTCGCCTTGAGTTCCTGAAAAATTAAATCGGCGATAAAATATAAATGAGAAGCGAATACTTAAATTATGTCCGTTATGAGTGTAATCAAGGATGACGAGTGGCGAAAGTCGCACTCATGACAAACCAACATAGCCGTTGCTGAATGCAATGTCAATCAGGATTTTTATATCAAGTATTCGCTTTAAAATGTTGAAGATTTTTTCGAGAATTGTATGCCAGTCAGCGAATTTTACAAAAAAAGTAATAAATGACTTTTAAGAATCCTAATTTTGTGAAGTGTTCCTGATAATCATATTTAATGCATAAAATGAGATTTGTAGAAGACACGACCCAGATATTACTGTTATCACTTGGATATTACAGATATTACTTGGATGAAAAATTAAATTGTTTCTACGATTATCGCAGTTTAATGATCTTCTGCAATCTATCGTCGATATGCATAAATGCAAATTTATCTTATTCTTTCTATTTTAATGAGGTGATTAATACGGCAATGTATGACGATAAAATGCTGTATTTATTATTTATCAAGATCCAGTTAAGTAATATCGGATTTGTAATTTGCAAGAATGGTCTGATAAAATGATTAATATAAAATTTTTGATTTAATTGTTCAAATTAATTAATCAGAATTAATTAGCGCGCAGTGAAGTCCAATATATGATATAAGCGATGTATTAATATTTCTATTTATTAATAATACGCGACTCATTGAATTTCTCGAAACTGTTCTCTTCTCCTTCCTTCTTCGCTCAAGATTTGACGATGCATATTTGCAAGTAGACACATGCAAATCTCACGTCTCACGGTCTAACGCAGTTAATTGAAATTAATCTGATTACGGTAAATTACGGTACGATTTTCAGAACCATAAAAATACAATGTTATGGGATAAATGCATCTTATGTCCGTCATGCTCTTTTCGTTATCACGGATGGACGCGGAGATCAATTTTACTCGTAAAATCTGAATGCTTGTCTAAATTATAACTATTTTTATTGCCATTTAAGAAGAAACAATTCGTCTCGCGGTGACTACGGTATTATATCGATCTCGAGTGCGGCTTCAAACAGAAATTCCTGCTGATTGCAAGCTCGATTGAAAATCCTGGCAGCAGTTCAAAGTCAGTTTCAACTGGATATCCCGCCAGTACAAAAGATCTTCCCATTGGACGTAAAATACTACCGCCTATATTCCGCCGCGATGATACGTCGCAATTTCATTAACCGCGACTTTTTATTGGCGAAATTGTATTGACTGAAAAGTGAACGAAGTATCTGTATACTCCTGTTTCTCTCGCGTAACGCGCGAGAGATTCTTTATAATAAAATAATATTTCTGTAGACATAATAATAATACAATTGCAGTTGCGACATCGTAAAGAATGATATCGACAGATGCATGACGATATAGAATTGTAAAAACATGTTGAGTTACAATTATCTCCAGATGATAACAAATGTATTGAGAGACGAGTTATAGCGATAGTATGATATGAAGTTGTCTAGCTTTTTTATGTGTTCATATTCACATGTGATTTATCTAACTAGCGCGTAAAGATAGAGATTCTGTTTGCACGTATCGCTATTGACAGCACGATGGATGATTCAATGCAATCTAGATTCACGCGTTCATCCCGCGCTTCGATCACTTTTATGCTTAACCTCGGATCCGAGAGCGTGTTTTATATAGCAACTTTTTTGGCGATTGACTGACAGCCCGAAAGCTGATAAGAGGATATGCGATAATTAAAATATAGAAACCGTAACGCGGCCTCCATAAAATGATTTCAGCGTTCCGCTGGATGCAATCTGTTTCTACGGTATCGATCGTTGCCATATTTACGCATATAAATCCATATTTATGTATTATTTCTAGCCGATACCAATTTCCAAGTCAAAATCGAAAGTACACAAGAACACAGAATAATAATTCATCATAACTAAAACTTAATATGACTACGATTCCATATAATAAATCACGTTGCATTTATATTGGAAAAACTTGTAACGATATTTTAACTTAAGGCACAATTATTCATATGATTAAAGAAAATTATCGAGAAGTTATGACAAGAAAGTGGAGTTCAAGTATTTCCTGAAGAAAAATAAACTCGTATTTCATGATGTACTTAAACTTGAAAAATTAAAGTTTTTAAATTACTTATAATGTATTAAGCCAACGTACTACATTAATATTTTACGCTTTCAAAAGTATTGCACAAGTACTACATTATGTATTCGCAGTTTACAAATGTAAAAAGAACTTTTTTCAGTATGTATGTACACACGTGAATCATTTAACAAGAAATTGCATATATTCTATATTCTATATTCTATATTGCCAATACAAACGCGAATAATATTTGCATAACGATAGAAACGTTGATAAGTAGAGTAAAAGTACATGTATATATGTTCGTGTCAGCTTTAGCCTTCTATGTAGTTCAGTGTCCAATCGAAAGTGGCATCGCGATGAACAGCCTTTCACATTGCGTCGCAGTTGCGGTAATTTCGTTAGAGTAAACGAAGTGTCCATTTACGTTCAGTAAGTTATGTGTTAATATTTCATGAAACGTTGAAAGAGACTGGATTTCTTAAGCGTATCTGGCAAGGGAGGTGTGTCATCACGTAATTTAAACGATAATTTAAACGATTCGTGATAAAAAATATCTACTGTCGCAATTCTCTAAAATATTCAAATAGCCGAATAAACATTAAACAGTAATCTTTTTATAACAATGAAGTAAGTGAAATTTTTTCCGTGATAGTGATTTATATGTATAATGGTTTCACTACGAAAAGTTTTGAGTGTTATCATATACAGGGTGTCCCGGGTTTTAACCGACAAACTGCGGGAGCATATTCTACTAGTGGAAATAAGAAAAAATTCTTATATCGAGTTTGCTTAGAAATGCTTTATTACAAAGTTATAAACCAATATTGAAAAGAAATATCAGATAAGTAACAACGGAACATAGTGTAGAATTTGGAAGGTCGAAGATGTTTATGTTACGTGTATTCACATGTATTCATGTTCACTATGTTGAAACGATTCAGTATGATTGTTACTTTCGCAACAGTAGCTGTTAGATTTCAATCGTCGTGTCAACTAGCAATTACTATCAGAATGCCAAAAGTGTTTTCAAATGAGGAATACACCGATATTCATTTCGTGTACGGATTCTGTGACGGAAATGCACGAGCTGCCGTACGAGAGTATCAACGTAGATTTCCTAACAGGAGAGTACCAGATAGTTCTGTGTTTAGTAATACCCATTTGCTATTACGTGATTTGGGTTCATTTCGACCTATGAATGAATATGATGATGTTCGTTCAGCTCTAAGACACCGACGACGCTCGGAAAGAATCTTAAATCTTTTTGATAATACTCCTACACAAAGTGTTCGACGTGCTTCAGCTCAACTGCAGATATCACGAAACACTATTTCGAGAACATTGCGTGCTGATGACAGATTCGCATATCATTACACACCTGTACAAGAATTACTTCCAATCGATTATCAGAAACGAGTCGAATTTTGTAACTGGTATGTGAATGCAGTAGAAAGGGACAATCTTTTCTCATCAATGATATTATGGACAGATGAAGCGACCTTTACAAGACGAGGCATATTCAATTCTCATAATAGCCATGTATGGGCTCATAATAATCCACATACTACCGGACAAAGAAACTTTCAACACGAATTTCGATGTAATGTTTGGATGGGTATGCTTCATGACCGGCTTATTGGTCCGTTCTTTTTACCTGACCGATTGAACGGAGAATCTTTTCGAAGATTCCTATCAAACGATTTACCAATTTTGATGGAAAATGTGCCACTGCAGTTTCGCCAAAACAGCTGGATACGGTTAGACGGTTGTCCATCGCACTATGCTAGACAAGTTAGAAACTGGTTAGATGAACATTATGCTCATAGGTGGATTGGTCGAGGAGGACCGGTTTTCTGGCCTCCAAGATCGCCCGATTTAACGCCTCTTGATTTTTATTTATGGGGAACTTTAAAAAATAAAGTTTACAGTACAGAAGTAATCTCGCTTGAAGATTTAAAGCAACGAATTACTAATTCAGTTACTGAGATGCAACAAACTTTTCAGGAATGTCGTACCGTAACAAATTCTGTACTACGTCGATGTCTAGCTTGTATCGATGTGCAAGGACAACATTTTGAAATGCGTCACTAAATCATTGCGTAGATAATTTTTATTTTTGTGAAACAATCCGTTGTCACTTATCTGATATTTCTTTTCAATATTGGTTTATAACTTTGTAATAAAGCATTTCTAAGCAAACTCGATATAAGAATTTTTTCTTATTTCCACTAGTAGAATATGCTCCCGCAGTTTGTCGGTTAAAACCCGGGACACCCTGTATAGGTATAGTATTACGCTACATGACACGTGAAAATGCTTTGACAATGACTTTAACACTCGTTACCGCGTCTTTCACCGTAAAAGAAACTTGTTATCCGCTATTGTACAGCACTAACGTTTCGAGTGTGAAGCCATAGGTATTAAATCGCCGGTAACCATTGACGGTGGCCACGTAGGAAACGTCATTACGGCAAGATGTTGGGCGTTTGGCGCAACCCGCAACCGGTTGTTCGTCGTTCAATTTCGATGGCTCAACTTGCCATCGAGGAATTAACGTGAAATATATCGTGGAAACCACGCGAAGTCAACAGCACACCGGAAGTTTCATGCGAGTACCATTTCGCGCGCGCGTGTACTAATAATAATTATAATATTTCATTGCGAGATTCGCAGCTCCGAAAAAGTGGAATAACACGGAATAACGGCCAGATATATAATCAGACTCCGCGGGAAGTATTTTAATAATTTTTAGAAAAATTTGTGTAAAACGGTTTGGAAAAAATTTGATTGCTATTCTTATGTTTTATGGAGAAATTATACAATCGAGATCAGCGTGAAGCTGAAGTATTGAAAGCTGATCTGGTCTTTATAAAATTATCCATTGTCTAACGAAATGGGAAAGTTCACTCAAGTTAACTCAACAAAAGTTAATTCAACGGATGTTAAGTGACTTCAGAAAATCTAGACAAAATGTCACCTAGACGTACACGCTTAGGGATAAGAGATAACAAGGTGACACAGTTCGTACATTATTCTTCATTCACTTGAAGAACACGACAGACAACGATGACCAAGTTTATTTGCGCGTTCACCAAGATTAGCTCAAGAGTTTCACCAGCGGATCTGTGCCGTAGCCGTCGAAGTTTTCATTGTTCAGTGTGCAAACGATCCGCTGTACTATAACGACTTTTAATAAAGCATTACCCGTCCCGTAGCCGGTGTACTGCTAATTAACCGCTAATTAACGCCGACGCCTCGCTTCTGAATTTCTTCCCGAAGTAATTCCGCAGGAAAATTCACAGGATCGTAAACGATACGAGGTTGGCCCCGTTCAAGTGCTATTACGGTAGTTGAGCGTGGCTGCGTGCGCGACGATGGCCGTGGGGCAAAATTCAAAAGTGCAGAGGGGTTGCAGCGCGGTAAGCGAGACCGGAAAAGAACAAGAGGTAAGAGAGAGAGAGAGGAAGAGAGAAGGGCAACGTAATCGGGACGAAAGCAAGCAAGAGAGAGGACGGGGATACCAAAGAAAGGGCGGCGAGTGAGAGGAAGATGAAAGCATTTCCGGATGGACGAGAGAGAGTTCCCGAATGGGGACGCGGAGGAGACGCGCGGAAAAAGGCGAATGGTTCGAGAACGTAACGTAGGTAGGGTATAGCCGGCATGGCAGCAGAACAATGGAATTAGAACGAGTCACACCAGACTACGCAGCTCGCGGCGAACGATGATGATACGCGATTCAAAGCGCCATCCGCTGTCCAGTTTTAATCAACTTTACGAAAATATTCCCCCGCGGCCCGCCGCAACAGTCATTAGGTTGACAATGAGTCTTGATTTCCCAAAAGATCAGCATCGCGTCAGTCTCTCGCGCGTTCGCTCTCTCTCTTTCTTTCTCTTGCTGTGTCTCGGTGCCCTCATATAATCAGCAATAGCTGATTCTGTCCCTGCCGACGAATCGCACGGTTAAAGCTCACTTTTGCGCTATTCCATATTTGATACGCTGACTATTATCGTTGTTATAGGGATAATGCACGATTTCCTGTGGAATTAGACAAATGTATCTGTCTGTTTTTACGTACAAATAAAATAATCGTTGTTAATGTGATTAAACGCGATGCAACGGCGAATCGTCTGTATGTTCTTTCTCGTAATTAGTTTCTTCAGAGGGTCCAGATTTCCATCTCTGAAAATCTCGTTTTGCAAACTCAATGCAAACACACGCTTTTAATTCACTGCTGCTTTCTCGGTCATAATTGTCCTGTTAAGTAATTGAAGAGTGGATGTGAAATAAAGTAATAACATCTGACACGAGTGTAACTACTCGTTAACCGAAATAATTCTTTCGCGGATTTGAAAATTGCAGCCTTAGGAATGAGGCTCGCAGGGACTTCATCGCGATAATGGAACGTTAAAAACCGAGACACGACGACGTGGCCTCGCAGGCATTTTTACTGGCGCACGCGAATCAGCACTTTGCAATCCCCGCGAGATGATTTTTCGGCCGGCGCTGCACGATTCATCCCGCAAAAGGGTCAAAGTGGCAATTCCCTCGGTACGAAAAGGTCTTCCCGACATAATTAAATCCGGGAAAATTCCGCGAAGTCGTACGGTTTCTTCGCGTTCCAGCGGAGCGGAGCACAGCGAGCAGCGAGGACAGAGGAGGCGAAACTTTGGCACCCTGCAGATGAAATTTTCTGGTGTTTTGATCAAAGGACCCGGCCTGGGAGCTAGCAATGCGCGCGCGACCGAACTACGCGCTCTCGAAATGTCGAGTCTAACGAGACGACTCGTCGCAGTCGGGCTACGTGTTTTGAATCCGAAGAAAAAAGCAATTGCACGGGACGTGGGACACCGTTGTCGGCCACGGCGCCGTGTAAACTCTTCTCAAGGCGATCCAGAGCTGTGCGAAATCGGATTACTCCTCTGCGTCGCTCGGTTTTCAAAAAACGAACGCGCCTCGAGCGCATCAAATAAATCGCACGTGAATATTTTCCGGGTAGCTTTGAAGTTACGATTGCTGAAACGATTCCGATAATAATAATCACAGTGCGCAAAGGGAACGTGAATCGTAATGTAGCATGATAAACCACCACCAATGATAAGACTTACCACTAATTACCGCTTTTATTTAATATCGCGTAAGAAGTAAAAGCTAGCGTAATTACGCTACGTAATACGATTTATTTATTTGTTTGTTTAATTTGCGAAAATAAATCGCGCGAGATAACGAGTTGTTCGATTCAATAGATAAGTGGATAAGTTAAGAATTACATCAGAACCGTTCACGTGCTTCGTGCTTAACGCGATACATCTTGTTCGCGTACCACTGTCATGGAAAGCACCGTTGCAAGGGATAGTCTCCGATATTGCGGCCAAGGTTCGATGGTCTGAAAACGACCGACTGAAAAGCTGAGGCGATCCTCAGGTCGGGACCAGCAAGCGCCAAGCCAAATACCTTTACAGCCTCGGTAGAAACAACAACGAACGACTCGAGCAGGGAGAGGGTGGCGATCAGAGGGCTCGTTTACTATCTCGTGAAATCGAGCTGTTGCCGTGCAACCGCCGTGCATTCCTGCCAAACCGAAATGGAAACTATTTCGCGCACAGCTCGCCCGGAGAAAGGAATATCCGCATTGTACAATGGTCCATTTTCGCGGTCGTTAAAGAGACGGAAAATTCTCGGGTTGCTTTCAGGCGAGCTCCGCGCGGACCTGCGCGCGCGCGCGTAGAAAAGCGGGGAATTTATTCTGGCAAGTAGTGCGCGCGCCACGAGCGATATCCCGATAAATTTTCGACAAGCGTGATACTGCTATTTGTGGCGAATCGCGTCAGGGATACGGGGGGACGGGGGGAGGAGAAGAATTACCACTTTTATTTAATATCGCTCGTAAGCGTGCACACCCGAGCGACGCGCCATCGGAAACCGTTTGCTTACACACGAGCGTCGCCGTATCACTTTAATGGCATTCTTAATAGCCGTAAGAGAGTTCCGAAGTTGATGCAATCTCAATTTCGCAGCTCTTGTGCACTATATATTAGTGATTTTCTACCTTCATTATCTGAAAAGTTCGCCGAGTCACATAGCGATTCCAATGCTTTCGTCTAATAATCATCTTCTGCACGGCGCGAAGTGGTTCATGCACATCTTGGTCCCCAGACCCCATAAATGCGACTAGATCGAAGACTGCACATCATATTTTACGAATAATGAAAAGCGAAACACGTTGAAAATTGACGCATCCGGATTTCCCATATTTAAATTCTGAATAAATAATTAATAAATCAATAATTAATTAAAGCTTTATTGATAATCTCGATGAAATGCATTTCAACCTGTATATAGGTATAATAAGTAATGATTCTATTATTTATTATACAGGGTGTCCCGGGTTTTAACCGACAAACTGCGGGAGCATATTCTACTAGTGGAAATAAGAAAAAATTCTTATATCGAGTTTGCTTAGAAATGCTTCATTACAAAGTTATAAACCAATATTGAAAAGAAATATCAGATAAGTAACAACGGAACATAGTGTAGAATTTGGAAGGTCGAAGATGTTTATGTTACGTGTATTCACATGTATTCATGTTCACTATGTTGAAACGATTCAGTATGATTGTTACTTTCGCAACAGTAGCTGTTAGATTTCAATCGTCGTGTCAACTAGCAATTACTATCAGAATGCCAAAAGTGTTTTCAAATGAGGAATACACCGATATTCATTTCGTGTACGGATTCTGTGACGGAAATGCACGAGCTGCCGTACGAGAGTATCAACGTAGATTTCCTAACAGGAGAGTACCAGATAGATTTAAAGCAACGAATTACTAATTCAGTTACTGAGATGCAAGAAAATTTTCAGGAATGTCGTACCGTAACAAATTCTGTACTACGTCGATGTCTAGCTTGTATCGATGTGCAAGGACAACATTTTGAAATGCGTCACTAAATCATTGCGTAGATAATTTTTATTTTTGTGAAAAAATCCGTTGTTACTTATCTGATATTTCTTTTCAATATTGGTTTATAACTTTGTAATAAATCATTTCTAAGCAAACTCGATATAAGAATTTTTTCTTATTTCCACTAGTAGAATATGCTCCCGCAGTTTGTCGGTTAAAACCCGGGACACCCTGTATATTGGATTATAACAGAAATTCGTAGCGTTATTTTAATAAAATTCGAAGACAAAATTATTATATATAGTATTTCAAATTTGAGATGGAAGTATTATGTTGTATGAATAACACAAGGCATTTTGATAAAAGAAAAGAGGCTTTATTCGGTTCACAAACTCATTCAATCGCTCTTTCATGTATATAATGCCGATTACTTCTTGATTGACACGTCTTTTTTTCTCACTCGCAGATGCGCGAATCTGCTAACTGTAAATTTATTCGTGCAACCGCGGTTAACCGTGGCGATCGCAATGCAGTCTCCCACGCCTAACCGCCTTATAAAAGTACAACTTAAAATGTAAACGCTAAAATTCTACATAATATGCATAAATATTTGTGTTGATTTATTTTATGTAATAGAGCATTCAGATGAAACAGTTTGTTTATTAAAGTGTATTTATTCACTCGTGATAGCAGAACGTGGTTAGTACACAAAAAAAAAACTTTCGGGGCACAGACTGATTGACACGTGCTCTCTGCACGCGGTATCAGAATGAACTAGAGAATAGGAAGACGAGTCAAAACCAGAACTCGTCCGTGCGTATCGACATGTTTACTAATTAGACCAATTGACCTACTAAACGCTATCGATATGATGCCATAAGGCGCCGAATTTAAACTCATATAACTCAATAATTTGACTATATAAGTATGGACTGCCAGTTTCTAACTTCAGATTGTAGAGATGTAGCCAAGATGTGTCGCACCCTCATTGACCAATTGAGAACTAAAATTTTGTCATTTTGAATTGAATTGAATTGAACGCTTAGCCAAATATAGTAGTTGTACCTTTAAAACCACTTGAAATAATTAATATAATAAAAATTTCAAAACTGGTGATATATTGTTTTGTACAAAACTGTAAATCATCGAAATACCGCAGAAAAAGGAAGAAGAAAAATGTTCTGTGTCTTTCTACGGGTAAGTTAAATTTAACATTTATATTTTGTGTTAGAATGAAATAAAGTATAACATTACTTAGTTTTTTACGAACAAATTGAGAGTTGTACGATTTGAAGAATAACATTTTTACTATTTTATATTAGAAATTGATTTGACATATTGACATTTGGTCAATGGGGCGGGGCTTAAATCTTGAAAAATATCGAAGATGTTGGATGATACACTTTTCAATACCGTGAATGGGGGTGCTGGCAGTCCATACTTATATAGTCAAAGGCATAAATATTTATTCAACTAGATATGTGTTGTCTTGTTCTATTAACATTCGCTATATTCATGATTCCATCTTTCCAGAACTTGTCATCTTTTTTTCATTAAAAACAAGTAAACAAGGATACGAATTTTTGTTATAGCCCAATAATATTTAATTAATTTTATTATATAGTATAATAATTAATTAAATTTTAATTAAATTTTAATTAATTTAATTAATTAAACATAATAATTTTATGTCTAATTATAATATTATGTCTAAAGTTTAATCTGTTAAATATTTTAATATTTTTAATAATCTGTCATTCTTGCTGATGCCTACCTATCTTAAAAATTATTAATGATCGAAAGAGATTAGACGTTTTTGCCAACCGGAAGTCATGCGGAACTCGATGAATGCGATCGCGAACGAAAATAATTTAGCAAAGTTGGAAACCTTGTGCAGAGTGGATGCCATCTACCAGCGAATATTATGCTATCACAACTCTCGATCGGTCGACGATCGGTCCCGTTTGTCGCTCACGGTCATCCGTGCGAGACCTAATCGCGTGCTTGATGCAATTTTCCAGCCAACGGTATATCACGCTGCCTATCCGAGTATGAATACGGCTTTTAAGTAATTGCAACCTATGTATGCTGGGAACAGATGAGAGCGAGATGAAACACGTTTCAGATGCGTTGGCTAAATTAATTAGATGGGAAACTGCGCGATTTGGACTTCCCTGCTTCTTGCTCGTGCAAATACGATGTTTAACGAATGATAGTCGTACATGTCGCGATCACAATGATAAAATGACCATGCTCAATCATGTCTCATCAATCGCGATCGAGACCGAGATTATTCATTGCTTTGCAGTGCGACATGTAGATACATGCATTTCCCATAATAAAATTGCGCTCCTCGATGAGATTGAATTTTTATAAAATTGTTGCTCACGATCGTCCATGCGAGACCCTGTGATTTCATGAACAATAAACAGGATAAACAAATCTTGGGATATCTGTCGAAAGGCTAGCGGAATGGAAACAATACGTTGCGGACATGAGCGACAACTCTTAATGAAGTTCAAGGATTTCTTCGATTTTTCCTCTCCTCTCCTGCGGAACGCATATACCCATTCCACTTCGGAAAACTACATCGCTCGTTACGGCTGCCGATATGTTTGTTCGTATGTAACGTTGATCGCCCGCGGTAGTGGCATCACATCCAACTCCCTGACGGGACAACTGATGCGTTTCCAATACGGTTCCACCTAACAGCGGTCTTCAATGCCAGTGAGACGAGCCCGTAGGTTGCATAGTACACCAGATAGTGATAACGTATTTTTTCTTGCGGGAAACTTCGTGTTCTTTCTTGAGTCTCGTGCACTTCAAATGTATTATGTATGCAAGGTAAAAGAAGATAAAACTCTTGTATCGTTTTTATACCATAATCGTTTTGTATCGTAAAATTTCTGTTATGAGATCTATCTTATAAAATTGTACTTCTGAGCAGCAATTCTGAGGGCAACTTATGAAATTAAAAACTAAATACTGTTGAAATGGTCAGATAAATCAAGAAATGTATAAAAAGAATTTTTGAATCTTCCTATAACGAATTCACTTAAAAGCATCTCGAAATAATTAAATCTCTCTTTAAGATTTCTGTTAAATAAGATGTTTTATCTTTTTATTCACTTATGTTATTATCGGAAAACCGAGCGATACTCGCACACCAAGACGCCGCCCAAGACCAAGACATTATTAATACCCACTGATATTGAAATATTCAAATATCGGGCAACCTTACTGCATGAGTTATCTATCCGATTATTCGCAGCTTTCAATTATTCAAACAGCAAATTTACAGACGTTTCAGTGCTTTGATATAGTAATTTCTCAGAAAGTATTCAGATTATTTATAAAGATTTGTTAAATTACAGCATGAAGTTTTATCACAATCGTTGAAAAAAGAACACATAAATTCTTCTCCACGTATCTCTACAAATCCAGCAACACCCTCAGAAAGAATTTCTGATAACAAGACGAAAAATATTCTTGACTAATTTAATCGTATTACAAGTATAAAAAATATGAAAATAAAACAATTTTTAATTTAAATCAGTAATTTCTATTCTTCTCTCTCGAATTAAATAAGATTGTCTTACTGTCTTGAGACAAGAGTAACATGTACAAATTTGTGCTTATATATTCTTGTATGTAGAATAATTTGATATTAGCGCCACTTTACAGTAGGCTTTGTCGATGTCGACGCATCATTTTCTCACAGTCGCTCGTCGACTCGGCGCTTCTGCGTCCTTTATTCCGATAAAACGGCCAATATTTATGTGTTGCAATCGAAAATCGGGAAAGTGTTTCTGTTATTTACAATGCAAGAAATATTAAAAGATATGGAAATGTAAGTAAGTATATACAATATACTTACTTGAGAAATAAGATTCGAGATAAGACATTTCCATATCTTTTGCACTTATTCATTGTAAATAACAGAAACACTTTCCCGATTTTCGATTGCAACACATAAATATTGGCCGTTTTGTGCAGATTCTACAAATTCTCTTATTACGAGTTACAAGAATAGAATAAGATGTCTTTTGGATCTCACAATATTCTTAAATCAAGAATATTTTGAACTTGCTAGAAATTTTTATCTAAATCCTTCTGAGAAAATTAATGAGATAGCACGAAGATTACTTTAATCTAGATTTTCGAATTTTCTATTCAAGATTAAAATATGCTTCTTTTCAATAATAAATATGATTGTCGCTATAGCGATCTTATTTTATGATAGATTAAAGAGTAATAGCATTAAGTCCAGAAATCTTTTCTGTGAGTGAACAGTACATATCGGTGATATCTCAGCAGTATATTTAAATATTATACTACACTGCATTCCGTATGTATACAGAGAGACACAATAGCAGAAAAATATACAGTTTCGCGCGAACTCGACAGAAAAGAATTAAGACGAAACACTGTGCAATGTTATGAAGAAAATTAGCATTTTGTCGTCGCGACTAAAAAACGAAATCTCATAAGGAACGTCTTTATGAGACCAGCGCACGCTGTAGCACCCTCTTTGTAATCCAGTTAATGAATAATTGAGGGAACTCTGTTTAACAGAGAGAACGCGCGCGCACGGCAAGTCCAACCGCTAAGAAAACATGTTCCAAGAAGAACGAAGAAGAAAATTACAGGTATAAGAAAAACCGGTTGTCTGCGCGAAACTAAGAGCGGAGATGTCCAATTTAGATCGCGCGGCTCTCCACGCTGACCACGCGAGTACGCTTACGTTTGAGAGCATTACGTTACCTTATAAGTGCCGAGGTTCTCGATGACGCACGGTAGACTGACGTCCCTTCCTAGGGCTACTGTGACGTTTGGTATAGGTTCGGCAAATATCGGTGGCTCAGAGAGCGCTGCAACATGCAAAAAACAGATATTATTTATGTGTCTGTGTCAGCTATGCAAGGAATACTTATTATTACTTTTTATTATTTTCATTATTATATTATTAAATGATATAGTAATGTAATAATTATCTTCAACGGTGTCAAAGATTTCGCGCCAGATTTCGTTTTCGGATGAAAGTTCAGGCAGCTAAGCAGTTCAGATGAAAAATAAGTTATAAGCAATTTGATTGGTATATCTGTAGGAACGTTCCGACGATGGTTTCGTTTCGAGATTGCAATTTTAGCTTTCCGCGTTTTACGAAAAACCAAATTGTTAACCAATCGTTACTGTCGGAACTGCTCGTCCACCGTTTGTAACGATCTCTCCTTTTTGTTAGTTCCGAGGGAATTTCAGCGCAAAACACGATGTATGTAGTATTTCGCAAAGCGAATCCGTAAACTAACGCGTCGCGCGAAACAATTAATGACCGTCAAGCCGCCACAAATGGTAAATGCAATTATTAAATCGGCCCGATATTTGAAAACATAAAAATCTCATTGACGGCTTCAATGAAACGATAATTGTGACTGATTAATTCGTGAGAGCCGGAAAGGAAATTGATCCTGCGGCCTCCAACTCGTGAATTTTTCATCTTCAAATGGCCGAATGGCGAGAGTCGAATTACGGTCACTGACAAACGAGACCGCCGTTCGAGGATAAATTAACGAAAAACGATTGCTCGCTGGAAGTCCGTGAAATCACGCTGATAAGAGTGGAGGTCTTGATTTTTGTCTGCATACGCTTGGTGTGGAATACGTTCGCGCGAAGCTCAAATTAAATCACGACGTTTCTGAGTCGCCAGCATAGCTATCACGATGCGCATTTGCAACGCGTTATTTATTCATAAACGTGCAAACTAAATTATTTTCATTGCCTCAACCTAGTGCTTTGCCACTTTCTTTTATTCAGTCAAGGTTTATTTGACTTGGCGCTACTCACAAAAAGGATGCTTACTGAGGTCAAGCGTGTTATTATTTCATTTTGGATTAATTAATTACTTTCGCAAGAATGAACTTATTAGGTTGTTCATTAAGTTCTGCGGTTTTCTCGATAGATAGCGTTTGTCCATTGAAAAAGATAGCATGCATCGCCTGAACCGCGGATTGCCGCATACTCCGTGACAGGTTAGACAACGCTTGACATTTCGCCAGAGTCTTTGTTGCGTTTTGACGTGTTGTGTGTACGCGCTATTCATTGAAATTGGAGGATCAAAAGGTGCATTTTCGGCACATTTTGCTATTTTTCTTCCGCAAAGGAGTAAAAGCGACGAACGCACAACGTGAGATACGTGGCGTGTACGGGGACTCGGCCATAAGCGCTGACACTTGTCAGCGTTGGTTTGCGCGCTTTCGTTCCGGAGATGTGAACGTCTCCGATGCTGCTCGCTCCGGTCGTCCATCCACCACTGACGACGACCAAATCGTGGCCGCAATCAAAGCAGACCGACACCTGACGACGCGGGAGATCGCGGAGCACTTCGACATCGCCCATACAACGGTTGCGCAGCGATTAAAACGGCTTGGGATGTCGAAAAAAGCAGATGTTTGGGTCCCTCACGAGCTCACCGAAAAGAACATTTTGGACCGCGTCATGATCTGTGAATCCCTGCTGAAATGGAACTCGCTGGAGGCCTTTCTCAAACGGGTGGTCACGGGAGGTGAAAAATGGGTGGTATATAACAACATTCGACGCAAGCGGTCATGGTGCGGTCCGGGCGAGTCGTCACAATCGGTTGCCAAAGCGGATTTGCATCCGAAGAAAGTGATGCTGAGTGTGTGGTGGGATTGGCGAGGCGTCCTGTACTTCGAGCTGCTTCCGCGCGGTCAGACCATCAACGCCGAGAAGTATCGCGCTCAGTTAGAAAAATTGAAGCAGGCAGTGGCGGAGAAGCGGCCGGAATTGGCGAACAGGAAGGGCGTTGTCTTCCACCACGACAACGCCAAACCACGCACTGCTTTGGTGACCAAGAAGAAGTTGAAGCGCTTTGGCTGGGAAGTCACGCAGCACCCACCGTACTCCCCAGACCTTGCGCCGTCGGATTACCATCTGTTCCGGTCACTCCAAAACAATCTCGACGGGCAGCGCTTTAATTCAGTGGACGATATTCAAACGTACTTGGAGGACTTTTTCGCGCAGAAGTCGCGCGACTTCTACAAACGCGGCATTATGTCCCTTCCAGAACGTTGGCAGAAGGTGGTCGATCAAGATGGACAATACATTCTAGATTGAATAAGTATGTAAGTACAATAGATTTATGTTTTAATTTAGGGCAAAAAAACCGCAGAACTTAATGAACAACCTAATAAATTGCGAATTTTTAGAACACATCATATGCTGTCCGTATTCTTATTAATGGATTGCATTCTGCAGTTATTTATTCGTATACATATTTGGATACGAGATACGCGCAGGTGATATCTGAATAAAACGCTACAAAGGAAAGCCATGTAAACGGGAATGTAGAATGTACTGCATGTTTCGTTAAAAGTCCATTGCGTTTTGAATCGTTGCACCGCAGTCCAGCATCGAGATTAAGTCACAACTCGGTATTGCGCACGACATAGATATCGGGGAAGGGAGAAAAAAATAGTTAATTTATGGTATCGCGGCTACAAGTGAAGCACGTATTTTACGTATCACGTTAATAATTCCGCTCGCGAATGTTACGCCGAAGCTTACGCGCGATATTCGTAAAATATCTCGATACGCTTAAACTACTCGTTTTATGCGTACATATGTATGCATGCATCTACGCGCACGCGTGTATATATGTGTGAGCACGCACTCGAGTTTTTACAGGTACACACATGCGTGCGGAACGCGACCAATTATCATGCAGGCGAGCACATCGCAAAATTTGTGTTTAAATTTATATCGCGACGATACTTCTCGTTTAGAATGAAACGAAAACGCGTATATCGTTACAGCCATGAGATTGCAAAAAGTGTGCCCGCAGAATATTAAACGCACGCAATATTTTTATCATTATTATTCTCGCGCATTGCGCCACAGGCATGCCGGAATACCCAACCGAACTGTCACCAGATAATCCCCCATATTCTTTCACACTTTGCGTGCAACCGCAAAAACCACAAGGCATTTTGTATTTAAACAACGCAGTGAACATGGAGGGAATCGGCCGGCGTGATGCGCCAAAATTTAAATAGCGTCGCGAGCCGTCCGTCAGCAAAAATCCACCGTTCGCTTGACGAATGTCACGCTCCTGACTTTCGTTTTAATAAACGTGGCATCGTTGACGCTTTGATACTCGTCAAAGGACATTCCAATCGAGCTCATAACGCGCTCGAAACTACGCGAGATTTGTCACGAAGTCACATAAAACACGGGTTGCAAATTACAACATGCAGCTTTTAATTTCAACGCTCCAACTGGACAATATCACGAATTCTTTTAGAGATAACGATCAACAATTTAATACTGTAATTCAGACACTCTATTCTATCAAATAATATAAACTGATTAAATAATATTAATTGACTTTTGTGAAGAAAATCCAAGCAAAATTGAAACGTTTGAACTTTTGTTCAGAGAGAGAAAGAAAGAAAAAGAGAGAAATTTTTTAATTATTAATTATTAATTAATTATTAATTTAATAAAAAATTATAATATGTACACCATCTATCGCATTATTAATTATTATCAGTCATTTCGGCTTTACTTTCATTTTGAAGCAATTTTTAGCTTCCATATCTCAATGAGTTTCATTTTCGACAAATAAATATGATAATTAAAAATAAGATAAAAATAATAGAAAGCAAGGATTGTCGATATCCTGATAAAACTGCCACTCCATGGCGATATTGCGGGTAAAACACGCGTTGGTCAGTGTCGACCGTCATGACGGAGGAAATCGAAGGTGCTGAAAAGGAGAGGAAGGCGGATGGCACGCGGGTGCCCGTTGATCGGCGACTTTACCGAAAAAGTTTCGGAGATGGTGCACTCGAGAGTGAAGTAGAAGGGTGGTTGGCTGGTTGCTCGACTGGAAGGGGGCAACCGTCAATTCCGCTCGAAGACATTGCGCTGACCGGAAGTCCGTGCGCATCCTCACACACACCCTCCACACACACTCCAGCGAAGATAGCCTGCCGCTAGCGTTTCGAATCTCATCGCCGTATCTCTTGACAAACGACTCGCGATAAACGTGCATTTGGTTATCTAATCTCTTCTACCTAAAATATTGTATTTCTTTCTCTTGTGTGTGCAGTTTCGATTCACTCTATGTTGAGAATGACCAAAAAGAACTATTAAATGTAGGGTAGAGTCGCACGTATTATTTTGTTATAGCATTAAGTTGCATGTTAAGGATATTTTGTCAGCGATGAGGCGCGGGGGGACTGCATTGCACTCGTCGCGGTTACGAGTTAGGGCCGCCGCACAAGCTTTTCCGTAACGCGTTACGTTACGTTAAGTACTGACCTTAGATTTAAGAAAATCGTTACGTTAAGTTACATTACGTTCCGGTCTTACGGTAACGATTTTCTTTGTGCGTTGACTAAAGTTTAAGATTACGTACGAGTTTAAGTCTGAGGTCAGTACTTAACGTAACGTAACGCATTACGGAAAAGCTTGTGCGGTGGCCCTTACGATGGTGTCGCGCGTCTCAGAAAAAAAGAGAATCGAAACAGTTAGTCGCGAAGGATCCGGTGTATAGAACGGTAACATGAGTAGTGTGCTGAAGTTTCTGCCACGTAAAGTTCTTTTTTCTTCATCCAGTCGCCTCGATTAATTATTATTACAATATCCTCCCTTCCGGATATTACATAAATTGTCGTTGACGAGCAGTTATTAAGATAAAGCCATTTCGAGGAATTACAATTCCGCGAAAAAATGTATCACGACGACTTACTTAGTCTCTCTAATTTCTTTGTTAATTCTAGTACATATTGTATTATTGTAAGCTAACTCGATAAAATATTTTATCGTATTTATACCATTAGCATTAATGTATTATATAATACATATAAGATAAACTTAGGGCTCTGATTTTATTTTGTTTATCGAATATACGTGTAACATCTTTAGAAGCACGTTCTGAATATGGGCCATGATATTATTCCGACATTGACATTATTAAGCGTATTTATGATGTAAAAGAAAAGCGAGTTAATGATAATGATGGCGGAGTGAATAAGATTTTCATGGAAGCGTTACCTTATCTTCCTTCACTGGGATTTTATGCTTCCATTTGATTTACGTTCGGGTTATTTCCACGTACTGTAAATGTATGCTGTTTGCATCAAATTTATCTTATTTCTTAATTTAGAAGACAAAGAATAAATCGCGAGCGAAAGGCACGAAAGAAATAAAAAGTTTCGTATAATTAACTTGCGGAAGAGTACCGTAGTATCGTGACTGCCGTTATGAAGTCCTACAGTATGTAATGAAAGAAATTAATAGAAGAGTACAGTGTTATCTCTCTCTCTTACTTTTTTTCTCTCTGAGAGAACGTAGCGCAAGCTATTTCAGTGCGAACCAAGTTTTCGGAAGCTTCGCGCGTCTCCGGTAGCAGGATACGTCGACGACTAGCTTTATGGTGTGGTGGCCGGGGTGAACTCCCAGGAGAACTTCCGGATGCGAGGAGCTACGGCAAGGTCGAGTTCCGAATTTAGATTATTATTTAGTCAAGAAAGACAAATTACCCCGGCTTTTCTGGCGTTGACTGGTCCAAATGTTACTCGTGCTCGAGTGGCTTAAGCGACGAAATCAAGTGAAATTACCGATTAAAAAGCTAACGTTGAGCGAACGTACGTACGGGGATTTAAGTCTAACAGGAACTGGATGTTGACGTTTCGTTCGTGACACGTTGCAAATTAAATAAGGGCTTTTAAGTACCTTCCGAGTGAGATTAGTTCGAGCAAGATAAGATATTAGCTTTTTCAATTTATAATTTAATTTATAAAACGTTTTCTTCGATCCATAAATATTAGATTTCTAGCAGGACAGATTTGACAGATTGATAATGTAAGTATATAATCGATTAAGTAATCGGACTTTATTAAAACAAATAAGTCTGATATTAACCATTTAGAGAACAACTTCTTTTATCATCTTCATAACTGTTCCAAATTCGTTAGGAATTTCACGGAATATCGTTTATTTTATAATTTATTTAGGATTTAGGATTCTATCATTTATTTTAGGAATTTAGAATTAAGAATATACCAAAGATACGGTGTGTTGTTATTTGAATTGTGGATCAGCTCGCTGATAACGGACAAACAGACGGAGACAAATCACTCCATCCCGTCAGGTTTTTCCGTATGCGCGGTATATTAGGCAGTTTCAACTTACATAATTAGAGATCATCCGCCTTAAACAGAAAATTCACAGCTTCTTTCGACTGCGATTGTACGTTCGCGTATTAGATTGTAGAGCTGCATATCGCCCATCTCGTCTGTATCACATTTACTGCTAACAAATCGATTAAAAGTCCTTCCGACTATCAAACCATATCAGAGTTCTTTCTTTTTTCGAGCAAGCTACGCTTGACAATCGACCTTCAGAAAAGATGTTCCGGTTTTCCCTGCACTCCCTTGAAGCGCAGTAAAACAGATAAATAAACAGATAAATACTTGTCAGCTATAAAACTTAATTAAGCACATTTAACTTGGTTGAATGTTCAAGATAATACATCTTTCAATTTAATTAACTAATTGCTCCGCTGTTTTTTCACTCGCAGATATACCTATTTCTAGTTTATCCAAATTTCGGAGTTTTTTTTATAAAATGGAATATCCGATGCACGCAATCTCCCTATATTCCATCTTTCTTCTCTCTGGCGTGTTATACGAAAACGCGGTCGCTCGGCCGAGTTATAAAAGCTTCAAAGTTTACGATTGAATGACATAAAGACCGAACTTATATACCGCCAAGCCGTTTTGCTTTCCTCAGGAGAATCTTTTAATCGGGAGCATCGTAATTCTCCGAGCAACCTGCACTGTATAAATTTCAATCTCGGTGAAGAGGCGTCGATAAAATTTCTATATTCCCAAGATTAAAGCCGCGATCATGAAACTACTTCTCCGTTTCATAAGTCGAAAATTCAAAAAGCGATGTAAGAGAATAATCGAGTCTTCGATGCGACGGGGAATTCCCGTGAAATTCCATTGATGTTTTCGTCGTTTTCTGAAGGGAGTGACGTATTCGAAGTACATACGCGCGCTAATAGAAGACTCCGCGGTGCGCGGCCGCATCGAAATTGAATTGAAACGAAATTGAATCGCAGATAAGATTGTATCAGCGCGCTGCGATGGCGCACGTAAAAAGTGAATTATGGTTCCACATTATTTACTTGTACTCGCGCGAATAAACGCACTTCGGTATGCAGCCATATGTTGCGAAGATCTAAATACGTATGCAATTAATTCAGCAATTAATTAATCACCGGTACATTAGCTAAAATTGCGAATACGCTCATATTTATCCTGTAATGAGACGGAAGTAGGCCCTTTTTTATTCATAATGTGCAGGCGGAGTCGCTGTACATCACGTGTTACGATATTAACAAATGTAATTATTTGTTCATTAAAACTTCGCTCATATTACCTTGATGGAATTTTTTCAAATATCTAACAGATTAATATTTGATACGCGTGCAACTGGGTACTAATCTGTTAAATTAGCATGCACACCAGAAAGCAAACTCAACCCCAAAAAAATCGGTAATTTAAATATTTTTACATTAAAAAATTGTATACTAAAGTTTGATATTAAATATCTTTAAATGCTGTTTAATCATAATGGTTACTTTATTGCACGTAGTTACGCACCGAATGCCTCGTTATCGTGCATAATGATAGCACACGGCGTTTTAATGATAATGAAAACAGTTCCTAAATGAATATTTACTTTTTTGTCAAATATCCACTTTTTGCGAATATATGTATGGTCTCACAGTCGTCAATTCTTCAAGAGAATTTTCAGTGAACCGATTGCGCTCAGTTTTTAACATGTTACGTTCCCGCGATACATATAAATCCAGTAGTTAGAGCTGACACGATGCAATCAGTCTTTTGCATAAAAATAAATCGAGCAAATGCGCATGCTTCGGTGTGATTGTGACTAATATTACATGACTAAGACTACGTGCATCTCTCTTCTACACAGAAGAAAAGGAAAAGGGTAAACGATAATAGCGCTGCTCGCTCTATATGCATGAGAGTATCGCCGGTTGATACATTCAATTTATGATTGCCGCGCATTACTCATACATAAACTTGTCATTAACCGCACGGCATTTGCATAATAATAGCGACGCATCTCCTCCGCATCGCGACATGAAAATGATCGCCGCAGTGTCTGCGTGGGTGGAGGCTCGGACAGTCGCGAAATAAAATCGCGCCGGGAAGTCGTGGTAGCGTCATACTTACGCAAGACAACGTAATACATATCGCGTAAAGGTGGGAGCGAGGGAGGGAGACATATGATACTCCAATTACGTGCAGAGTGGCGTTTTTTGCGCGCGCGCAATTTTCCACGCTCATCGAATTCTGCGGAGCGTTTTACCGCTTTTTCCCGCTCGCCGACGCGATCCCGCTCGAGGCCGGTCTGGATTGGACTAGATACGCTGCGGACTACAGTTAGACACGGACTATAGTCCACGCGCTCCGTTTAGTCAGTCGAGTTGCAACTTTCGAGGCAGCGAGCCGTGGGTGCAGTTATTTCTTGTGCTGTATCATGGCAACTGGATCACGCGGCCGGCTGTTGCGTCTCCGATGACGATCTCGCGAAACGTCGATTGTGCGAGTAGTGCGATCGCTGGACGGGACGCTTAATCACGCGATGATGCGCGATCGAGTGCGAAAGCGTGGCTAGTACCGTGGCGAGACCTCGTGGTGGCGACGCAACGGCACGACCTCCGTCGCGACGTGAAAGAATTGATCGGGCACTCGTCCGGGCTGATATCGAAAAAGCTACAACAGGCGAGGTTGCACGGAAACCTGCACAGTCGAAAACTCGAGAGACGAGCACGCAAAGCGCGCCAAACGCGCGAATTCGTCACATAACGGCGGCGTATCTATGCGCGGATTAAAATAGCGGCGCGATTACGCAAAGCGTCGGAGGTTGACGAAGCAGTGACGAGGCTTCGGCGTTTCGTCGAGGCGTTTTTTTGATTATCACCCCGCGATTGACACGCGCGAAAAACCTTATCGGTCACGTTAATGTCTGATTACTGGTTAATTACTGATTAATTACCTGTGCTGAACCGCGCACAATATGACGCTGCAATTTATCAATGTAATCGCCGGTGCTTGCAGGCTCACGTACCGCGAAAGCCGTGACCCCAAATCGCCGGCACGGAACCTACCGCATTCGTGACGCAACGTCTGGGAATAAGTGTCAGCGCGATGGTTTACTCGTGTTAGCGAAACCGACGCTTAATCGATCACGAGCAGCCACGGTCGATGGTGATGAATTCAACGTCATCCTCGTGACAGATGAACACAAGAACACATGTGCGATTTGCTCGACATATATATTTACGAGGGACCAGTTCGACGCAGGCGCGACTTCTCAAGCCGCTTCATTTTAGAAACCTTGATCCTCGCATCCTTGTGACACACAATTGTGGTCAGAAGTTCCCGTGATAATCGCATTCACAGAAAAGATTTCTGGACTTAATGCTATTACTCTTTAATCTATCATAAAATAAGATCGCTATAGCGACAATCATATTTATTATTGAAAAGAAGCATATTTTAATCTTGAATAGAAAATTCGAAAATCTAGATTAAAGTAATCTTCGTGCTATCTCATTAATTTTCTCAGAAGGATTTAGATAAAAATTTCTAGCAAGTTCAAAATATTCTTGATTTAAGAATATTGTGAGATCCAAAAGACATCTTATTCTATTCTTGTAACTCGTAATAAGAGAATTTGTAGAATCTGCACAAAACGGTCAATATTTATGTGTTGCAATCGAAAATCGGGAAAGTGTTTCTGTTATTTACAATGAATAAGTGCAAAAGATATGGAAATGTCTTATCTCGAATCTTATTTCTCAAGTAAGTATATTGTATATACTTACTTACATTTCCATATCTTTTAATATTTCTTGCATTGTAAATAACAGAAACACTTTCCCGATTTTCGATTGCAACACATAAATATTGGCCGTTTTATCGGAATAAAGGACGCAGAAGCGCCGAGTCGACGAGCGACTGTGAGAAAATGATGCGTCGACATCGACAAAGCCTACTGTAAAGTGGCGCTAATATCAAATTATTCTACATACAAGAATATATATAAGCATAAATTTGTACATGTTACTCTTGTCTCAAGACAGTAAGACAATCTTATTTAATTCGAGAGAGAAGAATAGAAATTACTGATTTAAATTAAAAATTGTTTTATTTTCATATTTTTTATACTTGTAATACGATTAAATTAGTCAAGAATATTTTTCGTCTTGTTATCAGAAATCCTTTCTGAGGGTGCGTTATCGTGCTGCTAAAATGCGAAATACACGACCAACGTGACACGATGCATAATACGTGCGGATCACACGCATACACGTGTTTGATCGCGTAAATGAGCATGAATATTCGCCATGAAACTATTATTAATTAATCATTATGTAACGCAAGGTGAGCCTACTGCGTTCGTCTGAAACATTACTTATTCTACGCAACGCGCGATCGCGAGAGATTAAAGCACTCGCTCCGTGCTGCGAGTAGACGAAGGACTCCATTCATGCCGATGCTGGCAAGCAATAATATAAGGGAGCAATTTTTAATCAAACGAAACCTGATGTTCACATCCTCCTTTTCTTTCGCCCGTTATCTGCCTGCACGCGGACAAAGCGAGCGGATAGAACATCTATTCCGAAAGAACATCAAACGTTTGCGATCCCTTTTGAAAGAACTCGATTATTCGTCACTGAAAATTTCTCCTGTTTCATCTCAGGCCCCTTTCATCCCAAGTCGTAAATTAATTGCCCGGCCTCGCATGCTGATTACATGCCATGTTTCCTCGGAGATGTGAACGTCTTCGCGAACGTCTACGATCATGTTTTACCGTTTGCACTATGTTTCCATTGCACTCGCGTGCTTGCAATATTTTATTATCTCGGATTATTGGCATTCGGTTGTTTGATACCGTTAAAGTTTAAACGAGCGATCAACTTCGACGTGCAGAACTTTTCGTATCGTGCATTGTCTTGTTGCTAGTAGGAAGAACGGAAAATAATAACGGATGACGGGATGAGTTATTTCCTCATGAAATTGATCATTGCGGATCATTAAATATCTCACTATTCTTCTCACGCACAGATACCGTGTCAAGTTAACGGAACTTTCTCTCGATCTTCGACGAGCTTTGCCAGGAACTAACCGTGCATAAATGCGAATTAGACGTCCGGCGTCAAAAATATACGAAATATACGAACGTGTTATAAGCAATGTGTTATAAGGAGGAAATCCGCAGAACGCTTTTCTAGAGTTGTGCTCCGCTGAAGACTCGACAATGAAGACTCGGCGATATATTTCAATCAAGAGAACTTACTCGGTTAAATATAAAAAACGATACCTGCACGTTGGCAAATAGAAATACGGGAGCATCAGATGATTGTCGAGTCGGTTGGCTCGTCTCGCACCTTATTCACGGTACGATGTACGCTACAATTTAAAGTCAAATTACTCTCTGAGAAAGGATCATTGAATCGCCGCTACCAGCCGGGAGTAATCGTTACGGAATGCCGTGATTGCACGTAAGATCAAGTACCGAGAACGAGACGAGGTTGCCTTTCGTGTAACGTGCCTTGTCCCGACGTAACATTGAATAATTCTCCATTCCAAGTCTCCCCGAGATGGTAGCGGGCAACTAAATCAAAGTTATTAAACGGAGAAGTTTTTCTCCCGCGACTTGCCTTCCCATCTGCATGAAGACCGCTGCAAAAACCCTCGCTGCGAGTGCGCTCGTGATATTTCTCCGGACGGCATCGTCCGGAGAGAAGTCTCTTCCGTGATCCAAGCCAGTTTTTCAGCGATCCTTCTCGTTACGGCTACCCGGAGATTACTCGCGCAAGACTCTCTCCTGCTCGTTTAGCCATGATAATCGCGAACGCGTGTGCGCACACGCACAAATAAATTTGCATCGAATGGAATAAACCGGTGGAAAAAGACGGAGATTCGACAAATTACGTTAAGGTATCTCGGACCGTTGCGGCGGAACGCGACTCAGAAACCCGTGTTTCGACGGATTTATAGGTACGGTAATACACCGTGTCGAGTGCTCGACGATAATGCGCAGCGCTGTAGCCGGCACGGCGACATCAGCGATTAACGTGATCGCAAGAAATGCGAACGGCATTTCTTCTTCCGGAAGGTACTCGTAAGACCATGAGCAAGAGATCGTGCTGCTTCGTCGGCGTGACCGTGACGTCGATCTTGACAGTCTGCCTCCTGGCGTTTTACGGCAACTTCGACATCCAGGACACGTTCCTCAAGCTGCACATGAACTACTTGGAGGACGTGGGTTTCATGGGGGATGGCAACGTACCCAGTACGGCCAGCCAAAGATTCGTCCGGGCGAGAGATTACCAGGAGGCGGGCATAAAAACCGTTCTGCTGTGGAACACGCTGTTTGGCGACAGGAACTTCTACTTCGGCGAGGGCGACGTATTCCGCGACTGTCCAATTAACAAGTGCAAGGTCTTTAATTACCGAGACTACTTGAATGTGGAAGACTACGACGCGATTCTCTTCCACGGTAACGAACTTAGCGGATATAAAATGCCGGAGAGGAGGAGGACGAGGCAGCTTTACGTGTATGTTAACTTGGAGAGTCCGGCCAACCGGGCGGTGCCTGACAAGTACGACGAGAACTACTTCAATCTTACGATGACGTACCGGCTCGACAGCGACGTGCCGTGGACCTATGGCATCATCGAGGATACGAAAACCGGCAAATTCGTCGCGCCATCAAGGGACGCTGATTGGAGCGCCTTTTGGAACGGCACAAGTAATGTTTTTTTGTATATCTTTTCTCGCTCGGTACCGTTTTATAATGCATGAAAATACTGCTTCAGACGAAGTGTTACTTAAAATTTAATATATCTTGGAATGGTTTAAAGTTCTAAAATGATGCAACTCTAAAGCAATGCATTAAGAATGCCTTTAAACAGACCAGATAACTTGAGATACTTTATGTGATTCTCGTACTCACATTATTTCTATCTTTCGTATCTTCCGTTAAACGCTAATTTTCCAGTCGCGGGAGATGTTCCGACGAACTCTCGCACGGCATGTCCTCTCTCGCGTATAACGTGCCTCGGATACGCGCGAACTAATCAGTTTTCGCAGGTGCAGAGGAACCGGTAGACGAGCTGCCGTCTGCGATATTGGACGTCGTCAGGGGTAAGAGCAAGCTGGTAACTTGGTTTGTAAGCAATTGCAAGGCCAAAAGTGGCCGGCTAGAGTACGTGAAGGAGCTGTCGAAGCACATAGGCGTCGACATCTACGGCAGGTGCGGCGCATTTAGCTGCAGCAGGAGCCAGGACTGCTTCAGCGACGTGGTGGAGCCCAACTACTTTTTCTACCTGTCCTTCGAGAATTCCTTCTGCGACGATTACGTGACGGAGAAGCTGATGAACCCGCTCGGGTAATAACACGCGGCCTCAGACCACGCGCGAGATCGTTATCCGCAACCAGTGCGCGAGAACATAGACGATTTAACTAGCGTTTTTCCTCGCTATCTGCGAGTCATCACACTGACAACGCACCTTTGTAATTATCAGTAATTTCATCACCGTAACGGATATACTATTTTCTTCTTTTCCTTTTCCTAGCAAGACGCGTGTGGTGTAATGACCGTTAAACATTGCATTTTTCGTAATTAAATTTTTGTTAATTTCCACATCACTCTCTTTTCACGTTCATGATTATTGTTCTAATCGTGATTGAATTGATTGTTCTTAGATTGTCAATCTTGTTCGATTTATCAGTTCGCCGCATTTCTTTCGCGCAAGATAAACGATCGAGATTGCGCGAAAGTATTATCAAGTAATAATGGGAGTCCTCTTATCGATATCCTCACAGGTATAACGTCGTCCCGGTGGTTTACGGAGGCGCCAACTACACTCAGTTCGCACCGCCGAATTCCTACGTGAATGCCTTGGACTTCGAGAGCCCGAAGGAGCTTGCCGCGTACTTGAAATATCTCTCGCAAGATCTGAGGCGGTATCAAAGCTTCCTACAATGGAAGAAATACTATCGGGTCAACCACGGAACGAATCGGGCCGCTTGTACTCTTTGCGAGGTGCTGCATAAGCGGAAAGAGCCGGCGGTGTATTCGACCCTGTCAGCTTGGTACACGAAAGACAAATGTCCGATACAAACGCTCCTAAGTAACGCCAATGATAGATACGCGACGAGAATTACGTTAGGAAATTACGCGTGAAATCTTATTTCGAAACTGGAGCGCGAATCAATAGCATGTATATCGAACGAAACATCGAAACGAACGTCGCGCGGAGTATCTCAGGATCGATTAAGGTGAAATGTCAATTATGCTATATAATTAGAAGTATAATTAAATCCTTCTGATCCACTGCGTGCCTGGAAATCGCACACGTATGCACTACGTATGTTAAAAGCGACCTCCGTTACCAATTACTCGATTCGCTATATCGATTGTAGAATTTACCTTATCAAGGGCAATTTAACTTTAACGTGATCATATCGATCATAAGATCAAATTGAATACGCGACTTCACGAAAACGTAACATGTACGACTGGACTGGATTATTTTAATTTCCCTTCATGAGCGTCGTGTCGTCTAATTATTTGCGCATTGCTAAGATCACAACGAAGCGAGCGATCATGTTAACTTCGATGTCTGATGTATGCATCGATGATGGATCATTAGGTCGAGAGTCTGTAGTGGCTCGATGTACATATTCGCTACTCGCTTGATTAGTTGAGATCAAAGCGGCCAAGCTCCATCACATCCTAACGCTATGCCGAGAGTTTGAGAGAGGCGCAGGTGTGTGATTTACTGATCGCTTGATGCCCGTGAAGGAAAATAGCTTTAAAAGATTGCGTGCACGTTATTGAATTTAAACAATGTTTCGTGGTACACGGCGAGCACAATGATGCGCATATTTGCATAAAAGACTGACATTAACATTGTATTTTATCGATAAATTACCGAGAAGATGTTTGTTAGAAGGTAGAAAAATATTTTCGTGATACTTTTGATAATGTTATTTTTAAATCTCTCCCCGATGTGAACAACAAATATAAATAACAATTGTGGAATGCAATCTCTGTTTTAATGCACAAATATAAGATAAAATTAACTTGCCAGCGTTATTTAATTTAATTTAATAATCCATCTTCATGCATTTCATGTTGAAAAAATACAAATATATTTATTACGTATTACTGGAATAACAGATATTAAATAATAATAAGCCGTTGTGTTCATATACTTGCATACAGAAATGAAACCAAATACGTACCTTGATTAACGATCGGTTATTTACTTAGTAATAAGACCTAGACCTAGAATAATTTCAAATATTTCATTCCTTTTTATTTTTGTATTTTACACTTCAATTCTCTACCTCAAAAGCTGATGACCCAAGAGTTAAAAACTAAACCTTATATTAATATGGAGAATATTTTCTTTTAATTAATCAAAGTTAGGAATTTTGCTCATTAATTTTAATTGTAAGATACAGAAAATAAGTATTATGTAAAAATAGTTTCCTTTAAGTTTCATGCAGTTATAACGCACAAAAGTTATTTATTTTGTAAACAATATCTATAATTAAAGGAATTAATTTATAGGATATTAGAATTACAAATCATAAAGAATGATTATGATGTTTGTAATGCAAACAATGCAAAAGTATATATAAATAAAATGAGAAAATCATGCATATTACGCGATGATTATTAATTCTTGCACAAATACTTAAACTAATCTGCAAATGATGCAAATGTATGCACGAATGATACGGAAAATTATGTTCACAGTAATGATGTTCAAATACATTTACCATCAAATGCGATATACTATAATATGACGTCTACAATGATAATATTAGTGCATATGTACAAATATTTCTCTCTTTGTCTTTGTCATTCTTGATATTTTACACACCAAACGTAAATCCGAATTGTAAATTACCATTATTAACTTTCCGTTCAGTTTTTAATAGTATTTTAATTATGTTAACAATATTGTAATATAAATAAATTGTCCATAAATTGTGCCGCAAACAGAAACTCCATAATTGTGCGAATTGCAATATATCTTTATCATTGGAAATTACATCGCATACGATGAAGAAATATTTCAACATGAGAATTTTACACATATCGGTATTTTTCACGTATTTCTGAGTTTCTTGATTATAAAGATTTTGATCTGCGCTCCTTCACTTATCGATCCACATAAATGTCTTGATTGTTTACTTGGCGCTGTATGAAAGATAGTTCGCTTGCACTCGGAAGAACAAACTTGGAGAAAAGTAACAAGATTAAATAAGCTTACTCGCGTTGCTGCTGCTCGAGTTTCTTTTTCCAACGTAATGAAGAAAGCTTCTATTCCTATTAGTTCCTGTCTACATGTATGGCGCCCAATTAAATTGCTATCTGTTACGTTCAATTTTCCCAATTAGTGTTGCAATATAGAAGTTTTTGCCAATAAATGCAAAAAATGCGGAATAATATGAAAATGCATAACATTTTTTTCATCAATCTCGATAGACTTCTTGAGCACCTGATTTTTACACGTATTAAAAATAATGTATTAAAAAACGTATTAAAAACATATTGCGTTTTATTGCGGAACTGCTTTCTCGCAAAAATATATTGCAAAACTTGCCTTACAAATCAAAAATAATCACGATTAAAATTATATATTTTAATGCAATATATCTTTATTAATCGTACAAATTATCTCAAATCTCAATATTGAATAATTCCGAAAAACAATTCATACGCGTATTTTAATATCCTAAAAAATTAACATTTCTTAAAATATACAATGTCTTGCTCTTTAAATAAACAAACGAATGACATCCGGCATGTAAATTCGCAAACACATCAAAATTTATTTGCGCTTGTTAAAAGAAGAAGAAGAAAAAGAAAAGACAGATCGAAAGAGGCGAACAGGCGAAAGAGGAGAAATTATTCCTCATAAAATTCTATCGGACAATCCCCTATCGAACGCCCCCGGCAAGTCATTCCGGACTTACGCGGGATCCTTAACGAAGGAAACTTCGCATCCTTTGTGCGCCTGCCTGCACGATAAGCAGCAATCGAATCGCAATAAACCGGATGGAGATGTCGCAAGTTAGCTCCCCCGAGACAGATATTACTAGCGATAACACGCGTTAAACTTACGGGAATCACGGAAGTACGCACAAGTGCACCACGCTACTCGCTACACGGTTACATACCTACCGCGACACGGGCTCGTATTGTAAAAGTACTACTCGGGCGCAACTTCGGGCATCGAACAGCCATTCCGGTAGGTAGTCGTAACAACCTCCAAGTACCTCTCCCTCAAAGTTCATCCTGGCGACGATTTCTTGTCGCAAACGCCATAAAGTAAGCCCCCGTAACCTCTCTTTCTGCCTTTCTCTCTCTCTTTCTCTTTCTCTCCTGTTATCTTGCGCGAGGCACGATGATCGCTAATCTTCACGTTAGCTCGTCGTACAATGGCTGAATTTCTTTCGAAACGGTGATCAGAATCGATAGAGGAAATTCTATGCCTTTCTAAAAAAGAATATAAAAACTCGTAAATTAGTGTACAAAAATTATTTATTTTAAATACAGTATTCAGAAGAGATTTTTGTCAAGGTATTAGGATAAATTGCAAAGAGCTAACACGACGTGTTCATAACGTATAAATAATGCAAATACATATATAAAACAGTATATGCATAATAAATAATCTCAATATTTATTCGGGATGATGGTGACGCGACTTTTATGGCGCGGAGGTACGATTTTCTGTAGTAATATTTTCTCTAAATTCGAAACTCACATTTGTCGAGATTATAATGGTTTTTCAGTGTTCTCCTCTATTCGCGCGTTTATCAGCGATCGATAGGAGATAAATGGACTTGTTGTCCATTTTCTATTTGTGTACAATCGCGATGATTGATTGATTACATGGGAGCCCCAGCGTTATTTGACAATGAGCACGATAGCTCTTATGCAGCTGTACACACGTGCGCGGGATATGTGCATAGGGAAATAGAAACGCTGCATTAGTTATGTCGTGCCGCAAAGTATGCCTCAGTGACGATCAAACGTTGGATGATTACAGGTACGCTGTTTGGCTTCCGATGTCGTTCATTACAACGATAGAACGAACTAACGCGACAAAGAGCACATGCGCTCGATATTGACGTCCGCAGCCTCGCACGATACTCGTGCAAAGATGTCGAGATACTAAACTTTCATTCTGCATCGCGTGTTTCTTCGCTTTTCCTCATGATCATCGTTGTCGCACGAACGACTTGAATGCGGCTTTTCAATTCGCTATGACATGCAGGTGTCGATTTAAATTGTTATATGGAGACTTTTTGTCCCAGATATCGCATTTCTTCACGCTCGTCAATTTTGGGTGAACATGATATGATTCCTCTTAATAAAAACAGAAATTTCGGTACAATTTTCCGCGGATCGTTTTATCGCACGGTATCTCTGTCTCTGTAATTCGAGACGATACTATGCATATTGGATCAGCTAAACCTGTGTGGCTTCTAACGTCATCGCAACATAATCGATATGTGTACATGTGGACACGTATACATATATGCTCAAGCTTCGTCCATCTTCATCCATATAATTTCGAACTTCTTTCATCTATTCTGCGCTCATTATTATTGCAGCTATATCGATGTATTTTAATTGCTCGTTACTTTCTCTTACGTTCTCATAAATACCGCAAATGTCGTTTCTGAATGGAATCATCGAATTGGAAGATTGCCAAGGGATGGTTTAGCCAATTGCATATTGATGCGAAATCTTGCTTCGCAATTTCGCATCGACGTTACATATTTGTAAATTTGCATGCGAACGTATTTCGGATGCGATCGTTAATTTTATTCGCGTCAATGTGTTACGAAATAAAACGCTAGTAATTTAAGTGAGTGAGCGACGATGAGGCCACAATAATTATGAATTGCGGTCGCTTTTATTCAGTTCACTCGTGTACAACATTAATAGGACGTAACGGCAAAAAGCGAGCGACAGCGGCATATCATTGATTTAATGATGGTTGCCTGATCAATATATATATATATATATACATATATTTTCAGATCATTTAAAAGACAAAATGCAATGCGATGATTTAATGATACATCCACAATATAACATCATTATCCCTCAAATGTGCCAATACTACTCCGATCGATCATCATTAATATATGATTCTAAATTTTGTGACAAATACAAATGACAAATACATTTTCCAATATCATAAATTTACTTGATTCAATTTCATGGTCCATATAAACGACTTTAATGTCTGTCCAGTTTAAATTTTTCCTTGAGAATGGAACAGAAATATAGACACGGGGCATTAATGTCTGTCTTCTTCAGAGAAAAAGATGATCGATGAATACAGATATCTCGTTTGAAAAATTCGTTCATTCGACTGCCATATGATTCTTACGCTTCGGCAAAGAAAGAGTAGGAACTTCGTGATTGTGATCGTTTTGATGAGACACAAGTGTCTCCATTCTCGAGCCAGATGTATGCAGGATTCAGACACGTTGACCGATAAAAACGCTCGACGGACGAATCATCCTCGCGAGGGGCAGGAGAAACTTCGTTTTCGATATCTTATGACGAGGTAATTCTGTCGCGCAATCTCCAGCAAAGCGTTAAGGCCGCGAGCGATAAATACGAGGGTTGAAAGTGGAAAAGCAACTGCTCGGATCGAGCCGGATGGATATAAAAAGAAATTACTGGCCTCTCAGACGCACTTGGACCTCCAAACGCGCGCTCATGTCCCGTTTCTCTCTCGTTCTCTTTTTCTCCTTTTTTCCATCTCTTCTTCTTGTCCCCATCGTGTTACCCTTATAGTTTCCATCTCGCTTTCTTTCTTGCGCGATATTCTCTCGCCATTTCTCTGTGCCCATTCTCTCTTTTATTCCAGGTTTATCTTCCGCCTCTTCCTCTTTCTCTCCTTTTCCCTTTTTGTTCGAGCTATTTCCCGATTCCGCTGCCCCACACTCGTAACCTGAATTATAGATGTCCCTCACAGACTTGCCTTCGTTTCTGGTTCAAGAAGGATAGCACGCTCGAGACATTATATTCATATACGAACACGAAACGGGAACACCATCAGAAATTAGACTTTTCGCCGTGCGATCTAAAGTATTCATGACTCGAACATAGTCGGTCGCTTCTTGAAGCAACATTATATTCTATAATGTATTGCATTTTGTATGCCACTTAAATTAATGGCAGATTTTTTATCTTATTGATATACCAAATTAATTGAGAATAATCGTAGTATTAGGATAATCGGAAAGATAATCAGATAGATAATCGGAACATTTTTCCGGTATAGGATATCCAATTAAAGCTGTAACATCGTTGCAAATGAAATTTACGTAATAAATTGCAAATCTATTGAATGACATTCGTCGCATCTATTTATTTTATATACTATATATCAATAAAAAATATTTTGCACTTTAATGTCTGAACTGTTTTGACGTATCTCAATAATACAATAAAACTTTGTAGTGATAAAACATAACAAAATAACAATGGTATAGATAGAAATGGAAAAGAGCTTAATCATTTACGATGCACAGTAGATAAACGTAAGCAAAAACTAAATTGATTGGTCTTTAAAATAAACTGAAAAACACGCAGTATCAAGTTAAGAACGGTAATAAACAATAACTTCAATGAAATGTTCAACAAGATTCAATGAACGTGGACCGCACGTGAATCTTTCTAATATTTCTCTTCTCGATTATACTAAATATCTCCTTGTTCGGCAAGTCGATATATAAGAAACGGATATGTTCATAAAATTGAACAAAGCCACGAGATCTTTTATGGCCATTCAACACAACTAGCAGTCGGCGTACACCAGAGAATTAATTCAAATTAAACATAGAAGGAGACATGTATGTCCATGGCAATTAATCAAATTATTAAGCCTGGCCGGATTGCAACCGGCACGCATTATTGTTGTTTCGCGAATATTTGAACCTAACGATAACGACATAATCGCATATAATGGAAGCCTTTCCCAGGCGCAAACACTTCGGTGAACTGCGCGCTCAAATTTATTTCTCAGAATGTAAATTGATTCGCTCGCGCCGTTGCATAATTATCTTTACCAAGTTATGTGCAATAATTTATCGTCGTTGAATTCCACGCGCATGCGACTGCAACATTGTTACAGGTGTGTGCGAAAGTCTACGTTTACGTTAAATCTATGTGAATGCGAGTGCAAGATCACGTGTGGTCCGCGCTAAAACAAGCGGCTAAAACGAGACGCGTTAAAGGCAACGGGAGGCACCCTACAAACTTTGTTAACGCGCCATTATCACCACCGGAAACGCTACGGATCAACTGCAATGCATCTTCGCTCATGCACATCGTGCCGTGCACGAAGACGCCACGGGAAACTTTATAAATTCAGTGTGCAACTCTCCTCCTCTCTCTCTCGCGCTTGCGCGTGCGGCGCGTCGCATCGTCTGTCGCGCGCGTCCCGAAGTTGTATATCACGCTGAATATTTCGGGCAATTGATATTTATAGTCCCCACGTGCGTTAGTCCCGAATTGAATTTGCGCATAAACGCGGAAAATTTCCCAGTTCGGCGCGGCGTGTTCCCGGCATAAGCGCAGCTGCACGCGCGCCTGCTCGCACACGTACGCCGCGTTTTATCTGAAGCCTAAATTCCTCGCACCTCGTGTACAATATATTTCGCGGCAGTTTGGAACACAGTGTACCACGTACTTATACATATTGGGAAATTCAATTACGTGCGATTTCGTTTGATGTTTCAGAAGGCCGAAATTTAAAAATGATTTCCGTAATCAATTTTTCGCGTAGTTTAATAATACAGAATTAAATCATTGAGAATATTTTTAGATATGCAAATAAAATTCGTAACTATATTAATCATGTTTAAAAATTGGCCCGTACCAGAATTATACGGATAATCTAAAAGAACGCAGCGTTGTGGTTCACTTACGGCGACGATTCAGAGAAGTTTCAGCTCGGCTCGCAAAGCGGCCTGCTAATGGATATTCTAGGATATAAAGAACGAGTTTGCGAAACAGGCGGGTAATAGATGAAAGGAAAGGAGAACGGCGGCGAGCCGTTTACGATGCGTTTTCGCGCATTTGCGAAATTGCCAGTAGCAGAAGCTTTCGAGGATACGACGTGTCTGCGTCGCGACGACGTGCGTCCTACGGTTTGCATCTGCAACAGATAGGCGACACTTTAGCCGATACGTTGCGCCAAGTCGCTGACATCCCGAGGATCGATCCGTTACTTCGAAAGCGTTATTTGCGCACGCGGTGGCACAGAAATGCCACGAAAATAGGAATCTACACTTGATATTGATGCCGACGAAATGCAAAAGCAGATTTCCAACTAATTGCGTTAAGAATTTCCATTTTGGCGTGCACTAATGGACTATTCGAAGAGGAATCGAGAAATATATCTGTACACAACAAACTAATAGTCTCATATTTACGTTCAAAATATTCTAATGAAAATGGACGCGAAAAGCATTTTGCGCATAATTACATGTTGAATAATAGACGCAAATGGAGTTGGAATTTTTATTATTTCACGGGATTGGCGTTTATTAATAGCGTCTTACTCCACTTTGGAAATGCTATATAACTTGGCATACATATTGAATGATCCTTTTCGGCGAACAAAGTTCATTTGATGGAATGCTCGTATTACATGACGTAAAGTCGTATATCAGAGAGTATATGTAGCATATTTGAAACGTACAAATGTCATCGATTATTAAATATGCGTCTCAAACTATCTTGCGTGTTTTTATTTACAACATACACTTGTAGAAATATATTCAAAAAACGTATATAAATTTAGAATCTAAAAGGACATATTGTAACAGCGAGAGAAAAATGGCTCTGCGACATTATTTGTTCCTTTCTGAAAAGGGAATCATTTTTTAAACGTAATCGAACGTGGGACTTAAAGTCTAATATATCTTCGTAAAAAGGAAATTTGATTAAATCGAAAGCAAGAAGTGAATCCTTGCAACGAGCAATCCGGTAAACTATTAATCCAATTACTACAATCACGCCGTCACCCATTTTATGAATCCAATTACCGCATTTGTTAATCCAATTATCGTCAATCGCGACATACCGTCCATATTTGACGACAATGTCCATATTGCACACTCATAATAATCCTCCTGAGATATATCAATAGCATAGTGATCGCGCGGTACGCGAACGACCGATAAATTATTTGTGCACGAGTCCGTGCTCGAACCGATCGAAGAATCTCTGCTGGGCCCCGCATAAATTCGATGAGAAACGCTCATATACGATTTTCGAGCGTACGTTCGGTTTATCAGCAGTAACTTCGGTCCCTTCATATCGCGCCAATAATTCCTCGCCGAGTGCAAAGCTGGTGTCGGTCCTTCCACCAACCCTCCGGGCCGTCCAAACCGCCTTTTCCTCCTCATCCTCCTACCTACTTCTTTCATCCCTCCCGACCACCCTCTCGTGAAGATTCTTTACCGCTCTTTCCCGCGGTGCCGGGACGAGACGTACCGAGGACCTGCGAGAATTTATCCGACAGATAAAAATGTCTCTCGGAGTTTATACAGCGAGAGAAAGAGAGTGAGAGCTGGGGGATTTCAATAAAACCCTCGATTGTAAAGTACAGATAGGGAGAGGCCGTCCGGATGTTACACGGGTCAGTGAAGTTCAGTCGGTATCGTTCCTCCCGGCTCGTTCACCTCCAATGACTGCATACCTCGGAAGAGAAGGCACTCTTTGCAATGATATCGATAAGCGAGACCTTATCTGTTCACTTCGCACGTCTCTGAACCGACTGTTCCTGATTACCCTTTCTCTTTCTCTCTCTCTTTTCTCTTTCTCATGGCTATTAAAATTTTAGACCCTCATCTGTTTAATGTGAAACCGTAGCACCCTTCTCTTTTTTTAACAATTCGAGAATTACGACTCGAAGGAATTTATCTGATAAACTTGTAAGGCAGATCCTATAAAACCGGAGGCTCGATCTTTTCAAATTAACAGTGAATTGGGTACTTCGTACTTCTGACTTTTCATTCATATAAAAAAGTAAGTTCGCGATTAAATATCTTTCTATATCAATTTTTTATAATATAAAAAGCTTATACATTTTACTTGCGTGATTGTTGCGAACCGATACATGTTCTCAAATTTTAATATACTAGGATATTGTTAATGATATTGTTCACGTACATATATATATAACATACACACAGTATGCATATACATTTTTCTGCACGTGTGTATGCACTCGCGTGTCCGCACACACACACGCGCGTGACAGGCGGTCGAGCGCAAAGCGGATAATTAGTGCGGCGCGTCCGTGCAGTCTCACGCGGCATTAATTACGTAAGCTCGGGTGCGCGTGTGTGTCCACTCGATGCGCACACGTGCATACAACCACACCATGGTGGACATGGTGGACATCGAGGTACGTTTGTGCACGCACCACGGTCGGTGGGTCGGTGGACCCGCGAGACCACGTGCAGGTTCATTCGTCGCAACTCACACGCGCATTTTCCTAAGGTGTCCTCATGTCCGCACGTAATAGCCGCATTCGTGCGACACCGTGGCCGACACCATGACCATACCATATCAGCGAGCTTGGACCAGCACTTTGCGGCACGATTTATGGGACATTAAAGCAACGCGCGACTCCGAAACTACCGCCCGCGCCGCTTTGGCTAGCGCCTCGCTCGTTCGTTTCAGGTTCTTTCGCGCACGTACAATACGTACAAGAGGGATGCACGGATGCGGGGTACACGTGTGCGCGTCCTCGGCAAATCCAATCCGGGTAGGTATGTTTCTCCCCCCGGTGAGAGATCGGTCCGGCTGGCCGCGTCGTCCTTCCTCTGATAAAAATCAACCGTAATTTGACGTCGCTCGATGCGCGACGTCGAGTTTTCGGATATTTCACGTGAACGAATCGATACGCACGACAGCCACGAGTTGAGCGAAGCTAATTTCGAAAGAAGGCAAGAAAAGAACGAGGACGTGATTTACACGCGATCCACGCGTCTTGACAGCTTCCATTAGACTCATCGCAGTTGTCTTTTCTCTTGCATGGCTGTCCGGACATTATGGAGTGAAGTAACTATTCCGATAACGGCGATCCTATATGTTATATATATAATATAATAAAATAATAAAATATAAAGAAAAAAGGGTTGAAAAGAGAAGCTAACACAAATTATGATAATGTAAAACTATCCGGAAAATATCCATCGATATGCAGCGCAATTATATATTATTATTACCACGCAATTATTTTCATGATTAACATTAACATTATATAATTGATCGAAATAGGTATCACTATAGAATATACATATCCGCTGTTATTAATTAATTATTTGCAGTTTAGTTGAGCGATTCAAATATTATCCTCTCGCACCAGACCGCATTTTAACATTGCGCATATCTTTACATTATATTTTTCAACTCTCTTCGCACACGCGGGCGAGATAGTATTATCGTCGGTCGATTTATTCTCGAATTTATAGTTTACTTTGGCGGGTGCACAGACATATCCTATATAAATCCACCGCAATCACGAAGGATTTCCAGTTATGATAGCTTTGGAACGTGCGCAGCGGCGTTATCAAAGTCAGCTCTCTCTCTCTCTCTCTCTTTTGTATCAATTTCAGTATCTACGAGAAATTCACGGGCGTCGCGTGTGCGCTCGCATTCGCGCGCGCAAGAGCGCACTCGATAGCCCTGCGATCGTCTGCGATCTTTGGAAACTCCGGCTGAGCCCGGCGCTGTATTTCTTCTGGGCGACTTGAGGATTTGGTGCTCTTATTCATCTAGCAATCTCAATCGGCTCGGTATTGGCCGGATATGTACGTTTTTACGATAGCCGGAAAGGTTCGGGAGGTCCCTTATACTTATTCGACGATCCTTATCGATCCCATCCCCCTTCCTTTTTTATACGGGCGCACGTTCGTCCCTTCCGGCGCATCAGCGACGCTCATCATTATTACGTCGATGGCTCTGCGGTAGATTAGAATTTTATATATATCGAGGATGGGAAATCGATTATTATATGTGAAAGAACGTCGCTGACGGATTTTTACGACAGTGCGGATTGAATACTTTATAATTAAAAAAAAGAAGGAAAAATCCCGGAAAGGTATCCGAGATATTCCATGCATGTGTTGGGAAATCGCCCTCGAATTCGCTTTGCGCAGTTTATAATAATAATTGGCCATCATCGCAGATTATTATTATATATATCATATTATAATTTTCCGATTAAAGAATAAGATCGCTCAAGATTACTTGAAGATCTAAAAGAAACTTTTCTGTTTCAATATTTGCGAATCGTATCGATGTCTCAAGAAGGATTATAGTATTGGATATAATGATTAAAACTTTCAGAATACTGTGACCCGTTCTCTCTCTCTCTCTCTCTCTCTCTCTCTCTCTCTGTCTCTTTCAATCTCTTTATCGCACCGTCGGCAGAAATTTCGGCGTTGCTTTAGACGTAAAGCCATGTTAATCAAATTTCCAACCAACTGAACAGTCTCTGGAGAACTTATTCCGCAGACGGGTAGAAATAGATCATAATAACTAAGCAACGAACCAACCAAGCATTTCCTATGTACATTAATTATTGGAAAAGCGGGAGTCTTCTCGCCATAGAAGTCTGCTGTCGTGTATAACCATAAAGACAAAATTTAATTATTTCGTAAATCCTGTTTATCTCGGGAAAACAGATTTCTGGAATTATTAACAATTATGTAGAATCAATTCTGCGCTGTTTCTACAATATAACTTTTCAAACAAAAATATAGTAGCAATAAAAGATATTTAATCTATGTCGAGATCTATAGCATTATAATACCTATAATAAAATATGATATACTATATCCATATCTCTCAATATATTTGCTTATTCATTATTTGTGCAGAGCGCAAAGGTGATTTCAGATATAGCAAATATACAAATACAACATATACCAGATATACAAATATATCGCTGGTCAAGTACGGGGATTGTATTTCAGTGTAAGCGATACACGTAACGAGAATTGACTTTTCTGCCGTGGATGCAACGAAAACCATGATGAGTTGTTAAGAAATGTGACGCGAGAACATTGCCTTCACGATAAATAGATAAAAAGATTGCTGTTGCTTCATTGAGACAGAAACGAATCTAGCGTCATATGAAAACCTATCAAACGATGACGTTCAGTAGCTGTTGCCACGATAGAACAAATTAGACATAAGTGCAGCGCGCGCGAACAGAAAGAAACTTTATATTCACGGAATCCCAGATCAAACTCTCAAAAAATCACTCAATAAGGCATCCAGTAGATTGGTGAAACAATGCTTCACCCAAGTTACGAAAGTCACTGCGAATATTTAACGCGTGTTTAAACTTCGTTTAACTTTAACCACCGTCAGCGAGTTATCAGTACGGTATAACGATGGGCTTTCAGGATTTATAAAAAGCATCTGCTCGCTCAAAGAAGCAACCCTTAACTTCGTCAGCGTATTTATGTCGACAGCTGCAAACGTAAGACAGCGATAGACACGTCGGATCGTCGAGACATCCCCGTTCGAGAAGAAGCGGAATACATCGGGCAAGAGAGATGGCGAGCGGAAGAGAGGGTGAGAGGAATGTTTCAGACTCCATTAGTTGAATTGGAGTGGGAATACCGGGTGGTCCCTAAACACCCCCTCATATTTCGGACAAACGTTCGCGCCCATCGACCTGCCCGGTCCTTGCGAGGAGCGTATAGCCACTGCCCGCCCCTGCCTGCCAGCTTGCTTTAAATATGAATATCGTATTTTGAAAACTTAATTCCATACATATCAAGCGGCTATATCATGATATATTGTTTGAAATTGATATATTCGAAATAACTGATATTTTTTAACAAAATTTATTGCGATTGATTGGTCAACCGCTCTTCAAAGTGAAGGAGCGATATTTTGAACGAATTTTATCTTCATTATTCATGAATTAGAGAGAAAAGCTGTCTGAATTGTTCATTTTAATGAGGATTAAAAATTACTGAAAAAAGGTTGATGATGTCAAATAAATAATAATGTAAAAGTATCAGGGTAATTTGTCTTCTTCATATTTTATTAGACGTGTTAGAAAAACAATTTTACATTCGAAAGTTACATCCGATCTAATATCGAACCAAGTTTTTATTCAAGAGCTTTTTGCGAGATTTTACATTTATTAAACTTTATATGCGTTACATGTGTATTTATCATGAAACATACCTACTAAGATTCGTGTAGAATGTGATGGTACATCTTCAGCACGTCCGCTACCGACAGATATCATCTATTCATTCGGTGTTAATAAAGCCATTTTGGTCGATCATGCACGTAGCGACTTTAATGTGGAGATAGCAAGCCCAACAATGTGGAAATAGACGCATTACTCACTCGACATGACGTAATTGTGTCACGTTACCGAATGCATTTAGCCCGTGCCATTCCTATATGGCACGCTAATTTCTCTGAAAGCCATCAATCATGAGGTCGCATGGGGTTATTCTTTTTTTTCTCCGCGTTCGGATATTACCTGTGATGTTGGTCCCTTGGTCCTCGACAGTGCAGCCGAAACTTACACGCGTCGTCGCCTTCCGACGTTTAGCTTTACATTGAATCGGTGTGCGCGCGCGACACAACGAGTTTTCCAGGACAAATACCAAAGTTAAGATGAGATAGACGGAAGATAGTCTGCGAGTTTACTCGCAGTAATACAGTAGTATTAGTCTGTACGCGCGCACGGCGCGGAGCGGATGCGATATGCCTTGTGTACTCTCGACGGAATTGATGCTTTTACACTGTTTGGGACCGCGTTACGACATAATTGCAATTACTCAGTGATGTAAATGACCGGCATTTACATGCAAAAGAGGAATGAATAAATATGACGGCATTAATTATACGCGAAGGATCGTTTCGCGCGGCCGCTGGATTTCCGTTGCCGACGACAGAGAAGAGAGAGAGAGAGAGGAGGGAGGAACCAAGGGGAATCTTGATGAATATTATTATATATGCTACGCTTTTTATATCGAATCCGCGTCGTTATCCTGCGTGCAGCCGCGCTCGCGCGCATCGCGCGCCCGATATCGAATGTATTTTATATCGCAACCGGGCCGAAGCAATTTGAATTCCATCCCGGCGTTTCGATTTTTAAATTGGAGTCTCTGGATGTATTACTTCGGAATTGATGCGCGGTTCTATAACAGTTCATAGCTCTCGCATATGATGACTTTATAAAATCATACCGTTTTCATACATATCGCATGCGGGCAAACGGTTGTTCCCGGTTAAATCAGGATTGTATCCCGCTTGATGTTGCGACCGGTATTTTTTTGTTACTCGGCTTCACCTGACGCGGCCGGGTCCGCCGCTGTCAGGTCGCTAATTATTAAAATATACTAAGACGATACATGTACTGGGCGCCAACTGATTTTTATAAAACCAGTAAAATTAATAAGGTCTCAGGGGGTGAATAATTGGGAGGACCCTTTTTATATAATATTGGCTATCGGAACAATACTATACTCTACATAATATACAGGGTGTTTCCTAAGTAAGTAGACAAACTTAAGGAGGATATTCCTTGGCTTATTTTAAGAAGAAAAGGTCATATAAACATATGTCCTAAACTGCTTTGTTTTCCAAAAAAAAGTATCTGTCATTGTAAATACGTCTTGCTTAACGAGCGTTTCCATTAGCAAGACCGTATACGAAATGCATATCTGCCATTTCGGCGTTTGTGTAATTTACCATAATTAATAAAATTACTAAACTTAATAGGAACTAATAAAGTTTGCGTCAAAGATAACGTGATAGCAGTGATGCCGGATAGCGTGCTTTTGCAGTACGAGTCAACAGCGGTGGGGATGGAGTGGGAATGGTCTCGCGGCGGCCGCGCGGCGCAGTCTGAAACGAGTGTTCACTTGCGGCGCCGCGAGACCATCCCCACTCCATCCCCATCGCTGTTGACTCGTACTGCAAAAGCATGCTATCCGAAAAGTGAACGAAAACAGTGATGTACTTTTTTTGGAAAACAAAGCAGTTTAGGACATATGTTTATATGACCTTTTCTTCTTAAAATAAGCCAAGGAATATCCTCCTTAAGTTTGTCTACTTACTTAGGAAACACCCTGTATATAGACGATCGACAAGATATGATTGAGAAATAAATAAAAACGTTAGATGAAACTTCCAATACTATATAATATTGGGTCGTCCGGAAAGTTCGTGCCGATTTTGAAGGAAAATTCAAAGGCAACATTTTTTTATGTCGATAACTATTTATTGACTTATGTATGCACCGTTTTGTTTCACAACCTTTGTCCATCTTTCACGCAACTGGAAGATTCCATTCTCCCAGAACTTCTTAGGTTTCTCGGCGAAAAACTCCTCAAGGTGGTTTTTTATGTCGATCAAAGAGTTGAAGTTCTTGCCGCTAAGAGAATTTTGCAAAGACCTAAATAAGTGAAAGTCTGAAGGTGCAATGTCTGGTGAATACGGTGGGTAAGGTAGCACATCCCAGCCAAACTCCAACAATTTTTGTCGGGTAGTCAAAAAAACATGAGGTCTGGCATTGTCCTGATGGAACACGACGCCCTTCCTATTAGCTAATTCTGGACGTTTTTCCTGAATCGCTGTCTTTAATTCGTCTAGTTGCAAGCAGTACTTATCTGCATTTATCGTTTGGTTGTGTGGTAGGAGCTCATAATATAGGATTCCTTTCCAATCCCACCAGACACAGAGCATGACTTTTTTTGGATGAAGGCCGGCTTTCGAAGTGGTTAATGCTGGTTCATTTCGCTTACCCCAGGATCTTTTTCGTTCTACATTGTTGTAAATGATCCATTTTTCGTCACCCGTCACTAATTGCTTCAAAAATGGTACGTTTTCGTTGCGCTTGTACAGCGAGTCGCAGATGGAAATGCGATCCATTAAATTTTTTTCGGCCAAATTATGCGGAACCCATACATCATAGCGACTTACGTAACCAAGCTTCACTACATGATCGTGGACAGTGGTTTTCGATATTTTCAGTATCTCTGCTAATTCGCGTGTCGTGTAGCGCGGGTTATTCTCGATCAGTGTCTTGATTTGGTCATCATCAGTAGTAGAGGGTCTGCCCGAGCGTTCTTGGTCTTTAAGGTTAAAATCACCAGCTCTAAACTTAGCGAACCACTTACGTACGGTTCTTTCAGCTAAAGCGCCTTCTCCGTAAACAGAACATATCGAATTTGTTGCTTGTGAGGCATTTTTGCCTTTCCGGTAATAGAAAAGCATCAAGTGTCTAAAATGTTCTTTGTTTTCTTCCATCTTGAAAAGAGTACAAAACTGACACGAATCAATTTATCTGAAACAACTTTTTTCCTAAAGATGCGTTGAAATGTCACCTTTAAGCATATGTATATAACTCGTATGTTTTCAATAACATTGATATATTCAGACATGTTCCAACGCCATCTATTAAAAATCGGCACGAACTTTCCGGACGACCCAATATAAATTTGCTTTAGGCAGAATTGTACAAGTTTAGAGTACTCGCAATTCACGACGGGAGGTCTCTTACTCTGTCAGCCTTTAGTAGGTATATTATTTTGCAGTCTCGACTGTAACCGTCTACGGATGATAGTATTTTATCAAACGGCGATCCGGCTTCTCGGGAGTTGACCCCTGGATCCTGTTAACTTTAGACAAGCACAGCCATCACAAGAGTGCCACACGGTGATCCTGCTCCTTCGAGCATAGGCCGGGTACGGTGCCGTCGGTCATTTGCGCATGCGTTCCTTGCCATCGATGGATCGATGCCAATCGATATTTGATGCTGACAGTCGATATAACTGGGCATACGCCCCTGGTCATCGTCCATCCTCGTCTGTTCTATGGGTGGAAACACACCTCGCTGTTCTCTCTTCGCTCCCGTCCACATCGGTCGCCTTCTCACTGCGTCTCCTTCGTCCACAATTCGGTGACCAGAATTGAGAACCTCCCGTTTGTCGAAATACGAGCAGTGCAAGGTTTATAGTGCAACAATTCAATAATATAATACAATAATTTAACAATTCATACAACAGTTTAAAAAATCAATGATAACTTTCAATAATTTCAAGAATTTCAATGACATATTAATAGTATATAGAAAAAATATAACCACATATAAATACGAACATTTACCAAATAAATATATATATATAATAAAATATTTACAATATTTGTATTATTACAAATACTTCCGACGAGCCGGATCACGTCGACGTTGGGGGAACAAACTTATACTGTCACAATGTTAAAACAAGCGACCAGATCAAGCAGCAGTCCTCTGCGACGTCTATCTATTTATTCAATATAAATACAACTAACCAACCGTGTAAAAAGAGTGATTTGATTCAATTGATGTTACACGTTATTGGCCCCAAAGGAAATTGCGCTTGCTGTCAGACCTGTGCTGCGATTAATTTAATTCTTCTCGCAATTAATCGTGCACACATATAATATATGTCTGCAATGGAATTGATTTTATATTATGCAACAATTCATTTTGTAAGAGATACCGATTTTAATCGGCCACGACAAGATATCGTTCCCATAAATTATCGGCAAAACTCGCCGCAAACGTGACATCATAATTATAATTTCATTCTGCCGTTTCACGTGGTCGGTCGAATTACTTGGTCCGTTATCTCGAAATTGGCGTGTACATTGAGATTGCCCGCTATCTTGCCTGCGCTTCCCTCGCAAAGGTATTGCGCGAAGGACCTAGAGCGTAAATGAAACGGCACGGGCGATCTCACTAAGAAAGGTATACGCGACCAGTTCCAATTGCCGGACTCGCTCTCTCGAATTTCGGATACGTGAATCGAAACTGCCGTGATGTGCAACAACGTTCTCAGAAAGTCAATGGTCTGAGAAAGAAGGAGGGGAAATAAATAAATGGCGGGTACAATATGCTTTCCTCTTGGTAAAGGAACGTGGATACGTATAACGATACTGTTATTAACAACGATTAATTGAGTTAACGTAAACAGCAATGAAAATCGCACGAACTCGCGGATGTTTTATCAATTATTTTAATTCCCATTAGGATTTATGACAAAAGCGGGATGATCGTGGGATCAAATATGACGATACAATATCGATTACTCTACCCGTTACGGTCGTGGACAACTTTAAAGCGCGGAAGCACGAAGCGTTGCAGATACAAAGAAAATTAGATTCCAGCTTCGAAACGGCAAGTTCTCTCTCTCTCTCTCTTTGTCTGTCTTCCTCCTTTCTTCCCCTCGAGATTCTCGAATTTAAGGAAAGTATATTGCAATCGTCGATGGAACCTGCAGAAAGAGGACCGGGGGGAGGGAGAAAAATCGAGTTGGCGAGCACGGTGGAGCCCTGCCCGGTAGGCAGATATACGTCAATAGAGAAACCATCTGCTACCGATGGAGCCAACGTTGCTGTCTATTCTGTGGGGTACATGCCGCGCACATACATGTGCGTACGTGTGTGTAATATACGTATACGTGTATGCAGCATCACGTCGATCTCACGATCTTTTTCTCGGCAACATACGGCAGCTGTGCCCAATTGAGAGGCCTCCTGTCACTGATAGGCTCGGCGACGTCATCGATGAGAGAGAAAGAAAGAGAGAGAAAAGAAGTAAAGTGCGAAAATAAAAGAAACCCACACGAATCAGTCATTGAGTTCGCGAATCGAGCCGGAAAATGCCGACTGGTTCGGAAAAATTTCGTATGGGAAAATTTCCTTTTCCGACCACGCGACGTTGCATGCCTCGAAAACGCGAATCCATCGCAATCATCTCTGTTCTCTTATGGTAGATCTTCGAGTGTCAAAGATGTTGAATATACTTCTTCGTTAAAGACGTTTGAGCGGAACGCGATCCAACGGGTATCTCCTTCGTAATTTCAAAGATAAAAGGCAGATGGGCGATGTTCGGAATGTTCACATTGTTCTGCTCGCAATTGCATTTTCTCGTCCCAATAGGAATTTGTCAGGTGACAAATCTCTCTTCTTCCCTCTCTCTCTTTCTCTCGGCGAGATTACCGCCTCTGTACTAAATAACAGTTATCTGAGTATAACTTCACGCGCGGAAGTGTACATACATATTGTGCCTTTAAAGGTAGATCGATTTTAGCCCGCCTACTTTTATCTTGCTTCGCTGAAGCCAGTTTTATATTCCTAATCTGTACCCGAAACTTCCTCAATAGTATGTGCAACCGCGTAACGACGGTATGCCAACAATAGCGGATACGAAAAAAAAGTCGAGGTAGAATGGGAAATCGAGATATATGCGGATGGTATTATATGGCGAGTTCTGTCATGGATAGATTGTCATCGTCCGCAAAATATCGGATGGATATACGTGCTAGCTTCTAAATGATATACTACCGTGCGTCGCGCGAATAACCCGGAAAAAAGGAAGGATAAAAAGCAAAATGCGCGAACTAAAGTTTAAATGCGCGTAATTCCAACAGTTCATTAAATCGGCCCTGCATTATCCTAAACTTCGTGCTTGTTTTATCGTTTTGTCGTAAATGAATTCTTTGATGTCTCATCATTATTAATTCATCGTATTTGTACATACATACAATTGCAAAAAATAAGTGCGCATATATGTATATATTGCAAATATTCTCTCTTTAAATCGTGAAATTCAGTCATGATTTACGTAACAAATAAAAGTTTTATTGTATAACAACATATACTCTCGTACAGATGCAAATAGTTGTCAATATGTAAGCTGTAAAAACTAAAACGAAAGGAAATGACAGCTTTTTAATCCTTTTAGAAACCTTTAAAATCCTTTAAAATTCTTAGAATAAACACTTAAAAGAACGTATCTTTAAAGAACATGTAACTACAAATATTTATATTTTTTTTACTGTAATCTGAGGAAAAAATGAGAGAAAAGTAAAAATAAATTCAAATATTCGACAAACGAGTTTTGAATGTGTTTTTATCGTTCAATATTTGTTTATTTTATTGTATCATTGTTATTCATACGAATTTCGTTATTTAACGATTTTACGAATCTTCGTTATAAATAACGTTATAAAATTGTTAAATTTAACAATTTTACAAGAACTTTACATAAACAATTATGCACTTTTACGTGACAAAAGCTGCGCACAAATCTTTCTCTTAATTGTCATATGATTTTTACAGAAAAGTGCAAAAATGGGATAAGTTTAAAATTAAATCACAATATTCGGAAAAACGGATGCTTCTTTTCTACTTAAAGACGTAATGAAATAATTTTATCCAACCAATTTTCCGGAAATCTCTATTTTAAAGAATCTAAAGAATGCCATCGGTATTACGTGTTTATATCTGTGCACATGGCGTTATTATATTATACATACGGATATATCCAATAGCCGAAGAGCGATATGCCAATTGCCTGCAAACATCGAACACACATCGACGCAGCGTTAGGTCAACATTCGTGCAAATTTTGATCTATAATAAAATTTGATGAAACTGCAAAATATCGAAAAAAATATCACATTCAAGTGAAAACAAACCAGGTAGTTGTAGACTCGAATTCGACAGGGCGTTTCCGTGATGAGAGTTCAACAGCCACGCAGAGAGGCCAACAGTCGGGCGTCCGGCCTACTTACTAACAAATTTGATTAAAACTTGCTTCCGATTCGCATACATTTGGTGTAATTATCGAGCAAAATGAGAAGTGAGGCAGTGAAGGGAATAAGGAGCAGAGTCACTTTGTCGGGCGGAGCACATTAAATTCAGAGGAATCTCATTGCCCAACGGCACCAGCTTCTCCATTCGCGAAACTTTTCAACGCAGCTCGCATAATAGGCACTCTCGTCCTATCACATTTTAATAATGCGCGAACGGTCCCTTCAGAACATACGGCCGCACGTATAATAGATGGAACGAACGCGTGTTTTCCTTTTTTCACCTTTATTAAATGTGCATACGTAAAAACTTTGACGGAAAATAACGGAAATGCATGAAAATGTCATTAGGAAATATGCGAAGAGAAAACATTTATATGATATGCGTATTAGTGAACCATGAAAGTGTACTTATTTTGTACTTATTTTGTGTTTGTCAGTGAAATCAATATATACACACACAGACACACACACACACACACACACACACATGTAGAATAGTTCACACTATTCATAGCCTGTATTTTAGCTTGTCGATATTATAAATTCCAATAATTAATTGTATCAGTTTGCATAGAATTCGCTGCAGCGTGGCAGCGTCGAAGTTGTACCGAATCAGCTTCGAGAACGAGAACGTGCTTTCGGAAATAGAAGAACGCGCTTCTAAAATGGCAATTATCGAGATACGTGATCGCGCATCGTTCTTCATTCGAGTGAAAATCAAGTTATAAAAATGAAGAGAACACGGAACGGGAAGGGGACGAAGTGGCGAGGAGATGGGTAAAAGTAATTTCAGAAGCGAAGAAGAATGGAGAGGAAACCTCGCCGTCCGTTCCGCATGAATATAGAAAATGTAGAGAACTTCAAACCACCAAGCTACCTACCGCCGACCACAAAGGAAAGATTCCAAAATAGAAATCCCTTAAAGAGAGACGTTTATCGGATTGAAGCGGAAGAGAGAATTCTTGCATCTTCGCGGAAAAGTTTGTCGATGAAGGAACGGCTTGTTCTCGAGAAATCATCATACCTGAAAGAAAGCGATGGAGAGGTAGCCATTGTCCCGTTCGCAAAAATAAGCTCCGCTCTTTGCAGAGCAATTAGCACGTCGCGCTAATTAGCAATAAATTATTTGGACTCTTTGGTGCAAGTTAAATGGCTGTGTGGCAGCAACACTTAAGAATTTCTGATCATTAGTTATTCGCAAAGGGGTAACTTAAGACATTTGTCCTTTGCTTCCGATCATTTACAATTAATTAATTACACTAATCATAATTACAAGCTTATAATTCATCAGCTAATCAATTAACCGATTTGTTAATGACAAGATGTTTCTTCATCATCGAAATATCGTTTATAAAATAATATAAAATAATATAAAATAGAGAGAAAATGTTGCTTATAATAGGCATCCGTAGAACTTCCGCAACTACGCGTAAGTAACGATTATCGAAGCAGTGAGAATCGTCGAAGGGTCGAATTGGCTGATGAAGACGTCTTGACCGACGACGACGGCGGTGGCGGAGGGATAATAGCGCGTAATGGGATATTTCAAGTGGCGGGACGGTTTCTTTTATCGGGTCTGGCATTTGAATGCAAAGTATTATTCAAATAGCACCACCGTTCGTTCGTTCGGTCGTCCGTTCGTTCACTCGCTCGTTCGTTCGTTCGTTCGTTCGAGTGTCTGCATCTCTCTTCTTTGGCTCTTTTCCTATGCTTCTCTCTCTCTCTCCCTCTTTCTCTATCTATCTTTCGTCTACGTAGCTACATCGTTGCACCATGGCGGCGCTTGCCCCTGGGACAAGGGGCTTCATTTCCTGATATTCAAATGCGCTCAAACATCATACCCGGCTAACCCGCCGACGCGCTCGACGGAGGTGCTGCAACGCGGTTTCCGCGTGGATAAGCCGTACCGCGGCTATGCCGTTGCACTCGCCACTGAGGGAACTTGCGGTTTCTGTAGGTTGCCCTCTTTCTTGCTCCTCTGCTCGATGAAAGATGCAGATTCCCGCGGATACGGCGCGACAGGCAATGAAATCGTAACAACCGCCATTGACGTTCGATGAGTATCATTGCTGTCATCGTTTGGTACCGTTATCGTCGAAAATCATGCTTGAATCGTGCGTAGCACGCGTATTTCTCGATTATTGCAACAATACGAATATTTAGTCAGACCATCGATGCAAACGTTACGCTTCGTACGGAGTTGTGCTAACGGCGGAAAAACTGCCTTGCGGGTTGCGACTCACGGAGAAAATTAACGCGATATTATTGTGTTACGATCGTTTCGAGATGGAATCCGCGAATTGCACGAGTCTTCTTTTACCTTGCTCCTTACGAGTAATCACGAGGAAAGATACGTGGAATCTCCACAGCGAACAATGCTGCTCGATACGCGCGCCCTGGAATCTACATTTGCGTTTCTTTGACGTTGTCTTGCCTCGCTTGATCATTCCTCCGTTTCGTTTCATTCTATTTTCAAAGCGGAAGGAAGGACTACCACGTGAATTAGAGATGATACGAGACTCTTCGAGAGCGCAAGCTCTCCTCGGACCCGGTCGATGTACTGCCGGTTTCCGGTCCGTCGTGCATGTCGTCGGGAACGGACGAAAAGACGGAAGATCCCTGGCACGACGTAGAAGGAACAAATAAAATAACGTTCTGGAGAGGAGAGGACGATTCCCGGAAAGGAGTTTCGTCTGGGGACATTGAATCTTGGATGAGTAGCAGGACGACAAATTGCTGGATCAAAGCAGCTACTATAGTATCGCTATACACGAATTTTTGTACATCGATATAATTTTGTATTTATATTTTAGCATGTCTTTATATCTCTACATATCTTTCAATACAATTTCAATTATGTTTGTTGCACAATACTTTTGCGATGAAAAAATGATACATTAATAAATATTGATTACTTCATCTTCAGTGTTATCCGAGTTATTTAGTTAGATGTTATATCTCTCAAGAGTAGAGATTTTTTCGAAACTTTGTAATCCATTTTAATCTTGTTACAAAAATACGCGCGACAGTAGTTCATACAATAAATAAAATATAAAGGTTTCGTGACGGGAGAGGAAGAGAGATTGAATGTCGTTAATGATTAAATAGCCACTATAACGGGACATTTTACGAAACTGCATCGCAAATATCACGACGACAATTCCTCGAAAGATAAATTATTCGAGCGAATAACGAACACATTTAATGTAGAGGCGCGAGTCACGGAGACACATATAATTTTATGGAATACGAAAGAATGGAAAGTCGCGTTATCGATCGGTATGCAATCGATGCGATAAGATCGCGACATAATTTACTCAAGAATCCGACTGAGAAACCTTTATTAGAACGTGACTGCCCAAGTTTCGCGGAATTTTTTCCTTTTTCCTGCAGTTCGGAAGTTTTCTCTCTTATTTCGTTCCTGCCGCGGCGAGCAGAGCGAGCGAAGGAAAATCCTTCTCTCTTTTTTTTCACGATACGCACAGAAATTCAACCCGTTCAAGCACTGCGAACAGGTTTAATAAGGTCAAGTCGACGGAATTTCCATGTCGGTGTCCTCCATCTTCTTGCCATTTTTCCGCACACGTCGTCTGGCCATAATGCAACGGCTTTTTTCATCAGCACCGTCTGATGTTCATGTTGGACGGTGTTTTGTATGAAAAGTAGACCATAACGCGCAGCGCACCGTTCGCGAACGAGCTTCAGAACCCTACTGACCTAGCCTGCGTGCGATACGGGTGCTTTTACGATCTCATAGAAGCCGCACGGAAAAGCTTATTTGAGTTCTCGATGCGTGCAAGTCGGTTTTCTATTTTCACAATACAGCTCATTGCGTTTACGTTATTTTAAACAAAGCTTTTTCCGAAGAAACAGAATATTTTATCCCCTTCTGCCAGTGTAGTGACCTTGTGACGACGAATGTACGGAAATTTGAAAACTACATTCTTCAGCAAAATTAATAATAATTTCGCTAAAGAGGAAAGATCAGTTAGAAGAATATATTGTTAGACCGTTGGAATTAAGTTGAATATGTTACGTGGAACCGTCATATTATTATAAAACAAATCATAATGTTCTCTCAGTGCAACGGATACAGATGACGATACTGCAAATTTACCATCTTTTTACGCAAGCTCCTTTTTGCTCTAAACTTTTAAATATCAAATTTTTTCTACCGCAACCGTCTTGATAATCGGCTTAAGGCACGTCACTTTTTCTCGGGGTATTAAGGTCGCGGTGAGCTAAGCAGAATGCTTCATAAGAAACAGCCGGCCCACGGCGTGCATCCCTGGCAAGACAAACGTTTTTCTCAGAAAATGTAATTAATAATCCCGAATGCGCATGCATTACCGTAGGTTAATGTGCGGCGGTATAACAGCCGGGGCTGTTCCCGCTTTAGAACCGGGGGCTTCGCCCTAATGGCGGAGTCTCAGAAAACACGAAGCGTGAGTGTCACACTCCGCTCTTATTCTATATATATATACATATATATAACCTACATACAAGAACAGAATATATATATATATATATGCATATTCTGGGTTCTCCGCGTGTGCTTTTATCCAAATTGCAACGCCGCATTCGCGTCAGCCTTGAAACAAAATCATAACGGTGAACAAATTACGTCTTTCGAGAGCGTCGAGGTATTAAAGTAATTATATTTACCACCGATGATAAGTAGACGAAACGCGCGTGTTCCCTTCCCTACTCTCTTCCTCTTCCTCTACGAGCAGCATCATGCGCGAATTTTCCGAGGCGCGTACACGGAGGAGTGCACGGAAGCAAATTGGCCAAGCGGGAACACAAACAGCGACGATTTCACGGCGTTCAACTTTGTCGAAGGAAAGCGGTTTATCAAAGCGGAAGCGTGCTCCACGATTTCCACGCGTAATAACGTAAGGAAACTACTGCTAGTTATCGTATTCGTCTCGCAATTGATCCTGCAGGAGCCTCTCTTTCTCCATTTCTCTTCCGATGTAACTACTCTTGAAGATAACGCCAACGAAGAGAAAAAGGGAAAAAGAGAGATAGAGAGAACGGATGAGAATCTGTTAGCGACGAAAGTACCATGACATTCTGAAGGGGGTGAAACGAAAAGTGCAGTCCGCACGACGGGAACGACACGGGGGTCCAAAGTGGCGCGATAATGAGAAGGGAACAACGCCGGTGTGCGGACGAGGGACAACGCGAAGGACTAAGAATGAGAAGGAGAGAGTGCGAGAGGGTGAAAACGGAGATACGGGAGGGAGGAGGGCGTAGGAACGTTGAGTGCCGAGCAATAAGTTGGGGTGATAAATCGGCGAGGCTCGCGCGAGAAGTACCGAGGAAAGAGCCAGAGGTTCGCTGTGCGCACGATGGGCAAGCAACTCGCGGGGAAGTGGAGAAGTGGAGAGGAAAATAGGGTTGTTTCGGGATTAAAAACGGAGTGGCCGCGCGCTCCGGCTGCTTAAGCATGCAAATGAAAATAATTTATTCCGGAAATCTGCCGCGCGAGAAGCGATTTATCTCGCACGCACTTTCCGCACCGTCGATCTCGTGTGCGCGAGGTATTATCTTTCCGGGGAAATGGTGATCGCGATAGCGCGATACCCATAAAATATAATAAACCGTTTTATTACTGATAATACTGATACATCTAAACGTCTTTACATATTTTGAAATAGTTGCTCATTTTATATCTATAATGATTGGAACTGTTTCCAAATATGTGTATGTTACGTGCCTTAAAATATTAATTTTAATCAACTTTGTAATTAAAAATATGTCATGAGTGTCTTATATCAAATAAATTAATAAAGGAATAGAAAGCTATATATATATATATATATATAATAACGGTTTATTTTGGAGCGGCTTATTCTTAGTCGACCAGAAAATATTTGTTACTTTCGATATTTGCTTTCATTGTTATTGACATACATATTTTATTGACATGAAGTATTTTTTTATGAAATTTTTAGTGACTGTTTTAGTGAAGATGAAATCTTTTCAGTTTGCTTTTTTTTTACTTTTATATTTAACCGCAGTTTTCAGTTTTTAGTTTTTAGTTTTCAAGTTGCTAGTAATTATTTAGAGATCTATATATATATATATATATATTATATCAAATAAATTAATAAAGGAATAGAAAGCTATATATATATATATATATTAAATATAAAAGTAAAAAAAAAGCAAACTGAAAAGATTTCATCTTCACTAAAACAGTCACTAAAAATTTCATAAAAAAATACTTCATGTCAATAAAATATGTATGTCAATAACAATGAAAGCAAATATCGAAAGTAACAAATATTTTCTGGTCGACTAAGAATAAGCCGCTCCAAAATAAACCGTTTCAACTTGCCAGATATAAACACGATTGTTCAATCAAAAGTTATATTTATTTTTTTTGCTAAGATTAAGGTAGGTTTTTTTAAATTTGGATGTGTCAGTTTAAAAAGAAATATCGTGCATAACAAACGACGATATCAGTGACACTTAACTGCTCGTTTACTTCGCGATAATCAAGCATGAATATTTGAGGGCGCACTGCAAGTTGAGTTAGACGCGACTCTCTGCGGTCGTAAGTTTCATAAAAAAATAAGATCAATTTCGCAGCTAAATTGATTTCATCGTCTTGTATGGCAAATTGAATAAGTCGACAGACAATCGATAGACAATGCGAGTAAAATGTGATAAATCATCGAGGAACGCGAAAAATACCGCAGCGCTTAGGAAAGAGATATTTCAAAGGAATATCTTACCCTTTTTTGCGTTTATCGCTACGTAATATTGAGGATATCGGTGAAATGTCTGTGGAAATACATGACGCACACTCACCTGTAACACACAAAGAAATATGTAATTAGCTTTACATTTTGCGTGATTATAATTATGCAAAATGCAAAGAATTGGTCGCCTTCGCGGACACGGATCGAGTTGAGCTTTACGCTCATATAATGAGCATGAAACACGTAGCGTAATACATCCAAAGAGCGAAAAGTACCCAAAGTACTACAACTCGGCATAAAAACAGCGGCGCCCCGAGTGCAGCGACCGGGATATTTAATGCACCCTGACCCAGTGATAAATTAGTTTAATTAGCGTCTTTATACGCAATATAATTCTTGTTCATTAACGAAGTAAACTGGAATTTCATCGTGTGCGCCACGCGTAACGCACACATACGTGAAAGGAAAAAGTAGCGAGAGACACGCACACGTGCACACGTGCACACGCATATTGTTGAGCCTCGCGGAGGCAAAAGAGTTGGAAATGTGAGATGCATTTCATACGGAAATAATCTCTACAAAGACCGCCGGTTCTTTTTTTCTTCCTTTCTTCCGTGTTTCCCATGGTTTTTATTTGGACGCGCGCGCTCTCTCATCGCCACGAGATCTCACATATCGCATAGCCGGTTGCGTATCTTTGAGCCTGGATGCGTATCAAATGAAAACATTTGCGTATTTGCATTTCAAGAGATCAGTATCCGGCTATCAATTTATATTCCATCGGCCGGCAAACGCCGCAGCGGATCACGCGGTACCAATAAAGATGACAGACAGTCACGCATTTAAACCGTTACACGACAAATACGTTACACGCTCCGTTTTGAAACGATAAACGATAAACGCGGATCTCAAGCGAAGATTCACCGGCGAATACCGAATTACCGGATGCGGATTCAACCGTATCAGATAGCTAAACGCACTTTTCACTCTTCTCCGCTTAACCTGATGCAAATCGCTCTTCTTCGCTCCCCAACTGTGTGCGAAATTTATACGCAACCGGAGCAGAAAACCGCTATCTTTTAATTTATGCGCTGCTCTGGGAATTTAATATTCTCGCAGCGTCTAAGACGCGCATGCTGCGGAGCCGCGGCGGAAACCTTTTCCCGCGGCGTGTAAAATTGAGAGGGATAACAGAACAGGAAAATGTGCAGTAGCGAGGCGAGAGAGAGACGAGAAAGTGCCTCGCGAAGTGAGACGGCTGCTAATGGTGGATGGTACTCGGGGGTACCCTTTTTCGCTAGGTCCGGTCTTTGCATCCCAAAAAGGGTTAACGACGCGGGGCGGTAACTCGCGGATTAGGCATGCCAGCACTCTCTGGTTTTCATGTCTCTTTGGGAGAAAGTTTCGTATCTCGGGATGATTCAAGAGAAGTACGTGCTCCCCCAAATCTCTGCTCCCAGCAGCTATGAACTGCGGGATCTTTGGAATTTAAAACTCCGCCTCGTAGCTTTGTATGTGATCAAGCCGTGTTTTATGGACAGACGTTTAACGAGTACTTTTTTCTCAATTAGACTACAATTAAATGGGACATCGGTCGCAAAGCGCGACTAATTCGCAAGGGATCACTGAAAGCGCACCATAAAAGTGCAATGTAATTTTTAATTGTTAAAAACAGAGCTTTAAACGAGACATATCTTCGTGTCGGCGTTAAATCTTATTACGTCTTTTACTTTCTTGCCAACCGAGAACGATTGTCCATGAAACAGTGCTAGCATCTCTTTGAAGTCCCGCTCGATGCATTCACGGCGTCGTTAATGAAATTTTGCGCATTCTTCAGGGCGCGATTCCCTTCCTCGTGTCGAGTACAACGAGGTAATTACACGGCACTACGAGAATACAAATAAATACTCCACGTCTGATGGAATATACCATCGTGCGCCTCTACATGATAAATTGCATTGTCAAGAGCAAAGAAAGAGAAAAATCTAGTGGCCTTTAAAACGCCCTGAAACTTGACGAACGTCTGTGACACCATTCTATTAAAAAGCAATTTCGCAATGTTGACGTTCAAGGGAGAATCTTCATTATTCATTTAATCTTTAAAACGACACCTTTTTTTAGGTGTCGTATTAAAAACTGTTACAATTTTATCATGTTATCGAGCATCGTATAATTGTAACATAAAGACTGGTTTTTTTATAGCTCAATAAATAATGTTTAACAATCGAATAATAATCTTATTACAAGAAAAACCAATATCGAAATGTACAAAACATTTTGATCATTCACGTATAGAAATTACACGAGAACAAGATGAATAAAATATAGATATAAATCAAGTTAAAAAAAGAAATTAGAAGGAAATCTTCGATATCAAGTTTTATATCAAGTCAAAAAGAAAGATCAGTAAAAGCAACAAGATATAAAATGCGAAATAATAAAAAATTCAAAATCATATGACGCGTTAACGGAAACCAATTTTCCAGTCAGCGATGCATTCGACGCATCTTTACTGCGACTCGTCGCGATGCCGTCAATCTGGATCCGAGGGAGGAGGGAAATAGGTCAACATTAGTTTGCTGTATGGCAGGAAATGCGAGGCAAATAACGGGAATAATGCAGCGAGGCGTCACAGTAGTTCGAAAAGTCTCAAATGAAGGAACGGCAGGGGAACAGAGAAGTGGATTGGGAAAGAACTTGAAAATTTTCGTACGTTCGCAGTATATATGCATGTTAATTAGGTGCAATTGGTCACTTAATGAGAAGTCTTTACGAGAAAAGGCTTTTACAGCGGAAACTTCCGTCCGTAGTAGTGTTTTATGGACCAAGTTGCGCGAGTCGAACCGAGAGGAGAGTTACGGCCTCCGGAAGCTTCTCGCTTCTGATTCACAACCAAACTGAGTATTAATCTAATTAGTACTTTCTTCTAGCATTTGCGATACGAAATAAGAGCAGCATTGTGCTCGTTACGACTGTTTCACGCGCATTAAGATACTTTGAGAATTCAGTTACAAATTGACTTTATGATTTTGTAAAACGATCCCGACTGTCAAGATAGTATAGAGTACTAAAAATGTTATATTTTTACCTGACGATATATTTCTAAAACAGTATTCAAGCATTAAAAAATAAAGTGCAAATTCTTCATTTTTGTTTAAAATGTTTCTATCTCCCTCTTTCTTCTCTGAGATTTCATGATGCAGCATACGGCCACGGTTCATCCGGCATTGCTCATTAAACCACGTGTCTCTTGAATGAAAAGAGACAGTCACGAAGAAAGGCCGCGAGAGTCGGTCTGGCAGATGAAATAAACGCCGCCACACGGGTTTCCTCACTTTTCACCGCGACGTCAGTTACAACGTTGTTCCGCTAGACGAAGCAATTATCTTTCGCTAAAGTGCCCTTACTTCCTGCGAGCACGCAGCGCAGCACAACCGAGTGGAGTGAATTTCGGTTAACTCGATTTTTGTTATCGGCGACCGCGCCTCTCGCCTCTACAAATTGAAAAATGTATCGAGTACGCGCGCAGAATATGAGAAAAGTGTAGAACGGAGATTAAAGGGCACGAACGTAAAAGAAATTCGTTTAAACGACGCCAAAGAGTTTTATTAGCGGTCCCTCCTTTCTGCCTATGATTGTACGATTCATTATTAATACACGAACCGGCAGTAATGTAGATAATGCGAACCCATATCGAAAAAGAACATTTTAGAGACGATCAAAGAGGAAATAGAGCATCATTTTCGATGATGGAGATATTAATAAAATACTTTTAAGTGAAATTAATTCAATTCTACTGTAAGTTCAATTTAGCCTCATATTATGCTTTCGGATGAATCCAAAATTAAAATTTGAAAATTTGACATTAGCGTGTCATTCAATTTGTCACAATGTCGCAGCAAAAAGGAATCAAAACTTCCTCTAACAATCAGTAGTAATCTAATGACATATGTAAGACCGTTTGTAAATTAGAGTCTCTTTAAAAGCATCAAATTATTGAAGATCTCTTTTGGAAAAATCCGATGAAATGGCTCGTGACGTCTGAGAATTCGTCGGGATAGATATGTGCTGGTGACATTTTTCACAGCTTTTACTGTACCGTGCTGTCTCGATTCGCAACGAAAGTCACGTATCCGAACTTCCACAGTTACAACGACAGTACATGACATGCATGACATACATCTATGAACGTATCGAACGCGTTGAGTGACCCCTCGAGAAAACCGTTATATAGGACAGCATAAATTCCAAAAACCGCGTACTCCAAAATCGGTCTTTAATTAGAGCGCTGTTAATCAAAAGCCAGCATTGTTGGCACGTCCAAAAATTTCAACGAGATTTTAACATCAACTCTCAGCCCCCGCAGCACCCTCCACCTGTCTTATGCTTACAAAAATACGAAACTTCCGAGCTACTTTCATCGCCGTGCAATCTCCGCCTTTACGAAGTTTACGCTCGGACAAGTTTCGCCGCAAAGTTTCCCTGGCGCAAGTTTCTTTTTTATCTCGTCGGTTTTAATCGATCCGTCATAATTACCGCGGACGCGCGCTCGCTCGCTCGCTTGGTGCATGAAACTTGGGATCGACTGCATCTCCCCGACACGGAGAGCCGCCACAACAGGGGCGAGTTGCGCAACTCGCGAACAAGCGACCGCGGAATTCAGGCTGAACGTTTCAAGCCTCGCGCACGCTTAAACAACCTCCGAAACGGCTGGCCGACAGTGATACCTTTTGCGGCTACCGTGGCAGAAATATTTCCACTTACCACGAAAGCCTCGTGCTTGGCATACCTACGCTCGTACGCCAGTGCATAATGCACGCGTACGGGTCTGCCTGCTCGCGCACGGGCTCCCGTCGTTCTCTCGTGTGTGGACCAGACATAGTCGCTACATAGACGGAAGGAACGTGGCGGCTTCTTGGGAATATCTGGATGTACGAGCGAGAAAGCAAGAGAGAGAGAGAGAGAGAGAGAGAGAGAGACCTAAGATGAAGCCAGAAGAGAGCTGGAGCTATCTCGGGAAAGTTGATCGGTAGGAACATCACGCTCGAGACATAACTGACTGACTTCTCGTGCAACCGCCCATTCCAGGACGATCCGGGACGATCACCCCGCAGCTGGGAGGCCGCGGAGGATCGGGCCGGTCCGGCATCCCTTATCTGTAATTTATACTTTCAATTTACTCCCGCCGGAAGATTCCGGCAAGTTCGATCGCCTGGCGCGCGCTCGCGCGCAGAGATCGACCTCCTCGGCGAGAGACGATGCGCATCCAGACGGTGTGGGTGGACTACCGAGGGTGACTCGTCCCCCTCCTCCTCCCGCGAAAGTTTGGCGACTTAATGGTTTCATTCCGAGAGCGGCGCTTTTTTTCAATTTCGCATCCCCTCGCCACGGGTCGGGTCATTAACGCGTCGCGCGCGTTTTCGCGCGATAAGGCGCCGTGCCGACATCTCGTGCTCCGTGGCATTGCGAATTAAAGAAGGATACCTAATATGGTAATTAACGGAGAGAGAGTATGATGAAATAAATTATTATTAACAATACTCACGGGATCCGGTGAAGCCGTGAGGGTAAGCGTGCTCAAACGAAACCGATCCCTCGAATGAGAGTAGCTGGGAGTTAAGGCGTCGCGTAAACTCCGACTTTTCTATAAGAATCGACAGTAGATGCTAGCAAAGGTAAGGAAAGTTCCGCGTGGATAAAATATTCAGAGCACACCGTCAGCCTCAACGTGGAAAATTAGATTTGTCCGGAGTTGGAAAACCTCCATTACTATTAGAAGATAAAGTAATCCGAAGATAAGATGTATACAAGCTGGAGAATGCATTCACGGCCCGTTTCCCCATGCAACATCGGATTCCCTTCTCTTTCCTCTCCTTCTCTGTCTTCTCCTCTTTTCCTGTCTCTCTCGTTACGCATATCTAGCTGCTGTATCTAGCACGAATTCTAACGAAACCGTCAAATATCGTTATTTGACAGTCAATCCGAAAGCACGATCTTTACGCGAGACAAGCAAGATGCGAAATTGATTGTTCATTTAGCGCCAAATGTAGCGGACGAATATATGGGAGCCCTGCTTCCACGGGGACTGTACAATTGCACCCGAGAATAGATGCATCCGAGAACGGATGCATTGGAGAATTACTCCACATCCCGAATTTGCCTAACCAGTTACAACCAATTCATCTTAAGGGCAAATCGATCGTCCCTGCGCATCGGCCCGACGTTTTCGAAGAGTGGTTGTACTCCGGGAGAGCTACGACGACGACGACGACGACGAAGGGCGGGAGAAAATATTGCCCAAGTTTATGGTAGATGTAAGGGGCATGAATTTATGGCCGTGGAGGGTTCGAAAGCGACCACGAAATGCGAAAAAAAGTGGAATTCGAAGCAGTTTCTCGTAGATACAAATAACCCGCGCCAAGATATATGATACACGAGTTAGTGCCTCTCGCTTGATCTTCCGATAATACCACTTGACTCACATCGCCGTAACTCTCGGTTGTCCGTAGACTTGAGCGTGCGTCTGGCCGTCTGTATTATCGGATGTTAAATATAGATAACAATGAGCGAAAAGTTCGCGCTCTTAATTTATAGCTGTTTAACATCGCTGATTATACGTTTTCTTACGTTCCTGCCTCATTCCATCCCGCTCGATTTATATGCGTCCGTTAGTTAAATATTCCTATAGAAGAACCGCGTCCTTTTTCTCTTGACATGAAGAAAAGGCAACGCACGTGTTGCGTTAATTTGTCATTAAAAGACTTTCAAACTTGTATCAGGAAGCCACGTTTCGGCATTTCTCAACGTGCACGTAACATTTATTTTTCTTTACAAAAATGCGGATCTCTTAAATTTGCTTTTCTCGCGATGTCAAATATGCAGTTTTTGGAGTATTTTTCTTTGGCTGGCGGTATCGGCGGATGTATCTGTAATTTCTAATTCTCTGAAGGACAATTTTTACGTATCCGGAACGAAGCAATCAGACAGATATCCTATGCTGAATAACGACAAAGAGAATCTGAGTGCGGAAGACACGCGGGTACGCGGATTCAGATTCAATAAGCCAGGATAGAAGCTGATTCTCGATCGAATCTATCGGTTTTAGAGGAAAGGATAAAGGAACTCATGACGAGAAGGGACGGAAGGAGAGATCAAAGGATCTCCCGCGAAGGCCTATTTCATTACGAGTTCTCCGAATTGAAATCGGAAATGAAGTCTTTTGAGCGCGTGATAATTGGCCACTTTGATCTAGAGTCCGTTATGATTTACCGCATTCGCAATACAAGTAAACTTAATCGAATTGCAGCGTTTTCCTCTAAACGCGGTCGTTTCATTCCATTTACACGCTCATCCATCCGTCTATCTGTCCAATTGCTCGCCCAAATTTACAAGCCAGAATTTGCATCGTCATCCAATTATCATCTATTTTCGAGAAACGTAAAAAGTAACAGAGACTGCAATAAAATTGTCATGTATTTGTCTCTGTGCAAAAACCACATTTGAACATAACGCATCGCAATATTAATTTTCCGTTTAGACGGATATCGCTTTTAAATAGAATCCTTTGAATTTGTTATGCAAACCTGCTATTTGAACTTTAAGGAGAAACAGATCTGCCGTCTGTTTCGCGCGAGTTCGTTTCATCGTTTTTAATCAGCGTTTTTTCGATTTTGTGACGCTCTTACTGAATCGCATCGATTTGATCGTCGAAAAAGGATACCAATTCGCGTTTAAGAGGGGAATCTGGTTTAGGAGCCCGAAAAATGCATAATTTTTAGGAATTTTTTAAAGTAGGTAAAATAAAAGCAATTACTCCCACACTTTTAGAATATATTATTGTGTATTTAAACTACAAAAATTAATTTTTTGGATTAAAAATATAGCCGTTAAGCCGATGAAACAGGAAGATGCTTGTAACGCCTCGCCGCTGCAGTTGGTTCATTGTGTACATTCTGGAGAGCGTAAATCTTGTGTGAAACAAACGATTCAAAGTTTTTTTATTAATTTTACATAATTACCTTCGAAGTGAACCTAAAAAACCAAAAAAATAACGAAAATTGAGAAATTGACACGATTCTGGAAAAAAAATTTCGTTTTTACTTTGTTTTAGGTTCACTTGGTAAAGAAACAAATAACGAACAAAATGAGCTGAGATAGAACTCGATCGGTTAATTAGATTTTTCTCTATCGTGTACACAAGTTTAAAAAATACGGTTTTGAGAAAACAACATTTAAAGGTTTTGCAACCGAAAAGTATAATTTTTTGATAACTTACAGCAGTCGTAGGTTAATCAGCAATTCCTGTATGGACAGGAGCCCTTCAACTTCCTCATAAAATTCATTTTGTACCATTTGACTGGCCTCGATTTTTTGGACCCGGTAAACCAGATTCCCCCTTAATTAGGACGGGAAAGAATCAAAAAAGCAGATCAAGACATAATCACGCGACAAGCTAATGTACATTCTTCTTTCCTCTTCTCTTCTGCCTTCTCTCTCCCTGGCTATCATTTTTATTTCATTCATCGGATACATATGTTTTGCCGGCAAATTCCGAGCACGCGGTATTCTAGTTATTGGATAGCGGGGTGTAGAGTTCCCGGGGATTGTTTTCGAATTTACCTGCGTAACTTTTAGCTGGCAGATTTTATTCGGAAAACGCCACCGCATTCCGCGACTGGAGCGTTTGGCGATATTTCTGTCTCCCAGTGACCATTCATTTTTCCCAACCGCAGGCATTTCGCGGCCATCCTCGTAATTTGAATACACTCGCATGTGCTAGCTATGCGCGCGCACGCGAATACTAAAATACTAAAATATGTTCGCGGTACGATGTGATATTCGACAAACTCCACCGAACATTATGATTCACCCGGCCGCCCGACGACCGAACGATATCATTTCCTTCGATTTCAATTATCCCTACGCAGGTTCCACGGTAATCGATATCGGTGTCATCATTTGAATTCAAATAACAATGTCGGAGGGCGCGGCGCGAAATAGAAAATTTCGCGACGTTCGACGCGAAGTTCGATAATGTCCGGATCATCGCGCTCTCTCCGTTCTCCAACGAGTTTTACATCGAGTCCTCGTTTCCCCGTAATATTTTCGCCCTACTTATCGCAAAGTCCACGATCCGCAATCGACGACATCGAGGATAATTTAATTATCCCATCCGGGAGACGGTTCTCAGCCGCACAAGCTCGTTTCGCCTCGCTTCGTCGAATCTCGGAGTTCCTTAATCTCTGGAACGTCGTGCGGATCGAAACTTTCGGCCCCACCGCTGGATTCCAGCAACATCTTCTCCTTCAGCCGCTATTAATTTCCCGCCGCATCTTCATTCATTCTTGCACGCACCCTCGCCCGCCATTACCCGCCCACCGAAACGACTCGAGCTGGTTGGAGTGGAACTATGTGGAAATTCGGCGACATATTTTCTTAACTCATCGCGAATAATTTATGATCCTGCCGTTGGCGAACCGTGACGAAGTACAGGATGGAAGATCTCGAAGGGAAGAGAAGGGGGACCCGACGTCGTCGCCGTCATCTTTTAGAACCTCGCGAGGAGTCGCGAGCACGTCCTGGCACATCCTTAGCCACGCGTTCCATCCCCATCACCCCGCTCCGTAAGACGTCGAGCGGCTACATTTATCTAATAAACACTATGGGAAGTTCCCGAGATGATACACGGCCACGGTGAAATTGCTTTAATCCGCTGTAACCGGCAGAAGCGAGCGTAGCTCACTTGCGCCCTAACTGTCCGCCCGCTCTCTTATATAAAATACCGCGTGCCAAGGCGTACGAAAGAAGCTGCGCGAGAAGGCGAGATCGGCATCGTGGTATGCTTGGTATCTCGTGGCTAACGGCAATTCCGAACACCTAAACACCGCCGCTAATTAAATTTATCGCTTTCGTTCCACGTCGCGCTTCTTCGAGGGAACTTACCCGAAGAGCGTGGAAATATTCGCGATCGGGATTAAAGCTGACTTTAATCCCCGTCGCTTCGGAAGCACGGCACCGAGCGGCTCGCAATAAAAGATGGCTTTCGGAAAAGTTACAACGCTCCGAGGTACATGGGTTCGGAAGTGAGACGCTGCATCCTACTTCTTGCGATTGCAACGTTTCGCAGGAGAATTTCGTTAAATAAAACAGATTAGATTGCACACCACGAATTATCAATATCACGTATCGTATATTTTATAATTGGCTTAAAACCGTAAAACTCCTTCGTCCAAAAATCCACGATCAACTTGGATTCGCGCGTTAATCAAAATTCGATCCAGCCAGAGAGACCCGCACGATGAAAATTTCATACAAGCGTGACGAAGTGTGAAAATAATGCACGGGAACGGCGACGGCGGGAATCGGACAAAAGTTGGATGGCGCGTTAGTCGTCAAAGGGACGGCGGTGGGCGAAGGGTCCCCATCGAGGGAGGAAAAGGAATTATCGCGGCGCGCCGCCGCTCCACGAGGCATTAATGAATCGAATAAGTTTCGAGGGCTATTAAAGTTGAAATTTGATTTACGCCCTACCGGCGATTACCGTCGTGCGAAAGTGTCTCGTCGACCAGCGCGAGCAGATAAGCGAATCGCGCGAAATCCAGACTCTCGGCCGGGGTGACTCCTCCCGGCTTACGGCGCGAAAAGTCGTCGTCATCATCGTCGTCGAAGCGATATCTCGCCACTCTGAATAATACGGTCGCGACAATACTTGTAAATTTCCATCCGGCACTTCTGGTCGTACGACGATCCGAGGCGAGTGCCGGCGCCCCAACTGCTTGAAGAACACGGTGGAGATAAACTCAAGATGTTCCGAAACTCTCGCGGATCTAATCAAGCCTGTAAACGCCGGCGTTTGGCTACTAACGAAGAACGTCGATCCGCGCTGTTTACACGAGATTGGTTAAACTTGCTCCGACGGATAAGCTCCGCATCCACTGCATCACAGGAATCGACGGAATAATTATGTAGCAATTACAAAATCGCCTTACGGAATACTCCTTCGCAGTGCAGTAGATACAAAAAAAGCCTGACTGATTGTGAGACAGATTACCGGCGGATCGCTATAGAATCGCGAGTGCACTCTTGATCAAAGCAAGATGATTCTTACTAGCGTAAATTGATTTTGCGATGATTTAGCTTCAAATATTGTTAAAACGCTTTCCCCCTCTCACTAATATATTAGAGCATTATTAAATATTTCAATGCATGTTAATTTACAACATTACATTAAATTTTAATAATATGTATTAATATAATAATTTATGTATTTATAATAATTTATGTATTAATTTATAACATAACTATTTAAATATTTAAATATAAAACCAGTTGATTCAAGAAGTTGTGAATGCATTTTATTCATAATAAAACGTGCTAGATCTTTTCTACAGAAAATATGGAACTATAAACTTATGTTATATGCGGGCGGATCATTGAGTGTACGCATTACGAAGCTATATGTTGGTGTGGAAATAAATAACCCTCTCCATAACTATACTTCGAAGGTTTATGTTTCAGCCAGTAAATTTCTCGAGGATTTAAAGCAGTAGATCTAAAGCCACGAAGACTATCGACGGAAAATGTATCGGGAATTTGCCTTCTTCCGCTTACAAACGTAAATCTGCAACTTCAGTTTTTTGAGAAACGCTTCTCCACAGTTTCACGATCTTTAAGAGATAATGTGAACAATCGACTACAAGAAACACTCAAAGCTCCATTATTTTTGCAGAATTTTCGTCAAGAAAAAAAAGATTGATGCAAAATTGCACAAGAATATCAATAATTCTAATATTAATAATATGAATGTTATAAGCGAACATTATCCCGCGTATTATAAATGATATCAGGGAATTATGCGGATATAGCTTATAGGATATTTATGAAAAAAAATATGATACGTAATTGATCAATCGAACATTCAATGAGCTCAGTTATACCTCAACAGACATTATTTAGGGTCAATAACGCGGTAAATCATTTACGGTAATTAAACAATAGTATCGTTACAAATACACAATGACGGTAATTTAATTAGATCGCACGGATAAAGGAAATAATTTTGTTCGTTAAACAAACGCGCGATATGTGAGCACGATTAGCGTGTACGAGGTACCTCAATATATTGATAGTATTTAACGATTGAATAGAAAATTCGTTGCGTTTATGATACGCCGCCACGTTTGCTGAAACTCTGCGAGATTGAGTGCTGGCGTTCTCTTTCTAAGAGCGAAATCCGCTCGTAAAACGCCGAGTCAAATTCCCGTCACTCGCTCGCCTCAATTAATGTTGCGTTCGCTCGTTCCTCGAGGACGCGGAGGTACGTCGAGCACCCGATTGAAACACGCTTCAATCCGTTCTGACAACAACTGAAAAATATAGATCCCGTGCCGAACCGATGCCCGAGTTAACGAGATGCGCTCGTTCCGAGAGTTGTTTGCCCAACAGTTCGCCCCCGCGATTTTTACAGCTGCAAACGAGCACGCGCGAGAAAAAGGGTACGAAGAGTACAAAAAGTAGATGAAGAGAGAAAGGGAAAGAGAGGGAAAGAGAGAGACAGAGAGAGAGAGAGGAGGGAGAAAAAAGAATCGGATGGAAATCCGACTCGGCCGTCGCGTCGAGAACAATAAGAGCAACCATCCAGCCGCTTCCATGCATTTCATCGAGCCGCCACTGTCGCCCTCGCTCCCTCCTATCTAATCGCCCTCGGACAAGAGGCTTAAAGAGATACAGAATCCGCGAAAATCGCGTTCACCGGAAAAGCGTTCGTCGCGTACGGCCTCATCTGTTTGATCCTTTGTGTGGAAAAACGACCGCCATAATCACTCGAGTTCATTCCTGTGCCCGTCGTCCTTCCAAGCCTCGGGGGCTAAATACTTCCCGATGTCGCCGTCATCATCGCCGACACCGTTTTGTCGACCTCGTGTTTCTCATATGAGAAGCGCGATAACGAGGGAGTTCCGAAGATTGCGTCGGTCGCCATATGCGATCGACATCAAACGCGGGTGCGTTCGTGGAAGTCCTTTTCACGAGTGTTGGGCATAATTATGGCACACCGACGCATGACATCACGCGATATCGCGATAATCGATTGAACGTTCATCGTTATTGTCTAGAAATGTATTGTGAATAGAACTATGTTAAATTATCCAAGATTGAGTTGAATGATAACTTTTAATTCCAAAGGTTCTTCGCTCGTTTCACTATTTCTGACGTATGTTCAATCGTATAATGCGGAATGATACTGATTATATTTCGAGATATTGATGTATGTATACAGGGTGTCCCGGGTTTTAACCGACAAACTGCGGGAGCATATTCTACTAGTGGAAATAAGAAAAAATTCTTATATCGAGTTTGCTTAGAAATGCTTTATTACAAAGTTATAAACCAATATTGAAAAGAAATATCAGATAAGTAACAACGGAACATAGTGTAGAATTTGGAAGGTCGAAGATGTTTATGTTACGTGTATTCACGTGTATTCATGTTCACTATGTTGAAACGATTCAGTATGATTGTTACTCTCACGACAGTAGCCGTTAGATTTCAATCGTCGTGTGAACTAGCAATTACTATCAGAATGCCAAAAGTGTTTTCAAATGAGGAATACACCGATATTCATTTCGTGTACGGATTCTGTGACGGAAATGCACGAGCTGCCGTACGAGAGTATCAACGTAGATTTCCTAACAGGAGAGTACCAGATAGTTCTGTGTTTAGTAATACCCATTTGCAATTACGTAATCCGTTGTTACTTATCTGATATTTCTTTTCAATATTGGTTTATAACTTTGTAATAAATCATTTCTAAGCAAACTCGATATAAGAATTTTTTCTTATTTCCACTAGTAGAATATGCTCCCGCAGTTTGTCGGTTAAAACCCGGGACACCCTGTATATCTCTCTTTCTCTCTCTTGTGTTCTTTCTCTATAATATTTAATATATTATAGACGAATTTTATTTGAGACGTTGACAATGAAGCTGACTATTTTGAGACGAACATCTGAGACGGTATCATGTCGCGATTAGCAATTTTGAAAAGGCACCATTTGCCTCATAACCCGAATAAATAGATAAGCGACGCGGACAGACATAAGGCAGTAGGCATAGATATAGATCGTTACATAGAGAGGGATACAATCAGACAAAGAGACAGAGGTATGGAAGCTGTGCATACCGAGCGAGCGAAACGATAATGAACAATAGTCTGTAATTTCCTGACACGCGTATATACGTTATATTGAACTAAATTATATCAGACATATTAAAAGTAATTAAAATGAGTTTTGACAGTTTCGACGTATGCCCTACTATCCTATACGTATGTAAAGTAAAAGAAAACAATCTCTACGACTCCTCTTATATTTAACATAATTACCTACAATATTATGAAAAATATTATATATAAATTATCGTTAAATTGCAATTGTTATCATATTATATAAAATAGGTACATTAACAATTTAGTTTAAATTAGTATGAAGAAGATAATTATATATATTATTATCCATGTGACAATAATTAAAAATATAATGTACTATTCGTACATTGTTGAAGAGAAATATATTTCCAATTTAATAAGCTAAAATTCTCCAAATTCTGTTATCGAACTAATTAATAACTGCTGATATTTAGGTATTTCAACAAATCGCTTTAACTCATCCCATAACATATTCACGAAGCGTGGGATAGCTGGATCGAATCCGCAGATTGACGAAATTACCCTAATTATCCTAATCAAAGAAATTACTCAAGCGTGTAAATTGTCACTCACGCGGGCAATCAGGAGGGCCGTATTTCCAACTGAAAATAAGATGGATCGACGGTGTGGGCCATAAGAACCAATAAAGAAGACATTGGACGGTACTTCGAGCGCATTTTCTCACGGTGCAATATCGAGGAAGGAAATGCGAGCTTATTTCTCCGGGCAGACTGATTTAAAGATCCGACGTATGGAGTCACGTATCGAGCAAGTGGAACTCCCAGGTAGCCCCAGGTTCGACTTAGTACCTCAGTAAAGCGGACCAGACCACCGTTCAGACGCTCAACCCCTGGAGTCGCCCGCGTTCTTCAACCCGATGGCGCGCCTCGTAAATCCACATGTCGCATCGCGTCCTGACGGCGGCACGGAAACCGTCTCGCGCGGACGTGGCGAAGCGATATTTACTGGAAAGCAAATTTACACGGTCATCGCGAGCTGTTACACGCCGCTCGTTTCACGTTTCCCTCGCGATGAGGGCGGCGGCGACGACGACGGCGACAACGACGCAGTCGACGATGGCGGAATTCATTTCGCGTGAACGAGCGGTGTCTCGCCGCAGTTCCTCGGATGGAATCGCCGAGCGTTATCACCCGGCACCGGTGATAGCCCCGGGGCTGCCGAGAACGATTTACGCGGCTTTCGCGTGGAAATCCAGCAATCCGCTCTCGTCGCGCGCGTTTATTAACACGTTGAACATCGCGCGAGTTTCGATTAATTTTAGCGCGCGTACTCCCTCGAAAATTGTACTGCGTCCGGTAAATAAACACGCGCCGTTTTCGATGAACATCGTTATTTCAAACATGTTATTTCGTCAAGCCCGTTATTGCGCATCGTCAGCCGAATTTATATGCATGCTAATGAGACGCGTCGGTACACCAAAGCACCGTAAGATCGGCGGAGATAAGCGGGCATTCGACGTAATAAGCGTCATATTTCCCGTCGAGGAAACGGAAGAAGAGGGATCGCTGCCTTTGATTGCGCGCTACCCTCCGCGCAAGGGGAACGGATTAAGCGGCGGCGACGACAACCTACCCCTCCGGCCGAGGGGTGCGCGTCGTTGCATTAATGGATTTTGCGACAGTACGTCGCTTCTTTCGCGACACTCAAGATGGAATGTAATATTATGAAGCTTATGGAACGAGAAAGAAGGCGCCGGGCGAATAAGAGATCGCGGCAGCGCGCGCTCGCGAGCGCGTCTCGCTTTCTGATGCACAAAACTAATTTCGAGGAGCGCGCACTGTTAACTTTCCTCTCACCGGCGGATATCCGGTGTCGGAAATGCGCCGCGTGATTGCTGGCCTTTTGAAAAGTCGAGCGAGACGCGCAATTAGCAAGCGATTAAATTTAATGAATTCCTCATTGATAAAGACAATAACGAGATTGAATTATGTTTAATCAAATTGAACGAGGGAGTCAAATTAAATTCGCGTGGTTCTTCAAATCGCTCGGATTTGAGAGACAATTAACAAGCAAGAGAGAAAAGATGATCCGAATATATCCTGTATCATTTTTATTTAAGCCACTAGGCTTTTACGTTTAATAATGTCGTAAAATACAGTTTATAATCGAACTCACCCGCGCGATATTCGTTATTCATGCCATCACTGTCTTAAACTTAAAGCATAGGGATTCATAATGTTACTCTTGGTTCACGCAATACGAATCTCATTCCTACATGCATTCGGCTACGACACACGAGCTAAACGACATATGGCTCGTGCTGTATCAGCACAAAAATTTCTGATATTCTATTCCTTTTTTTCCTCTCATTCTGCGCACCGTTTTCTCTCTACCCGGTAGTATTTCCAGGCGGAAAATTGCAAATACGATTCCCTCCTCTTTTCTCATCACATTATCACGCCGCGTAATGCTAACATGTCGGTCGATATATTTGTAAATTTGACGTGCTTTTGTATTTCAAGGGAACATATTTGATATTTTTATTTTCAATCGGCAATCAAAAGCGGAATCAAACACTATACATTATATATATATATATAACTAAACAACACAAACATTTTCGTTAAATTTTGATATATGGGTTGCGATCTTTAATGATATAATAAAATAATTTCCAAATGGTTTGGAAATACATTCGGTAACTTTTTTGCAAAGAATCTTAATTTAGAAAAAGTGTCATATTGGCAGACATTCAGTTTCTGCTTCTGTTCTATCTCTATGAAAATTTCTATTCCTGAATAAAATCTCTTCAAGCAAAAAATATAATTATGAAAAATGCTGTCTGCTGTAACTTAAAAAGACACGTCACGGGCTGTTCCTCGCGCATGTTCGTGCGGCGCATGAAACATGATGAACGGGTTCGCTGGATTTACACGCACCATACATGGTGATGCCTGAGCTATAACACCCGTTTTGGCACGTTTCGCCGCGTGTCACGACCTATAGAGTAATAGTACGATTTTCGACAAGCTCGAAGCGCGTGATGAGTGCAGTCGCTGCCGTGATAACGATGTTCCGGCGTTTCCGGCGAGAACGAGGCTTTGTTCGCTAGAGCGGAAACGGATATCGCTCATCAAGGATCACCGGGCCAGGGCCCACGATGCACGTTTTTCGCCTGCGAGTGATGGTAAGATAGGGAAGAAGCGGAAGCGGACGGGCGTACATGGAACAAAAAGGAAGGAGCTGCCGTTCCTGCAGTCCGCAGCCGCGCGAGCATCGGTAACAATTCCGGGATCAGCGGCGCGATTAATGGCGCCGCGGCGCGAGATCACTCGCCATCCCTCTTTTGTTACTCCGGTGCAGCCCCTTGTTTTTTCATTCTTCGCCCACGGCACGTTTTTCGTTAATCTTCCCCCTGCACGGGCGAGTACTGTTGATTTTCAAATAATTTCGGACGATACGCGCGTGCGACAGTATGCCAGACGGAATGCAAATTGAGTTCGGAAATTTCCATTTTTCGCCTGGTCGCCGTGCATGATATTTTTTATTGCCGGAACATTATGCGCCTGGCCAACGATGAACTGCATAAAGGTCCGCGATGCACCGCGATTTTTCTCCCTCACTCGCATGTTGAGCCCGGGGTTGCGGCAGAGGTTAATAGAAAACTATAATTCTTCATCCCGGAAAGGGGAGTACTCCTTCTCCCGTTTTCTTGCAAGCTTCTGAGGTTTGATAGATATTCTCATACGGGCTAAATTGAAATTGTATCAAATGAGAATGCATGTGAACACTCGCACGTTCGATACAAATCTGGGATATGTACATTCCGCGTTGTTACATTTTCCACGACCTATAAATCCAGTTCATAATTATGATAAATCTGTGATTTACGAAATTAACACACAATTAACCCAGATATTCTCATAAATTTGCTGAAATTATCGCACGCGTGAATGATCGGAATCTAGGACAATGATTGTTTCGAGATTCGCAGAATTTCCGCAGAACGACAGTGTCCAGATCCGATGAAAAATTCACTCCCTTGCGATATGCCGATTCGACAACAGATTGCCGACGATCCGGCGGATTTAATTAAAATTTAATTCGAGGATCTCGCTAAATCTCCGCAAGTTCCACGGACACGGCCGTGTCCGTGCGTATATCTGGTGGTATTCGGAAACGTGTGATGTGGTAGTCGCTTAAACCGATCCGGGCTCGCGTCGTCGGCGGGGGTTGAACAGTGATTCGAGATTGCGCGAGAGGGTTACCAGCGAGAAGTGCAAGGTGGGGCTGCGGGATTACCGCTAAAAGCGTACAAATCCTTCCCGGGCTACGTGGAGCGGTGAGACTGCGCTTTTGGGTATGGCGCAATGCGAGAGGAGCAGAAAGGCGAAACGAGCGGCGACGGCGAGCGAAATGGAGTTGCCAGTTTAGGCCCGCTGTCGCAAGCCGCGGAAACTTTGCGCCGTCTCCCGCGACGAGAGAGAAACTCTATCCTGCGGGCTTCGATCGGGTCGGAATCCTGCGCAGGATGCCTGCTTTGTTTCCGTTTATTTTCGCGAGGAACATCGCGCGAGTTTTTGCCTCGGCCATTCATTGATGAGATAAATGCGAGCGAAATCCGAGATGAGGTGGTCGTGGCTAACGATGAGGCATCGACGTTAAAAATGAGAAACAAAAGTTGCATTCGCGATTGAATGAAAATGTGTGTTTCTTAATACGTTGTTAGATAAGTTTTATAATATATTTTTTTACGATAAATCTTCTTGATACACCAAATTGTAAGATATCTCGAGAGAATCGATGAGGTTCGCTCTAGATTTGGAAACATCAATCTTCGTAGTCTTAGTTTGCTGACAAGCAACTGAAAGATTGCAACGTAATGCAACTTGAATTATATTAAAAATGTTTGGCGAAACGAAATTCGCATAATAAATCATTTAGTTAATTTTGTCGATGCAATCATTTCTGTCGTGCTTTTAACTCTTGATTTATTATGCTGCATTATCGAGGACGCATCAAAATCAAACTAATAAGACATCTCTATTTACGGATGACTGAGATAATTTAGAATTGCATGATGAACTTTACTTAAATAAATTCTTGTGTAAGACTGATGATGAGAGAGGTTCTAATTATAAGTAGAGGTATAACAAAGAAGCATCAGTAAGTTTTCACTTTAATTCCGGTTTTAATATCGTCCGCGCTCGTTCATCTTGAAATATAGTTGACGCGGCATACAGCAGCCGCACCGCCAGTCCAGTTCGATGCAGGCTACTCCAATAAGATCTCGGCCAATAATAGCAATAGCGAAGCGTCATTGGTCAATATCTCGTACACGTGCCGCCGTATTGTATCGAGCGTCGGTGGTCAGCATCGAAAACTTTCAATATCAGACAGCTGGAACATCGAGGAATCTTCCTCTCTGCTAAATTGAGTTATCATTTTGTCCCGATGCCCCTCGTAATAATATCCAAGCTGCAGAATTCCAACGAACAGCCGTCGTATCTCACGTAAGCGCAATGCGATGAAACGCAAGGATAACGTTAAGTTGGTGTCAACTTTCACCCAAAACGCGTCTAATTTAATTCATGTTAATTTAATTAATATTCCAACTGCCGATTACGAATTCGTGTAACTCCATCCTCTAATGCCTTCCTTTCCTCCGCATATTACATGACTCTGTTCTATCTCGCGCGCGAATCCAGGTGACAGCGATCTTCCAAACCGCCTCGAGTTCCAACGAGCGTGAACGTCGAGATTATAACAATCCGTTTTACGTGCGACGCCGTCGAGCGTCGCGCTCTTCCCAAGTACGACGTGAACTACCACTCGGGGAGCGTCGCATCCTTGCCGGCGAGCGGAAGACATCCAGTTTACACCGAAATAAAAGTTGCGGAGCGACTATATAAGACCCGTTTTCTCCCCCTCGAACTTCCGAATCACGCCACACGCTCCTTTCATCCCAGAGCGGCCTGGTGGTCCGGCCGGGATCTCGGAGGAAACGTTGACCAGCATCGCGCGCTCCGGAAACACCCACCCTCGCTCCCTTGGAAAGTCATAGATCTCGGCCACCTCGTAGTGTACGTGCACGCACACTATTTTGCGAGCGCGTTTCCAGCATAGCGGCACGGCGAGAGCTTTTAAATGTAAAACAGGTCGGCTGGATGGTGACACCTAACTCACGCTGCGAGCAAGCAACGAAAAGGAAAGAAAAAGAGGAGGGTTCCCTATACGCGTACCGGTATACAGGTGAAATAAAGAGATGGCAGAAGAAAAGGGGACAGAGAGAAAGGGAGAAGGAGAATGGCACGGGTAAAGGAAGAAAGGGAGACGACGAGAGTGATCCGAGAGGTAGTCATCTCCTCGCGTTCTCCATTTTCCATGACACTCGCCCCTTCTGCGCCGCGCCCTCTGCCCTCCAGACGAGAAAATGGAAAATACAGCCGCATTGTCTGTGCCGGGATGCTTTATGAAATTTAATAAATACGAAATGAATCTGCTCCGCTATCGCGAACGGCAGTGGAGAATGTGTGTTTGCCTACGTTTGTATGTGTGTGCGCGCGCGCGTGCGGGAGAGATGATGCGATAGGGCGAACGAGAGAGCCACGAGAGTACGGTGAGTGGGACGAAAAGAACAGCGGGAAACTACGCCGCCGAGATAGGCTGTTGGCCCAGTTCTCCGTCGTTCCTGCGCCTCCATCTTCCGCCTTTCTTTCTTTCATAATCGCGCAATGTTGTCGAAGCTCGTCTGTTCCGTAGCTCAGATGAACGCGAGAAGTGGGTGCCGTCGCGATCTCGAGTGCACAGTTACGTCCTAAACTTGTTTATGATGAACATGAAAGCGAATTGTGTGCGAATATTGTTAAAAATGCTCGATCGTGAAATTGAAACGATGGTTTTGCAGGTGTTCTCTTATTACAACGCAGTATTTGATGTAAAATAAGTTCTCGTCAAGATAAAAGAGTTAGTTAAATAAATAAGTTTTCATTTCTCGTGAAATCGCTAACTTTTGATTTCTACGTTAATATATCAGAATAATGATAATGTAAAATAGTAAAAGTATTATAGGTAAATATAAATCCTAATATACTAATTCATTATCTTAGAGTATGCGATGTGAGTGTATATTATATGTATATTATAATCCCAACATGTTTAATATTGAACAAATTTTTCATAATTATATATAGAATAATTAATTTTGTTTTTTTCTAATTATAATACATTGAGTTACGTTATATCACAAATATATACCTTCAAAAAAGGATATTTGATGATGTGTAGAATATATATATATATATATATTTCATAAGTACAATTAAATATATAATAATTTATCTTTTTCTTTTTTCCTCTCGTTTTAATATTTATTATTTTATTTTTCTTTATTTATTAAGCTCCTTTGTAAAAGATTTTAATAACCCAATAGATTTGTTATTCAAGTTTTACACGAGTCATTTTACTTGCCCAAATTTTTAAATAAATATTTAACGAAGAGTCGTGCGAGTTTTTCTGACCGCCATTACGCGCTCCGAAAAGTTACCGAAAAGTAAGTTCCTAAGACGGTCCGTGAAAAATAATGTGCGTTCGACGGTATAAATAAGAACTTATTCGCGAGTTCTGCACAGGTGCCGGAACCTGGCTCCTACTGCAGCGGTAGGAGTTTTCCATGAATTTATCGTCCATTTATGCTAAATTTTTTAAATAATTCTACAGGAACTTTTCAGCACATTTCTGTCTGTGTTTGGAGACATTTTCTCCGATAATCGTACAGTAGTAGATAATTAGAGTATTTTGTGACAATTATTCTTTCAGTAATTGAACGTCTCATTACACTGTATCTTTTACTTGAAACATAGACGTACATAAATAGTAAATAATAAATTAATTAAAGATAAACCTCTGTGCTGGATTCTTTTTTCGAAGATAAAATACTGCTATACCGGAACAGAGTAATTGCACGTTATCTTAGAGCTATTTCATTTGTCAGCCTGCGAATATCTCTCTCTCTCCATCACTTTCAAGTGCGAGAGAGAGAGAGAGAGAGATGTATAAGAGATCTAGCACATTACCATTAGCAACGAGCGAGTGACGTGAGTTCTAAGACGAAGCGGCAGGCAACGCCAGAAATCGGAAGTGACGGAGAAGCGGCTGTACCAATATTAACATCCACCTTGATGCTCCTACAGGCAAATTCACGGAAACGAGATTCTCGCGCTCGCTCGTATCGCAGTTACGAATTATCGTTAAATTTGCTTTTGAATCAACCAGACTGCGCAGACATCTTTGATTTAGGATGCGCTGAATGAATACGCAAGCTTCTTCCGATGCATCATGGGCTTTAGATTGTTTTAACGAGCGATTGGCACGGAATCTAGAAACGATATTCATTCCACGATTTCACGGCTTTCTCTTTACGATATTCCCAAATTTAACCACATTTCTTACACTTACACATTGACAAAGTCGAGTTATAAGAGAACGTCGCTGATGAACAAGCCGACGAGGCAACTAATATTTTCCTCGTTCTGGAAAATCAAAGCTCTTGCAAAGAAAGCTTCCTGCAAAACGCATCTATTGTCTATAATCTTTCGTCACAATTTTAATAAAAGGAACGAGATTAATCATTTATATCACTCAGAACTGATTACACGCTCGTCGATTACAGCGTCGCGCTCGGCGACACGTACGTCTGACTAATAGTGACTTATACTACTTGCCCGCGTTCGGCTCGAGTGTAATTGAATCATCAACCATTACGTTTAACTCGCGCCGACTGCTGTCCCTACGATTTAACTTTTACTTACATCGTACATCATTCGGTCATGGTATATTACTTCGTTAGTTGCGCCGGGCATAACATCATTAATCACACTGATCATTAACTCGAACAACGACTCAATGATCACGACGACGTACAACCGTCGTTCCTTAATTATACCGCGGCTGCACGCCCGCGCCGCAGCTGGTAAAAGGCCGAACGGTAGTATCTCGATGCTTCGTTACTTTCCTCGAGCTCAGAGCACCCCAACTTCCCGTCGAAGAACGCGAGCGAGCGCGAGAGCGAGTCGGGCCGGGGGTTGAACGAGGGAGAGCCGAAACGGCGCCCCAGCCGACGGAGAAAGGGGGTAGAGAACGTGGTCGTCGCCGCCTTTAACGCTCTGTTGACTCCGCTAGACGCGAAACTTCCTACTTCGCGGTTTACCGCCGACGAACTTAGAATTTCTAATGGGCGAGCGAGAGGACGCCCGGCCGCGCTGCGAGCTGCATTCGTTGCGTCGCGTAACCACCCTCGGTCGTCGGGAGGAAGGGTACCGACCGCTTCCGGACTCCGCGCGCGTTCGAATTTTCACTCGAGGCTGCGGAGGCCGCCGCGGCGGAAACGGAAGGTGGCAGTTAACCGCGGCGACCGGCGCGCAATGAGACATTCTCGTGCCACGACCATTTAGCCATTCGATACGACGTTCGGTCGGTACCGCTCCGCGCGGCTGGCACGACGTTTTTCGAGCGGTCCTCGTTGCCTTTTACTGCGAACGACGGGACATAATAATCTCGCTACGCTATTTTGTCGTCCCGTATAAACGGTACCGTGCCCTATCAATGAACGTTTAAATGAGCCGTTAGGCGGAATAGGGACGCGCGTGGTAATCAAAACGAGATTTCGTCGTGTACGTCAATCTCCGCGCGTAATTATTTACGACGTAAAAGGTATCTTGGACTCTGTTGCTCATGGAGTGCTTGAATAAAGCATTTACAATTACGTTGCGCATGCACCAATGCTGAAATTTATCTAAATCTCCGTTTTTCTTGCGCTGGTTGAAATATACATCGTAATGCGTTCAGCGGATCAGTTCTCGATTATGCGAATGCGCGTTCCGCGCGCTCGTGCAAACCGACTGCGACGTATTGACGGATTACCCGACGGATTTCGATAGGCAGCAGATTTTTCATGCTCGAGTTCAATCTTCCTGGAGAACGGCACGGCGAGTCGCGTGGCGCGACCAGACAAAAACCGGGGAGGCAAACATTCGCGCTCGTTTTAGGATTCCGTTAATCCCCGCCCATTTTCCTCGGGTCCGCGCGGAAAAAGCGGAATTCAACAAAACCGTAATCCGCGGACGCGTTAGAACAAAGAGAAAGGAAAACCGTTCCCGCCGAGGTGCGGATCGATCTCGCGCGCGCAAGAATCGACCGGTGCAAGAATCAATCTCCGCGCGGCGCGGCGGAGTGTTGCCTTTTGCTCTCTCCCTCCCTCTCATCCATTCTGCTTCCTCTCTTCCTTGGTTTTCCATCTCTTTCTCCAATAACAATTCTCTCGTCCTGCCTTCGGCGCAAAGTCCATTATCTCTTATAAAATGAAAAGTTCAGAACCTTTGACCGTTCAGCCAGTTTATTGCTACACCGAAGGACGACACGAAGCGCCGCCTGGCACAAAACCACTTCGGCAGGAAACAGTTGGGCCAGACACGACAGTCTCTCTTTCTCTCTTTCTCGACATCCTTGTATTCCCTTACTCTGCTTCGATCTCCTTCTTATGGTTTATTACCGGTATATACGAAAGCTACGGCTGCCGGCCTGTCGCCTCTCTTTTTCTCTCTTTCTCTTTCTTTACTCCTTTCCCCCAAAGTTCATAACTGCTCAATGGAGTCTATCCATTATACTTTCCCGTAAGAGCCATACGCGTGAATTCCTTCGCATTTTCTTTCCCGACATCGCAGTGCATTGCGAATGGAAATCACCGGCTGAATGTTCGCCGTAAATCATTAGCAAGTTATTGTAATGGCGATCGACGGGTTGTTATTAAGATATTAGGTCATTAACTAAATAATCCGGGTCAAGATGATGAATCAAATCTAAATACATACTTATGAAAGCACAATATTTGAGAGTACATAGCTTGTCATCTTAATTTTATAGCAGAATAGACAACCTTTAAAAAATAAAAAATAAGATTCTCTAAATCGGAGTACTTAGATAGTTATTAACTCAAAACTTTGCTGTAATAATTATACTGCACCTTTGCTGCATAATTAATACACAGTAAAAAATAAAATGTTAATTTTAACATTTTTTGCATGTCCCAGAAAGTCCACTCTAAATTTTAAGTTAAAGTAACTCATTCGTCATATGTTACTTCTTGACAAACTAGAAATGTTAAGTAATTAACACAATACTTTACATTTATTTTTGTTATTGTAACTTTAAGTGTGATGTAAAAATAACATACAAAGTAATTGAAAACTACATGGAAGAGAAGTTACAATAACTCATCAGAAAAGTTGATAGAACATTTTCGTTCATACAATATGAACATTTACTTTTTATGTTATATTAACACATGATAGTAATTATTTCAACTTAAATTATTTTTGATAGAAACATTTAATTTTAGTAAATTTGATTATTTTATATGTCAAAGTTCATGATTATTTGAAGATTTACTTTAACTTTTTAGAATGTTAAACTGACTTTGTGACATGTTGATTGTTTAAAATTATTGTGTTAAAAGCATTTCAAATAATATTCCATTTCTAAGAGACATACACAAAATGTTAAGTTATGAAGTTAACATTAATGTAACATATAAAATTGTTATAAAAATAATAACATATCAGTTGTATGTTAATTTTACATTGAAGTAGTAATCAAAACATGGCAACACAAGAAAATTTTAACATATGGACGCACAATTTTTAACGGTGTACATTTACACATTCATAAAAACTAATAAAAGTGGAAATAATTTGTTCAGGGGTAACATTTCGAAACAAAGTTTTATTTCCCAGTGTATTAAATATCATTAATAAAAACTCCGTTTGATACGTCTTAATCATCTTTCCGAGATTAAATCACGGCTTATTACTTTGTCGCCGGCTAACAATAGCGCCGGGCGACGGGTAACAATGAATTCTTAAAACAATTGTACGAAACTTGCAAGAACGAGAGTGAAAGACAGAGAAAGTACGACGAGGATTCATAATTACTACAATGGTTCTTTCGTGCATTAGTCGCGCTCCAAGTTGTTTACAAGCCCATCTTTTCATCGCCACTTGACAAAGGAGCAGCGAGATTACGGAATCTGCCACGCGAAGCGGAAGAATCAATGCTAGTCAAGGACAAAAGTGCAGAAATGAAAAGGAAGGCGCAACCCGCGACAAATCCCCGTGAATTGTTAAACCACCTAGCTACCTAGCTACCCCGCTTCAGGACCGTTCAGTGTCGTATCGCTGGCAGTTTCAATCGCACTTACCGCAGATCGCGATCGTAACTGATATCTAATTGCGGAAGTTCATCTCCACCGGCTGCGGGATATTCGTCTCGAGATGAATGATGCCAATCAACCGGGAAATTATTCTTGGATGAGCGGCCGGCGGAATGCACCAGTACAGGCTCGATCTTAATGCTCCGTGCAAATCCGTGAAGTCGACAGTTGCGCACAGACAATCGTCGATATCGCCACCTCAGAAACTGCTTTACATACAGGAAAGCCTGCACTTTTCTCTACGAGAATTTCATCAATGGAAGACACGTTTTATACATTAATGCGACACTCCTAGTTTGTAAAATGCAATAAATACGAGAAGCTTTTCTAGAAATAGGTTATTTTAATATATAGAATCGAGATAAAGGACGCAAGTGAAGCAAAAGCAAATATCGTATTCGTGAATAAATCATCAGGAGTCGGTTGCCGCGCGATTCCACGTACACGACGACACGATACTCGCTGAAATTTGCATTGCGACCGCACGTCACTTTACGACATGCTATTTCCGTTGCACTTACAGCAACAGTGGAAAAACGATAAATGAACGAACAAGCGACCGCGCGCGTTGTTCTCGGAGCGCAGCGACAGCCACCGCAATCCATCGTTTCTAATTGAAATGTTATCGAGCAGACGGGAATTTGGGAACGACGGTGAGGCAACCTTCTCCCAATGATTACGGGAAGACTTACGGTCGTTTACCCGATTCGACCTATGAAGTCGTCCCGGCGAGAATGCATCGGTGCAGCGCGGCGCGTAGTCCGCCGGCTGTCTGGAGTTGCAGAGACCGTGCATCCTGCAATTTCTCGAGTACACACTTGCGAACACTTGAGTAATTTAGCGGTACTTTGGCGTGACGGGTTTTCGCTCCGCGGAGCGGATGATCAATCGACGAGCGAGTAAACGCGTGTAAATTCTAGCTCTCCCTTATACGCCTATTTCATCCTGCGATTAATTCATCCATGCAAGCACACCGACGCTCGCGGATTGCGATGATTTATATTAATTGATAAAAATCCGAATTGCGAATATCTTGAGAATATCGGGGAATAAACGTATTGTGCGCAGCTGTTTTTATCTTTTTGTGTTTTGTGTTAATTTTAGCCGTTACATCCACTTTGTGACTAACGCAAACGTTCCGCCAACCAGATCACCAAGTTCTCCGTGTACATGCATGCGTGTGCGCGTAGTACAATTTCTAATACTATGAATTATTAGTTTCATCACATGTGTGCGCTTTACATGCATATGTGACCCGTTTTCAGCTTGATCCGTTTGTTAACAACAAATTTGCGCAAAGATTTAAAGTACCTTGACGCGGTGCATTTGCTGTGAGACATACTCTATGGACGTAAGCCTCTTTCCAGTATTTGAGGAATTATAAGAGGTCCGTGGAACAGTACAGTCATCAATTTACTAAGTCCGGACATTCGCAAACACTCGAGTAATTTAATGGGATAACCGGCAGAACTTTCAGCTACTTACGAAACGCAAAGTGGATGCTACAATTTCAATGTAAATTATAACATACAAATGTGATACTAGCTTCAAAGATTACATGAATTAATTACTATCAAGTTTCTTTACTTTTCATAATTTAATCTATCATAAAATACTGCAATGCAAATATTTATTAACAGGAATAAATTCCTAAATTTTGTGCTACTTCAATAAAAAAGAGAATAAAGAGTCGTCTTGAAACCTAAAATTTATTATTATTTTAACTTATGCCTCTCTCTCTCTCTCTCTCTCGCAATTCGTATTACTTCGCAGTAACGTCTTTGTTCAAGCTGACAAATACGAAGGAGACATTTTTTTTCACTGTCTTCGTCTCATAATAACTCTGTATTCTCATCGAATGCGGTTTAAAATCCTACTTCTCCAGCACCGACTATCCTTTCGCATCTCTTGCCTCTCCCATGATCTTAAAGTTTTAATCGAGTCACCACGCTTCCAGAAACGACAAAGATACTCGTTTTCCCTTCGTAACGTGCAAACGGCGCTAATTTGAAGCATCACGGCGGGGATGAAGCACCAGGGGGAAGCTGGCGGAAGCGGAAGCCAGGGAAGAAGAAACGAGCATCGGATGGATCGAGTGACGAGATAGAAAAAAAGAATGAAAGTAGCGTTTCACGGTGAGACGAAACCATAAAGAATTTACGGTGGAGGAAGAACGGAGCCGCACACGTCATATGGAGGCTCGTACATCTCTTCGAGCCGCGCGCTTACAAGCCGCTCAGCTCCTCTGTTATTGCGAGTCGTGACGCGAAGATGCGCATAAAGCGGCGGAGCGCACCGTAAAAGCGACATAGTCCGCTTTACATATAAAATGTCCGTTTTCGTTCGTCATCCTTGGAATTCGAACGAAAACAGACCGATTGACTTTGACCGTTTCACGAGACGAGAAAGCTTTCGCGGTTTTCCCCTCGACATCTGGGCCGCGAAATGTCCACGTATAGCGGATATCCGCATTTCAGTATCTGCGTTTTTCTTTCATGATTTTCTCAAATTGAGGAGAATCCTCGCTGGCGTGATCGCTTCCGAACCAAACTTGTCCTGTCGAATCAAAACGATCGGAAGCACGAATAAAACAAACTTACGCAGTTGCGATCCCTACGTTACTATGTACTCTTTTATATACGCTGCAATAAAACTGACAACTTTTACTGTCATGGCAAATTCCATTATTTCTATTCTGACTAGACTTATACCGCCTACTGCTAGAGAAAAACCGCTAGTCTTAAAATACCGATTCCTATCGAGCGAAAGCACGGCAGAGCCCATCGCGACGAGATTTTCTTCATCGACAACTTGTCGGGCAAGTTGCAGGAAAGATTAACGGCGCCACTAACTCAGCGCAAGATAATAAAGTAGCGCGAAACTTGGGTGACGCGCGTATAGATCGGCGACCCCGCGTACGTCGTGATACGCGCGTGGAAAAATTGTCTGCACGATACAACAACCTCGTTCGGTTCCACGTTTGACGTACGATTGACTAATCCTGATGATAAAAAAATCGCGGCAAGTATCGCGGTGACGACAATCACGACGACGATAACGACGGAACTATGAATAACAATACGGGTGTGATAAATTCGCAGTAATATCGCGACGTTCCCCCGCGCGCCCCAATCGCGCGAGCGAATGAAAGGGGTGGCGCGTGACACCCCGGCAGGCGGAAACCGGGAGACATCATCGAGGGGTGAATGTGGATGTCGTCGTCGCCCGACGAGGGATGAATGCAAAGTCGTCGCGATCCCTTCTGGAATACGGTCCCCGCTGAAAGTAAAGGGCTTTGTGCCCGCGCAACGGCGTGTCGTCTCCGCTTGTTTCGCGAGTTCTTTTAGTTCTCTGGCGGCTGAACAGCCCGGCACGTGTCAGTGCGAATAATGCAAGAGCCGTTCCGAGGCGCGAAAGCAGAACTCGCGTCGCGCGAATGCTAATCACAAACGTTTGCGCATTTATCCACGACGGACTATTGCTTAACAACCTGCACAAAAGCGAGAAGAAAAAGAGAGAAAGAGAGAGAGAAAACTCTGGAATGGAAATAGCGTATATTTACGGGACAATCGTAATTTTTCATATGCTGTAGAATATTTTAGATTCCATTCCCCGCCGACAAGCTTGTTAAGCATTCTGAAATTGATTTCCTCCTTGATTAACTTATCTGTCTCGACTCGTCACTTTTAGATCCGTTAATTGTATTTGAAATTTCATACGCGGTCGGATTTTATTTAATCAGTTTTGCCGGTAATGCGCATTGTAAAATTATCACAGTACATCAGAGTTGTTTATACAAAGACAATGAGTGATTAAAAAAACAGCAGCATCTCGACTTCATTGCGCACCTCTTTTTCATCCAATCTTTAAAAAAGGTAAAGATAATTTGTAAGAAAATTTTTTCTAAAAATATTTAATAAAATCGTACCGTCTCTCCGGTGTGAATTTATTTAACTCCAATCAAAATAGAACTCTTTACAAAAAAATCATCACGTAGCTATGTACCATATCTGAAACGTCGCCTCAAGCATACGCTTGCTATTCTGACGGCTGGAAACCAACCTGGTTGCGTGATACCGATACATCGACTAAACAACGTAGAATGTTTGTAGTTTGCCACGAAACCGGGGTGAGTTGTTGTTGCACCTCGCGAGTGACGCGCCTGGCACTAGTTAAATAAAATATTCCGCATGTGTAAGCAATCTAAATCGCAGAAGCGGAAACGAGACTGTCACGGAGACAAATATTGCAAAAATCAATTTTCGAAAATCACGTGAAATAATATCCGCTAATTTGCAATTCGCGGAATTCCTCCTACGCATGTCACGTGTAAAACGATCTCCGCGTACAATTCGCCGCGGTTTATATCGCGGAACACGCTCGCATTTTATTTTATACCAGAACTGTTACGTTTTTATTGCCGTTTCGTTAGTCTAACTCCCTTCTCGCACGCGAGCGCTCTCCCCTTCGTAAAGGTATTTTTTTCGCTGGCGACAGAGTCCTCATCCTCCCCTCCCCGTATGTATATTCGAAGCACGCCTGGAAAATTTCAAAAAATCAAAAGCATGAGACTTGCTGCCGCGTGACTTCCATACGTAAACTTCAGCCGAAATCTATAGATTATGTTTAATAAATAGTGTGGAATCAAACCAATTTGTAGCTCACAATTAAGAAATCTAACCAAATTTTTTAATTATTAAAAGAATAGGAGAAACGAAGAAGAAGAATAAAATAAATATATATTATATTTTCTGTGAAATTATATTATTTGTGAAATTAAATTTAATCGTCTGTTAAATCTAACGTACGTACGTTTTGAGAGAGACAGAGAGAGAAAGGAAATCTTATCAAATAATTTATATTTAAATTTCTTATGGTTTTGTTATAATAAAAATCAGGATTTGTGAGATCTCTACTTCTGATCTTGTAAGGATCCTTCGTTCTTTCCGTCACTCGTTTATAAGAGGTCGTCAGTAATAGGAAGGAGTCCTAAGTAAATGATCAGATTTACGCCATACGTTGTTATTCAACGCGCGTACATCAAAGACTATCGTTCTCATCACTTTCTCCGGTGAAATCCTCAAAGCCAAAAGCGCAATTTATCTAGATAATAATAAAGCTAGATAGGTCTTTCGTAGGCTCTGGCAATCTGCTACAGATATCACAAATTTCTCATCATTTTTCTACTTCGCAAACAATCGTGGTCCAAAATATATTAACATTTTGACGGAAATAAATTATATCTTGTAAGTGTCTGATTTATGTCTATTATTATGTTTGATTAGTCCGATTTATGCTCATATATCAATGAAATGTTCGCATTTGGTCGATAATATAAATACATGTGTATACACGGAAACGCATTACGGGAAATCATAATCATCGAGCGGATGCGCCGCGGTGTGCTCGCACGTGCACGCAGACGTATCTCCGTGGATGCGCGATGCCCGAGTGGAGGGCTGCAGGCACGAAGGGTTAATTCTACCTATTAGAAGATCAGTACGCATCGATGGGCAATCCGGATCATGAGCAAGTAGATGTATTCAGGTATCCAGGAATTTTTAATGTAAACCCGGTTGTGGAGAGAGACTGTGCAAACTTCCGACGCGATGCGTACGCTCGTGCACGCACGTGCACGTGCGTTACATACGTTTACTCATGTAATCGAGTAACATAAATTCTTTTTCATGTATGCATTGCACGTGCACGTTTGACGGCGATTATATTTTTCCATGTAACGCACGATTGACACGAAACAGCCTTCAATTATTTTATTACGCGAGACGCATTTCACTTTGTAATCTTTGCGATTCATAATTCATTGAATTATAAATCGCAATTATAAGTTACATGTAGGGATTCTCATTGTGCAAATTACAGATAAATTCGCAGCAAATTATCGGAAAAGAAAAGAAAAGAAATACCTTAAAGCACATTTAGAACTTCAAACGAACCACGAAAGGGAAACAGTCGCGGAGTAACGTCATCTCGGTAGGAGAACGATAAATTTGGATGTTCGTCCAGCACGTTGCGCGGGCATCTATTAAACGGATGGTGGATAATAAACGACGCACGGTCTATCCGCTGTTCATTCCAATAAAACTCGATCACGCGACTCGAATGGAATGATCGTCCTCCGTACGATTTACGGAAATGTTATTCGAAGTGTAGTATAAAATTCAATCTTTCGCAGCGTCGGCCCCGAAAAAATGGCCGGATTCGGATAAAATCGTAGGGCGGGGGGGCGAGGGGGAGCGGCAGGGAAATCCGATCGAATGTGATAGATGCTTTTCCGCTCGAATCAACAGCGGTCGATTTTACCGTACGCCCGGCGCGCAAGCCGTGCAAGGCAGCGCGCTAATGGACGGAACCCCGTATCCCGCGAGCGCATTCTTGCAGCCCGGGCGGGGGGTGCAAGGGCGGATGGGTATAAGGGGATGATGGAAGTGCATTTCGCCTTCAGTTTAACGCGGACGGATAGGATTTAACTTTCAACCAGGGAGAAAAGGACGGGATGTGCGCGCGGGCTACGTATCGCCGTGAACGATTCAATGAACGCGCGCGTTGCACTCTCCTCTTTCGGCTTAAATTGACCGTGAATTATCCACTCGCGCGATTGTACGGGATGCACGTGTGCCGGTGGGCGCGCACGTGCGCTATCCGAGTGGACGCAAACCCAAAAGTAACGCGTGGTATCATTTTCACCGTGAAAATTCGTGAGCCGATAAATCTCCCGCGGTGACGTTCGCGCGGAGAGCGATTTCCCACGAGCTCCGAGGGAGCCGTGTAATTTCGTGAAGCGGTTCGTCGTGTACGTTAATCATCGTGCCGCGGCGACGTCGAAATACTGAAGAAAGACGACGTTTCCTCGAGTGGTTGCGATATCGACGGCGGTTCTCGTTTGGGGATGGCGCCCGTTTGCATGCTACCAGATTCGACCGTGCATCGTGTTCACGTTCTCTCAATACGAGACTCCAACGCTATACATGTGTGTGTGTGTATACATAGGAAGAGGGACAGAAAGAGGGAGAGGGGGAGGGGAAAAGAGAGAGAGAGAGAGAGCAGAGCGCGCGACACATTTCGAAGTCACTCCGATCGAGTCTCTCGATTCGACGACGTTGAATTGGAATTACCACAGATAGAGGGAACGAAAGGATTGAAAGGACGCCGAATGGGATTGGGTGGATACGGATACTCCGGCAATCGCGAAAAACTGCTGCAGACTGCGTACTTCCATCGCGTCGGCGCTCTATGGTCCTGCCTGATATTTGAATATCCAGGAAAGTTCAACAGAAGGATCCCATTGTTCGGGTCCGTAAAAATTTCAGGAATGTTCGAACGCTGTAAAAATCGACGGTTGCGATCTTTACGCTCACACACTGCGCGAGGAATCTCGCAAAAAGCTGTAATACTTATAGGGCGGATCAAGATTGTACCGCGAGGCAGTTCTCTCGCGCGAAGTTTAGAATAGACAGAGATAATCCTCATATACATTTTATGACTCACGGGGCGCGTCTTCAGGCATTTTCAACGATCTTCTTGACATTTTGCATGACGGGGCTTGCAGCACGCGGCTTAATTAATTTTATGGAAAATTTAGGCGGAATTTGTTAATTGCAGCGAAACATCCGGCGCTATGAGCAAAGTTCAGCGGCTCCGAAAATTTAGATATGCGCGACCGTGTTACTTCGTGAAGTTATTACGGCGAGGCAGCCGCGGCTGCTAAGACAACTGAATCCACTAACAATGAATTATCCTCATTATAACCCGGCGATCCTAATCCTAGAATTTTTAATTTTTATCCCAAAATTTGAAAACGTATCACGAGCATTTAACATGAGATATTAAAAGCTCGCAGCAGGGTGAGGCTCTTGACGGAACCTTTTTGCGGCAGATCCTACCCTAAATTTTCGCAGGACCTCTCGCCAAAACCGAGATTGCACAAGTTCTGCGGGGTATCCTGCGGGTAGCTCAGAAACGCTACTGATACCGGAGGATTCAGTGTTTCTATTTTCTCCAGGCACCTCTCCCAATTTCCCGATGCCGTGCAAACAAGAGCGGTCGTAACGTCGCTTCCTCGTTCCAAAAATGGGCGCGTACGATCCCGACGTTCGCCAGACAGCTCGTTAAGGGTAATCGCATCGGCGATCGTTACCGTGCGCGCGATCGCGAGACAATCGACAAAGGAGATTTCCACGGCTGATCGTAATCTTAAGGCACCGGAGAAGTGCCGCAGGAAGCGACTTGCGACCGGCAAGATCTTCGAAGAAATGAATGGAACGCGTTTGGCGAGTGGAACCAGCTGCGTCTCATCTTCGCCATCCCTTGAGGCTCCTCAAGTTTCGGTTTTTGATACTTGGGCAAATTTCAAGGGTGTCCATTGTTGAGATACCGCGAGATGTTTCGATCGCGTTCGAGTGTGCAGGTGCAAGGGACTCCAGGCGAAAAGACGAGATCGCATCACCGATTGCTCGTACGTGCGCGCACACGTCTCCCGCGGTTGGAGTTTCAATTAATTCCGGCGCACAGTTTCGTCTGTTTACACGGCGACTGCGGCATTCGCGCCGCCGCTGTGAAATAGTCAGCCTGATGGTCCCGTCACACCAGCGAGTTCGTTGTTGCCGATATTTCGCCAAATTTACTGCGGCCATTCTCGAGGTACCTCCCGGCCGCGTCCGTCGAATTCAAACGCTCCCCTCGGCATCGAGCGGACGACGCGCGCCGTATGATTTATTATCGCGATCATCTCCATCCGATCGAAACCAGTCGACGATAATGGATTATAATCATTAGTTTCACGAATACTATTTTCACGATTCAAGTCCAGATAAACTGTTCTATTTTTACGCAGTCACTTCTCGAGATCTCGACTGTCCCGTGGCGCATAATATTTTAATTTAATCCGACAACGGCGTTTCACGTTAATTTCGCTAGACTAAAAAATTACCCAAGTTGACCGACAGCGACGGCTATACGGGCAGTTTGAGTGTCTCCGGACGAGGTGGTGTGACGTGCGAAAATCCCAGAGTGGCCGAACGAATGCTCGTACGTGCGCGCACACATCTCGACGGAGTTTCAATTAATTCTGGCCCGCAGTTTCGTTTGTTTACACGGCGACCGCGGCTTTCGCGCCGCAGCCATCGCAAAATAGCCGGGCCGATGATCCCGTCACGATCCACCACTGGCGCAGCGAGGGTGCGAGTGCGAGGGCGAGTTCGTTGTCGCGCGCGCGGCGCGTCAGCTGCCGCATTCTCGCGTGATTTTCGCCAGAACAATTACTATGTAAATACCGTGGCACTCTCCCGTGCGCGCGCGGAAGAAAGTAATTACTGCGATCGTCATCACGCGTAGCCGGAATAAATATTGCCCAATATTTAATTTCTCACGGCAAACAATTTCGCACTCTCCACGATGCAGCTTGTCTTACCCGATTACAAATAATTTACGATAGCGCGCTCTGCGGTTTTCTGATATTGCTCGAAATTTCTGTGAAAATATGTATATCCATCTCGCCAGACGAACAACAATAGATTTTCTGGAATAACGAACGAAGGAACTCTCTATAAAAATCAAATGACAGAACGCGCAAGATTTGTGCTTTCGCTATCCGTGCACGTTCCTTGCTTTTCTCTGACTAGAAACAATATTAACATCCTTGCCGACCTGCTAAAATATTTCGTCGTCCCCGGCACAGGAACTCTCGCGCAGCGAAAACAAGTAAGAGACGGAAACGACTAAACAGTAGAAAAGTATGCTTTTGATAAGCACACTCTCTGTTTTATTTCTATTTTATAATATTTTATTTTACACAGTGTACGCACGGAAAAGGGATTTTGTTGTCTACGCTTTAACGTTCGCGATAATATCGCGATAATGAAACAATATATATTGTTGCGCCTAGCAATCAATAACGCCGAGATATAGGTCGCTCGTGATATCGCATCCCCGTGTACGTTAGACTCCGATATTGCCCGGAAACGAGAGACTTACCCATAATTACCACAGTTACCGGGGACTAATGACACCGACGGATGTATTATTAGTATACACTCCCAGCGCATTCCCCGGTCTTATCTCAGTCGGAGGGGGTAATGGCGACGGCTCGTAAATTGATTCGAGATAATATAGTCGCCTTCGAGTTTACCGAGTCGCCACTAGAAATCTGTCGTTCACGGCAAATTCACTTTTAGCGGCCGTTTATTTCCAGCGGCCCCTCGCTGCACGACTTCACCCGTTCACCATTTTCTCGCCTAACGCACCCTTTTTTCCGGTCGGGGCGATCAAGGAAATATTTTAACTGCAGCTGTCACGTCCACTTTCCATTATTGCGACTTCCGCCCAACTGTGATACACTAAGCATGGTGATAGAGAATTATTATAATTTGCCGCACGATAATAGATATCTCCATCGAATTTTAATTTAACTTCGTATTAACTTCAACCTTGTAAAGTTCAATCAAATTCAATCTTTTAATCAACAAACTTTTTGAAATCGGATCTCTCATTCCTTCTCTCATAAATTATTTTCGCTCTTTGATTATAAGGAGAATTAGAAAACTAAAAATTAAAAAATCTGATTATAAAGCTGAACGTTTCTTAATAAAATAATATATGCTTATTACATTCTTCTATTTTTTATTCTGCATAGAATAAAATGTATGATATCTAATAATTTTTTAAGTAAATACTCTCTCCTAAACTTTTTTCTAAATCGCAAAAACAGGGATTACGAATACGTTTGCTTTGTTAAAAGGCTATTTCATTGATAAGTAGCTCAAACTGATTACAAAAAGACTTTAATTAAAGTCGCTTTATTCGACTAATCAAGAGGATAACCATAATTTCTGCTGTACCATGCCAAATTAAATCATTGACACCCACGCACAATTTAAGCGGATTTGTTTCATATATCGCATTCTGTAATTACACGATTATTCACATATTATACTAATATGTTATTGCCGTGAAAATGACACGAACAATCAAGAACTAAAATCAATCCTGTGATTACCACGATTATTCACATATTGCACTAATACGCTATTACCGTGAAAATATCATGAACAATCAATAGCTAAAATTATTCAATTTATTAATCAATTTAATAATATGTATCTCAAGTTATTGAAAAAAGTCAAGTAAATTGTCGTCGAAACATTTTCCACGTTGAAAGCGCCAATTCGCATAAAATCCAGAAAAAAAACTACAGAGAAAAGCGCTTATCCAAACGTTATCACGCATATTACATAAGCCAATAAAATAACTGAATTTATTATTGAAAACACGTCAATCATCATTCAACATATCGTTCCGGTGTCGACATATCGACACCTCACCGCCTCATCAATTCTGTCTAAAAAACAGAATGCAAAATTAAAAAGAAAAAAGACCAAATATTTTCCGTACTGTCACATTTCACTTGTCTTCCAACACGTTGTTTCAACGCGCGCGCGATTATGAGGGAGTAGCGAGTTCTCTATCGCGCGCGGAAACTGAAATATGAGAAATCGCTACACGCACACCGTTGCACGCGAAGCGTCACGTCCGTAAACATCCATCGGTCTTTTTGAATGTAATCGACGGTGAAAATATTTCAGGAGCGCCGGCGAGAGACTTTATCTTCGCCTGTTCCCCCCGTCTTTCCCAAAGAACCCTATATCCTCGGTCTTTCCCGAAGAACCCTATATCCTCTCCCTAAAGCGGAGACGGCAACCGCCGCACGAGAAGAGGAAGACACCGTAGAAGAAGGCGGGCGACGATGTTTGTGTATTCGGAAAAGGATCAGGCTCATATCAGCAGACTCCTCGAGTGTTACCTACCCTACGTGTATATAGGGCCACTCATCTCGCATTATTAGAATTTAAGTCGTGTCACGTGTGTGCTTGTTCATGCAACGCCCCATCCATCGCAGATCGATCGATAGTCTCGTCAAGGCCACGTCAGGGATTTCGCGCACTCGTCAGAACAGCCGAGATGCCTCCTGCGCGAGCAACGGGGAACTTGATCGTACAATTACAAGTGGAATTAATCTCGTGGAATTTTTTCTTTCGCGCGCCGCGTTATTAATAATGCGAGATTTATGCCCGCCGTTGCCGTCGTGTTTTACGTTTTTCGAACGTGCGATTTCGTGCGGAAGAATAAAGCGCGTACCGCATTCCTCGCGTTCGAGCATTCCGCCGCGATGGTGAATTAAATCTGACGGATTATGAAATGCGCGCGCGCACGTCGCGGTCGAATGTATGGATAAGAACGGATTTACATTCGATTCGCCACCAGAGAATATCTGCCTCGGCTGTTTGTATCGTTAACCGCCTCCTGCGCGAGAGTAAACGGTTTCATAATGGAAACTCGCGGTTGGATATTTCAAATGAATCGTGATGTTCGTCTCTGAGGTGGATTACATTTCAAGAACCAATCGCCCGGCCGTGTTTGCCGACGGGTTATTAAAAAATCCGGGATTAGCTCGCCCGAAATACGTGATGTAACGACTATGCCCAAGCAAACTGCGAACGACACGAACGATCCGATCTGTTAACAGTGCAAATATTTAATTGTCATAATTAACGATAGCGTTGTACTCTACTCGCCGCGGCGCGATACCAAACGCCCGCGTCAAATAAATTTTATTCACCTGGAACGCTCCCGACATGTTTCCTATTTTAAGCCTAGTTTATGCGTATTAGATCTCTAATAGATATCGACGGGGCGCGACTGCTCCGTATTTTCTTTCGAAGAGAAGCTGTCGCGAAACTGGCTGTCTCGCGTCTGTTCACAATTTTATCAGCCGCACGGAAGCCCGGTTAAAGCTCGAAAGTTCGAACAGTCGCTTACTATGTATTCAAAACGAAAATTCCGCGGCAATGGAGGGTGGGGATCTTCCGCGCGGCGTATGTAACCAGTGACGCGCGTAAGCCGGCAAATTCCGCCTCGCCCCCGGCTGCAGAAGCCGGATGCACCTTGTACCCAATGGTAAAAGTAGCCGAGCCATCGAAAGTTTAACGCGCCGTAAGCACATGAGACTTCTCCCGCGTAGTTGTATCGCGCGCATTCAGCTTTTTCCCTTCCCCCGCGACCTGCGTCCCGGGGCCAGATTGCACCGAAGATATGTGCGTTATGAGCTGGCCATAAATAAGCAGCTCCGGCTCTTACACGCACAGCGACGTCGATGCAATTCAGGATGCTCAAGTGGATCGCAAGTTGATCGTCCTTGATCCTTCAGGACGCTATCTCCTGCACTGCGAGAAAACGATTTTTCGCGAACACCGATAACGAAAATTTATGATACAAAGTTACTTTGACGAAGAGAAGACCGAATTACAGTTATATCTGTGCGATTACGCGTATCTCCTCTTTGAGTATCTGCAGCATAACTTTTTTTCTGGAAATAAAATGTATTTATTTTATTTATTCATTATTTATTCGATAAATATTTTCGCTTTCAATGGAATGCGATTATTTGTTGAGTCAATGATTGCATATTGGTAATTTTGTCATTGAACTTGACTTTTCTTGTCTCGTATGATTTACCGTATTGCCACGATATAATATGAACGGTACGATGACATAGGTTTTTATATTATGGGAATGGCGATATTCGTAATATATTACTCAGAAAATTCTATTCCCTATGGCATTATCCCGGAAGGATAAGTCGTTATGGGGGAACTGTAATTTCGCGCACCTGCAGATATTTTCTAGTCTTCATTTTCCGCTCAATCTCAAGGGAACAATTGCATAGAAATTGCCGCGGCAATTGTCTCAGACGCCGCGCGTACTTTTTCTTACCTACGAATTTCTCGACGAAGTTAGAATCGACGTTTCGAATCAACTTAACAAAGAACCGATAGCTGCGCGCTCAGGCTTTTATTAGATTCTGAATTTTTTTCGAATTAAGTACAATATTTAATTACACTTCAAAAATTCTTCAAACTATGATGCCGGAGTAAAACAGAGAACGGGATTAAAATTAATAATCGCGATTTATTTTGCTTTAAATCACATTTATAGGACAAAAACATTAAAAAATAATTCCGAAGCATGTATGATTTTCTTAACTTGATTGCCAATATCTGCAGCAAAGAAACAAATAACAAATATCTCTTTCACATTCATGCATGTACGTGTTACGTTAAATTAGAAGTTGAGCGTTCTCCATTTGCATCATGCAGCATAATGCTAATCAGCGCTGCAGGCAAGCACTTTGGAATCGGCAATTAATTTCATGTGCCCGATCTAAACGAGACAGCCTTCGGTGTGTAACTGTGTATCATCAATTAAACCACTGTAGCGACATATCATCTCGGCGATACGTTAACGACAGAAACACGAGCGCGTTATCGCAACCGCGCGATTTCTCCAAACTCGCGCAAATCAACGCCAGAAATCCGCTAGAAATCCGACACTCGGATATCGTAAACTTTTTCCCCACTCGTTCGCTCTACATTTATTTAACAATCGGCAATTTCATGCGATACCGGCGTGTTGATCAAGAAATCCGGTTTTAATATCCAATTCGGACATAAATGTACACACGATAATTCTCCAAGTATAATTTCAAGTCAATATACTCCAAATTGACTGCGGAAAGACTGTTTTCAGCGTTTATCTCTCGTGGACAGTCTTTATAGAGATAAATTTTCACGCCTCTTCGATTAATCGATTACAGCAATTATGCTACAAGCTAGCATACTTCTTAAACTGCTGCAATTAAATGATTATTTTTATTGCGTGGTTTGCTTTTTATAGATATTTTTCATCCATATGAAAAATATGATATAAATAACGGTTCATATATGTTCAAATGATATAAATAGTAATAAATAGATATAAATAGATATAAATAGATATAAATAGATATAAATAGTAATAAAAGAGCGGTTTTTTTCGATTAATTAGTTAGTAGAGACAGATCCTTCATAATTTATTATCTTCGTTATCTGACAGTTCAGTAGCGGTGAGAACATTGGTAGAGATGAAAATGGGCAATGATAATAACAGTTTAATGAACTTATAAATAGACGGCAGTCAAAGCGAGTTCGCATCCGGTGGATGGATGTAATTATCGGCTAGACTCTAAAAAAAGTGACTTTAAAAAATCTCGATATATCTTTTATTACATTTCCCCTGATGTAATAACAACTTGGAAGATACAATTAAACCGGCTACATTATTAAATGTAGAATGTCATAAATAGTTTTTGTGCACTTAAATCATAAATGCATATATAAATATAGAAATATAACTCAAGAGTTAAAAGTACATCATACGAAATGCGATAAACAAGAAACTAAATAAAACTATACATGTGAAAATCGAAATGCTCTTTGCAGTCTTCAAATTTAATTCCTCAGCATAATATTTCTGAAAACTAAGCCAATTCGGATTTCGAGCTGCAATCCAAAACTCGTAAAAATGGATAAAAATAAAAATCTTTTATGTTTAAAATTTTCCTCATGGTTTAGCATACGATTACGTCAAATGTGGACATTTAATTAGGAATATGAAAAAACACATTTGCATAACAACAGCGGCTGCAGCGGCAGCGAGATAAAGCGTGGAAAAAAGCAACACGCGTTGCACACGAGACCCGGTGAAAATTTGAAGAATCCGTTTCATGCGGAACAACATTTGACTTTCGCGTTCCGCAGTAACACATTTCCAAACGACAATCGGTTTATCGACGACGAACGTCGGACGATTTTCGACTACCGACCATTTCAGAGCCTCCATTCGACTCGGCTTTACCCCGTCCGTCCAATAAACGGAGCAAACATCGTGCCACGATCAAAAGAAACCTTGATCAAGAGCATCTGTCCATTTGAATTGTCTGTACGATATCTCACAGCGGGTTGCGTTATCAACTACATCGGTGTATCTCGCTTTCCGCCGCACTGCATTTCTACCCGGCCGATATTCGTCGGTACCGTCGCGCTTATTTTGTTTATGTTGCATATTTATCGAACGTATCTGTATCGACGTGCGCTCAATTTTCTACAAAATATTGAAATAACCGTATAATCTTTCCTCCTCCTCCTCCCTCCCCCCCTCCCTACTCTTCCCTCGCTCCCGCTGAGCTCGCACAAATATTTTTCCTTTTGACATCGCGAAACGTATGCTGCGGGGGACGTCAGTTCACCGTGCACGTTCAATCCCGATTTTAAAATCTATGCACATGCGTCGCTGAAAGAACGCAACGTCTGGAAATCACGACGTTGTAACGCGCGACCGTAACGGTATGCGAGGGGGTAATTTAGGAAATTACCGGATACCCTGAGCGGAACGGGTATCGTTTATCGTATTAAAGTAGACAAGGAGTGTGACACTTGTATTGAATTAGACAAGAACTGTGCTTCATTCCGAAGCGCAATACATTAGCGGCCGCACCGGGTGCGCACTTGCGAGCGCATTATGCATTTGACAGTCGCAACGTCGTCCGGAGACATATAACGTCACGGTCGTAGAGAGTAATGTCCCTACCTCTCTCTTCCGCTCAAACTTGCCGGTGTTTAAGCTCGCGCCCAACTTTCGCGCGAGTTTCGCGAAAGACATCGACCGATTTGCAAATGCTGACGCGGCCCGTTAATCATAATCCACTCTAAACAAGTTCGACCGTAGTATTAATCGCGAGTCGCAATTATCCACGGGGTAACACACGACCGGCGAATGTCATCTTCGCCGTGCGGCATGCACACGCTGCGAATAATTAATTCTTGCCGAGAATCGCGCTCTGCCGCCGATAAATAACGGAGTCGCGCGTGGTTACGGCTCGGTTGCTCTTTTCCACGTGATAAAACGTGCCATCGAGTCTCCGAGGTATCGCGTAAATACGGATATTCGAGAGAAAGGTACATTGTCGTGAGATATCGCTCGCGTTATGTCATGCTATTCCAATTTATATCCGTCTCCGTTTAACGTAACGATCGTGGTGTATAGCGCAGGGGATGAGGGAGCGAGAACGAGATTCGCGGGAGACGGCGGGATCAGCAGATTTTCGAGTCTTCCGCAGCCGGCGGACGCGATATTCGAGAACAGCGCGTCATTGTCACGAAGCGGACACCGTCGCGGCCGTCGCCGGCGTTTGCCACCACGTGTAATACCATTGCAAAGTGGAATTATTAGCGCCGTTGAATAATATTTCGCGCGGATTTCGGCGTGAAACGCACGCTCGTGCGGTCGGGATCGCGTGACAGGCTGCGTCAAAAGGACGAATTACGTGACCAAACGACGTGTATTTTCGAGACAAACGAGGCATGCCGTTTCGCACCCTTCCTCGCGCTCGAAATTGTCGGCTATCCGGTCACTGTGGCAACAACGGCGCGAGTAATAGTAATTCCAGGCATAATGAAATCGACCGGTTACGGTAACGGGGTTATCGGGGACCGGTTATTCGCGCGATCCTCCCCTTGTGACGCAATTATGTCGGTACACCAGCTGCATTTAAAATATAATGCCGCTGAAAAACGGATGCGTCCCGTTGAATGACCGATTAACGTTTACGAGATGGCGTACAGCCAATTATTTCGTCGACAGATTTTTCGAGCGTCGCTCCACAAAATTATCGGATATATTCAGCGATTATCGATACGATTTGTTCAAAACATAAAAGAGAAAAAACGAATTCTGTATCTGACGATGGTTTTTTAGGATGCACAGTGGGCTAGAATCGAAAAAAGCTGGCCAAAAGTCGAATTTTTTCAACTCTTGGAAATCTGTGCATTTCGACCTTTTTTGATTCATGGATATCAGTATTTTCAAAAATGTGAATGGAGTTTCGTAGGAAAAATTTCCTTCCCATTAATCAACAATTAATAGGAGGCAACGCGTTAATATTCCGAAAAACGAATTATGAATGAGTATAGGCTATAGCTTACATTCTTGTATGCGGATGCAAGTAATTTTGCTTTTTACTCTATAAATAGAATTGAAACTCTTTTCCCAAACAATTATAAACCATTAAAAATGTTTGTTCATCAATTTGTGTTAATCTAAGTTTTTGGTTTCTTAAAATATAAGAAAGAAGTAAAGTTCAATATCATTTTTTTTAAATAGCTGTAAAAGGCTGTTTGGGATTCTTGTTTTATCATCTCGTGTAGGATTCAAACTAAGTATTTCCGTTTGAATTGTGCACACCAACGCACACCTTTGCGTTATATACAGGATGTTTCATTTTAATTTTCATATCGTAATAACTCGAAACTTTGGCGTTTTGGTAAAAACTGTTTGAAATGAAAGTTGTAGGTTTTTAAGTGAAGCATTACATAGCAATACCAGTATGACCTTGATAGTGTTGTCAAGATCATGTACAGATCACCGTGAAATTTTTAAATGCCGCGAAACGTACGACGCGGCGCGGTAGCGACTGTAACTTTCAAGCTTCATAACTTCGAAGTATTTAACGGATAAATACTTTGTTATAGTGTTTTGAAAAGCTCTTGAGGTAAGCTACAAAAATACCTAATGAAAACTGGAGGTTCCCATTTAAAAAATTCAAGGTGACCTTTGCGTGACCTTGGCAACGCTATTCAAGGTCATACTAGTATTATTATCTAATACCTGATTTAAAACCCTATAACTTTTATTTGAAACATTTTTTTCTAAAACGTCATGTTTTCGAGTTATTACTTTTGGCCAGCTTTTTTCGAGTTTAGCCCACTGTGGGATGGCGTGATAACTCGTACAAAAAATTCGTCGAGCACACCGGCGTCGTGCAAATGGATGTTAACAATGTCCTAATTCCGCGTGACGTTACGGCAAAATGTGCTAAGTAAATGTAGCGTGTTTGCACTCGTCGCACACGATTCGACAAATGATCGCGTCGTCTGGAACCTGTTTAATGCAAATGTCTGCATTAATTATTGCGACGCCTGTGAATGAACGCGACACAACTTTTCATACTTTACGAAACGCAAGAGCAACCGGAAAATAATAATATATTAAATTCTGCGATTTAACCATAATAATTTGCCGTAAATAGGCTGTCTTTCCGAAGCAATTGGCGAATATGTTTTAAATGAAATTCAATTAGAGAGATCAGAGATGATTTAATACAGCTGTAAAAACTTGTTTTTGTCCTTTTGAGGATGCAAACATGACTGCAATTTTGGGGTAACGTTATTAATATCGCGGCGTGAGAGATGGGGTAAGAGTAACACAAAAATCGACCTGGCGCGGCTTCGGCGCTAACAATAGCGTTTGTTTATGCAATGTAACGGGATTGTGAAACAGTGCCGATTGTTGTATCCATGCAGTTTACACGGTTATTGATTTTTATTAGCTGCGCGATGCCCGCGGGCTGTTCAGTCCGCTGAAAAGCCGTTTTCATCGAAGCCGCTAATTATAATCCGATCATTATATACGATTCCGATGAATTTGTCATAAAATCGCTTGCCGTTCATGCGGTAATTATGCCAATAGCGTCACGATACCCGAAGCTACAGAGCTGCCTGCTTGTGCGTTTCACCATTTTTCGATTATCGACCGATTTAAAATTTGATGCATCCATTATCGAGCTGTTAACAGCGTTTATGACGGGATACGCTGAAGCGCCGGCGTATCTTCGTGATTCTTCGATTCTCCTTGCATTTTCAATTACCTGACTATGTATTTGCCTCGATGCATTCGCCTTCAAACATTTTGACGAATAGCAACGTCGCGCCAGATTTCTATTCGTATCGCGCTTTTTTATTCAGTTACCATGACAGGAGGAAACTGTTACACGTATTTTCAACATTTGGGAAATTAGATAAAAAAGTAACAAAATAGATAGATAGATAGATAGAGAGAAAGAGAGAAGGGGGAGGACAGAAAAAGTAAAAAAGTAGAAGAAAAGAGAGAACGAAAGAGAATGGAGCGGAGAGCAGCATCGGTGGAGCACAAACGGAGGTAGCAAAAAGGAGAGTGCATAATGTAAATGAAACCATCCCTCTCCCCGCGACTGCCACGCAGATATACCTGCGAATATTTTTCCATTTACATCTCCTCGTGAAATACAGATATTCAAGAGGCATCTGCCCCCCAATCTCTCCGCCGTCCTCACCCCCGTCTCCCGTATCTACCTTCGCAACCTAAGACGCGCGGTTCTCCTTATAAAACCGAACTTCGACAGTTCCGCTCTTCCCTGCCATTCTCCCTTTTCTCGGTTGCAGACTTCGGGAAAGTGGTACGTGGGCGAAATTTCGACGTGACGGGCATACAGTGTCCTGTATCGCCTCCTTCTTCCGCTGCACCTTCTCTCTCTGCGTCTCTCGCTCTGTCCAACCCCACATCGTTTCCTTTCCCTTTGTGGCCGCTCTCCCCGCCCCGTCCCGTTACGTAAATGGTCAAAAGAAAGTAAGGATCCATGTGCCGATCAACATATGTAAAGTGAAAAGATACGCATGATGTATAATACAGTGTAATTGATCGAAAGCGCGACAACGTGCTGATTGTAACGCAGCGCACGTAAAAATATGTAAAATAATGCATCGATTTGATACTAAAATTTACATGCTTAAAGAACAATGATAGAACTCGCTGACAGAGACAATCTTGAAAAATCTGACTGACTCGATCGATTATATCGAGATTCTAAAACGAGAAGACAACAGGTGTTGCTGTCATCAAGTCAAGATTCAAATTAGGTGAAATGATACTTTGAAATCAAGATACTGAAATCGATTGATCAACTTATGTCACATATGTTACAAATACTTCTCGGTACATTTCACTAGGAAAATCTAAATCTGATACTTTATGTAATCTCGTCAGTAATATAATTTGCGGGTGTCAGTCGATGTTTTTCGATAAAAGACCTATTCTAATAATACAAAAATATTTTTCGCTTTGTCAAACGGATACAAGCTTCATACGAGCGTAGATGAGATTCCGTACGTTACAACAATATTCTGATTACGTATGGAAGTATAATTAATCACATAAAAATCAACATATTTGCATTCACGATATTGAATAAAAATTTCTGCATCACTCGGAATTGGTTAAAAACTCGTCTGCAGTATAGATAGAGTAATAATAATATAATACAGTAATCAAATAAAATAGAAAAATATCTATGATAAATATTTCATTTTCATCATACAAGAAACGAATGAGGGTGACAGAACAGACCGTATTTTACGAGATAATATTTTTAAACTCGAATTAACTCACACGAATTAACTGATCTTACGCGAGGAAGGCCGCACTTGTCCATCGATTGACAATAAGAGGAGAGACAAGGGGGAAAAGAAAGCGAAACAAACAGCGCAGCAGAGAAATGAAACGCAGCAGGACAGAATGTCCCACGAACTCTCTGATAGACGTCGGGTCTACCAAGGTTTTGCGATGGTCATCGTTTCAGGCGCCGTTTTACACGGCCGAATGGAAGGCCAGATTGCCGAAGTGGCCGTGACCAAGAAGCGGGGGTAGCGGAGGAGATGGTCCTGAATCGAAGATTAATTGCGCGATTCATTGGATGCTGCAACGAGCCGGGATCGTGGCTTAAGCAGACGCGACGAGACACTTTCGCAACCGCAGCGAACAGGTTGAAGAGCACGACAAGAGGTGCACCACCGGAATCGCGCAACAGAGATAAATGTCGTTTTGCTCTCTCTCTCTCTCTGTCATGATCACGCACGGCGCACAATTTCATGCAAATTTAGCCGTCTCTACAGGCCGCAATCGGTCTCACTGTAATTCCGCGAGCTTTTAACGCTAAACGCGATCTTGTGAAGTTTTTTGCCAGCATCTCATATGAGATACATCTACGCCTCTCATTTATCGCATTAAGTTGTAATATATATTTATCCCATTTTTTCAGTGTTTTTAATAATATGGAGATTGTGATATATATGATATATATTCATTATTAAAAACATTAAATAAATGGGATGAATATATACAAGCCAATATATCGAAAAAGTGCGGTGCAAATTGCATTTTGAGGATTGTATTAACGAGTTTCGCGGGTATCGAAATAAATTCGCTCGCAACTTTGCGAACGGATCAACATTTTTGCGAGTTTCGCTTTTGATGGGTTAGTATTAATGTTGATATCGGGCGACGTGCATTAGAACTCGAGCAAGCAGACTGATGCGGGAGTGGACACGCGAGTATCTCTGTAATTAATCATTTGAAGGCGTTATATGACTACGTCACGATAACTCTCGAAACGAAAACGAACGAGTGTAAATTATGTCGACATACGCGCGCGGTGCTCGATAAATTTCCACGGTAAGTATCAAAGTTCGCTGGTGCGCAAAAGAAAGCGCGACACCTGTTAGCTACGTGCCGTTGCTTATGGTATTAAGAACGTGCTCCAAAATGCTATGCATAGAGAAGCCAATCCCGTAGCGCATTTGCAGCACATCCTGCGTACGCTCGCATGTTCGCTTCGCCACCTTCTTCGCTCAATTTATTCTCTTTCTTCAGCTTATACAACATCAAAATTTTGCGTACGATGAAATGAACGCGAAAACAATACGCGGGAATATTTGCATTTGCAAAATCAAAGAAAATATTTTATTAATTACAGTTAAAAATTTATATTAGTATAATGAAATGCTACATATATGTTGCTACACAAACTTTTAATTATACGTTTAATTAAATGGAACATTATTAAATACAAATATAATGTATTATTAAATAAAAAAAATTAGATATCAAAGATAGCAGGCACCAAGTTAAGCGGCAAAAATAATATTCAGAGTTAGAGACAAAAAAACGCCTTGAATTTTTCACATTTGTCGAAATGCCGTATCATCTTTTGCACTCGAGTGGTATTTGACTTATATTCTCGAATTTCATTAAAAATACATGATCACACGATCCGTGACGCATCGCACCGGTCTGCGAAAAGTTTTTCAGGGGATCTCGATACATTCCGCTCGATTATTCGACGTATATCTCGTGGGAGGGATAAAGTTGGGTTTCCGAGGAGGGAGACTAACGGAGCAAGAGACACGTTGGCGAAGGAAGATATCAACGAGACGAGACGGGCGACGAGAAACGCGAAAGGAAGAAATCCATGGACCGGTTTCCACATGTTTGCCGCGACTGCAAACATTGAGATCAATTTAAACTCAGATGTCCGCAATCAAGGGGGGTCGACGGGCGTACTTTGAGACGGCCGTGAGCGAGGGTCCGAAAAGGGAATAGAAAAGTTCCTCCTGTACGGAGTGCAGACACCAAGTTCTGGAAGAGAGCAACTTATTCGCTATTGATCTTTCGTGCTCTTTATTACTTCGCACGCTTAACGACTCGTTTTTCGTAATATATGTTTGATATACAAATGTTTCTGCGCGATACGAAGAAGCACTTGCAATTACCAATTGTAAATTTGTCGTTAATTGAAACACGCTCTGTTGGACGCAGATATTATCGATTTATTGCAATAAGAAGCAAGGTCTGTGTGAATATTACAAAATAAGTTATGAAATAAATTAAAGTTTTTTGTTTTTATTGAAAACTCTCTTTCTTATATATACGTATAAAGATATATTAATATCTAATATTACCTTTTATCTTTCATATAATAATCTTGTTAAATGAATAATGCAATTTGCTTCAGCTTTCAGTTTACCAAACCGAACAAATATTTCATTAAGCTGTCGGTGTTTTTATTCGAAATTTAGTATCGATGCACGGAAGGATACAAACAATGAATGCATATGCGTCGTTTTCTGTCCATTGTTGCTGAAATTTGCCCTCGCGATTTTCCGGCATTCTTTCCCGGTGCCAGGTTAGCGACAGCAACTGTTCAACAGTTGTTACTGTTGCCCGCGCGCTGATGCAAGTTCAATACCCTTTTTGAACTGGCCGCAAAAAAGAATTCGCACAAAAGCTGATCGAAGAGGAGGCGCGTTCGCGAACACGCTCGCATGATTGAATCGTCCGTGCGCCCGTGCATTTCCGATATCGATCCTGGCGACGGCAAAAATTCTGTGGCATATCGAGTATTATGGATACCCTTGTAATCATAGCCCCTTGTAGCATCGCATCGACATTCCGGGTGATTTGCTGGACGACCGAGGTAGCCCGTTCTTTGAAAGGGCATTATGAAACACGGCCATTAATTTGCAGACTTCGCTTCCCGCAATTCGATCTTCGACCAGTCGGTCTTTCAACTACGCGGCAGGATCTTTCTTCGTCTCCGTCGTATCGATGGCTCAACTGACTCAACTGACAGGTAAAATATTCATCGTGTTTTTATAGTTTTAATAAAGTTCGTATCCAACTTCACATCTCCGCAAAATTATTCCGTTCACAATGCATGATAGAGGGAAAAATAAAACACCATAAAGTTCTTGAAATTATTATCCCAACGCAGACAAAATTAGGATTGATAATTTCGGACACTCTCCGTAATTATGAGATTCTGACGCGCTTTATATGCTCGGACTACTAATAACTTTGTAAATGTTGAAAAGAGGATGACAGTTGACTCGTTAAGATTGATCTGTACTGATTCGACTGTCGTACCGATGCACTCGGTGGTGTAAAATACATAGATAGTATCTTGTGTATCTTGTGCTGGAACGATACTTTACGCCTGGCGAAATGCGCGTGGCATTATAAATATGTCAACGATAAATTCCGCCATTTGCTAGCCGAAATAAAGAGAGAGGAAGAGGGCGAATCGATACGTCGGAGCATCCACTCTCGGCGCGCAGGATCGACGTCCAATGCCTCGCGTGCTCTGCGAGCGCATTCCGCGACACATAAATAACTATTATACACATGGTCTACCATTATATTTCCACACACGTAGGCGCATTCACCCTCGTTGAACGTCCGCCACGTTGCCGTGAATGTACGGCGCCACGAATGCACGGTAATCCGATGGGTGGTGCGATCGTCGTCGGACGGCGACGTTTAGCGCGCGTGGCAGAATTTCTTATTGTCCAAGCGACGTCGTAGAACGATTTATGTGGCTATATTTCGTTTCTCGATGAAGAAACCCCGGCCGTCCTACCGTGTCACGTTTCCCACTTGATAGATCGCAAAGAGGAATCATACACGACATGTTCTGTAAGCCGATCCTCACGTCGCGCGCTCATATTTCAGATATTTATAACACTGTTGTATTAAGTCCACGACCACCTAAAATCCATGCGCGAGATTAAATAGGCATGCTTCTGAAGGTAATATTAATAAAATAATATTGTTTCCGATAGTTCAATTTTTGAATATTTAAGCTGTATTTATAATTAGTTTCTTTAGTATTTATAATATTGTCAGCAACGTTGTGAAAATTAAATTAAAATTGAATTAAAGAATTGTCCTTCTATACTAACAAAATTATGTAGGTGCTAGAACGCGAAGAAATTATTATATGCAAAATTTATATATAATTTTATAAATAAAGAAAGTTTCCAATAAAAATCTATCAAAAAAAAACTAGATGATAGATCAAGTTCTCTTAATTCTGTCGCGCTCTCTTATACGTTCGATTAAACGCGACAGCAATATTTCTTTTCAGACAAAGGGCGATCCCTACCGCAATTCGCTGCGAAAGGAAGCGCAACCTCAGAGCCGATGACCGCACAATCGGTGAACGAACCGCAAGATCGGTTACCGAGTGCTCTCGATCGAGCTATAATCTCCTGAATAGATAACAACCGAAGAAGGGAGTAAGCGGAGCGATGCGATAGCGAAAAGGAGAGGAAAGGAAAGAAGCCGAGTAAAAAGACGAGGAAGGGACCCTCTCGGACGGTAAAGAGTACAAAGTTGGCGGGAGAGGATCGAGACTCGGATACAAACCCACCCTCATCCCTCTTACTCTCGCGTTCTCTCACCTTGCTACCAGCCAGCGCCTCCTCCTACGGCTCCCTCTCGACTCCGACGCAATCCGCAATCGTTAGCGCACCCCTGATAGCGGAGGAAGAATAAAAAGTTGTCTGGAAGTCCGGGCGGGAACACCGGCTTTTCTACGAGTATCTAGGGGGTGTATTTTTTACGGCGCTATCTAGTGCACTCGCGAACCGTGCACGGGGGAGTAAGGTGAGCCAGGTTTCTCTTATACCTCGTGAGCAGCTTGCGAACGTGCGGAAAAACCACTGCGATGCTGTAATTATCCCTTAATGACCACAGTCAGATTCCAAATCTGGCTCTTGAAAGTTTATTAAATATCTCTTTGCTCTTTCGGTTTTCTCATATCTTTCAAATACCGTCTGTCACGGTTTCATTCTGTTCATTATAAATAATGAAAAATAAAATCGACGCACTCGCTCACTTAATCTCACTAACGCTATTTTAACGTATATACACGTATTTGTAGTAATTTGCCGTAGTTTATCTTAATAACAATTATATTTCTTTTTTCTTTCATTAAGGCGACTACTTTTGTGAGGAACTGCGATGTGTGCGAGATGCGTCGGGAGGGGAGGAAAAGCTCCATGGTCGGTTTAAGAAATCAGTAACAAAATTCTAACGTAGCCCGTTAACTATTCCCGCGCTTGCTCTCGGTCGATGGAGCGGCTTTCCGTACGTTCACAGTATGTTCCATACGCGACAGAGCATTCATTTCCCATGTGAACCATGGCTCACCTGGTGCATTCTCTGCACCAACTATGTGCGACCGCCCTGCGATATGCTACGTGTCCCTATGCATGCGTATGTACGTGCGCCCCGTGTGTCTCTCTGCCCCTCTCTCTCTTTCTCTGTTTCTCTCGTCTCACTGTTACGATAAATCATAACTCGCCGAGTTTCCCTTTTGCATCGACCGAAAAGAGTCTCGGCGGGCCGGAGGGATCTTTTGAAGAACCTGATGGGACAAAGGGGGCCGTATTTTTCCGAGGAAAATCATTTCGTCTGTCTCCGCGGCGCTACGTGAGTGAAGGAATTCGCGATGAAACACGGCCGAACTATGAATACAAAATTTCGCAGATCTAGCACTTCAATGTTGACGCTGATTGATATTGATAATGGAATGATTGGTTAGTATTGATAAAACACTAAGATCATTTTGAACGCTTTGATTGTTCCGAAATAATTTTATTATCTCTGGCTATAAATTTCCTACTGTTAAGTTCATTTATGAATAAATAAGTTTCATCGTGTCATTCTTGCGCACCTGCTTAGTGACATAATAAAACTGATTTATCTAAAATTACATTTACGCGGTGAAGAAATTAGTCTGGAATAATGTCATAATTTCCCATGGTAGTGAAAGGTGGAACCTGTTTGGTTTCTCGAACAAGCAATCAATGGAAAAGTCTCCCTCATGCCCGCGTATGTGAGAATTAGCACGGAAATCGTAAAGAGACGCAGTAGTAATAACGCAAACTAAACGATGATACGGCACCGAGACCGACGCAGCGGATAACATTCAATTTACAATTCGCATTTCCCCGACGGCTGCATTTTGCAATGTGCGGCTATAACGACAAAGAGGGAGTGAGAGAGATAAACGGACATGTGGGCATGTCGGTGCGGCTATATTCTCCTATGCTTACGCATAACACGGTACACGCATGCATAGAAAACCTCCTATGGGAACCGACATGCGTTCGTATGCTTATCGTGTACGTGTTGCGTGTGTGTATGTATATGTACGTGTGCGCATATTGTTACGTATCGACGATTGAATTAAGTACAGCACGCGCGAGCTGCGGAGGAACGATTCGTACGCGGCGATTGTTCTCTTCCTAATTCAATCGCGGAGAAAGAAGCATCGACGGCATAAAAACTGCACTCGAATTGCAAAAACTGTTAAATCGAATTTTCGGCTCTCGCCGATATTTCCTTTACCATCGTTATTACCATTGCGAAAGTTGTCGATAAAATAAAGCTATCCCGATACTTTGTGCACTGAAATTGTGCCTCGCGGGCTGATTTACCAAAGAGCACTAATTCCGCAATATTGCGGGAATATCACGATACAGATAGGATTCCATTGTACACAATGATGGAAGCGTTTAATGAAAAATTTCTATTAACGATTCATATTACTTTTCCATTATTAACAGCGTATCCTCTCTATGTCCATTAATAAAAGCGTAATGCCAACAGGTGGATAGATCTGACGCGTAAGTCGGATTAAAATGAAAAAATTTGCGCGTCAGGGGGGGGGGGGAGGGGGAGGGGAAATGCAATAATTGGGTATAAAGATAAACGTCAGTCGGCAATCACGCAAATTAGTAAATTGAAACGAGAGATTCAAGCGAGATTTTAAAATCCGATTCATATGTTTTTCTTTACTCGTTGTCGTTGAATTAGGTTCTTGCTGATGCCGCTTTGCTTTGATAACGCCGCATATGAATCACGTTTGTTAATTCATCACATTGTTAACTCAATGCAACGGTATCGCAGATGCGGCGATAAACCCAATCGAAAATCGCGACGAGATTTCGGATGCATCATCGTTACAAGAGGTACAAGCGTAATCGCCGGAGAGGCGCCTTACGTTTCGGAAAACGCACATCGGTGCAGGAAACTTGGTAGCGCGGAAGACACAGACGAGAGCATAGGTAGCTTTTCGCTCTGCAGCCATTCGCGGCGCTAGGAATCCAATAATTGATCGAACCGGATATATACCAACACTTTTAGTTGCCGGATGCATCCGCGCGCGGACCTACCCACTCTGCTTCGTCTACGTTTCTCGGAAAAACAAGAGGCACCGAAGAAGCACGAACTCGCCGTAGATTTATGAAAGCAGCAGCTTCGATTTTGGTCTCTCTCTCTCTCTCTCTCTTTTTCCATCTCCCCTCAGACCGATACATTCGAAGTCGTCGTCGATAGCGAACTGATATTTGTCTTGCAGACAATCGACGAAAAATGCTTACCGATTCTGCTATGAATATTCGTTTCATTCAAAAGAAGTAACAATAGCTCTGTATGATTCTCGATGTAAATCATGGGAATACAGTATGTATTGCTACGATTTATGCAGTGGATAAAATATATAAAATATAAATATGTCATTAACAGTTAAAATATTACTCCCGTCGCTTAAGTACACTTTTCAGCACGGGGAAAAATATCTCATCTTCTTTATTTGTCCTGTTTTATGAATATGTATATTATTATAATACATTTCCGATAACTAACACGAAGTTTTAAATAAAAGATTCGCTCATGTCAAAAACGCGTATCTAGAAGTTTTATTATAAATAGAGAAGTAGAAACGACTTCTTAAGAAATAATTTGTTACAAATTATTCTTTAACAAGTCTGTAAAATATATCACGTGCAACGCGGTAATAAAACCCTTTTTATAAAATGGTAAGTAAAACCTCGTTAAAATGCAGAATATCCCATTTTTCACCGATAAGAACACGCAAGATACGCGCATCGATTTTGCAGGCGCGAAAAGATTTAAAGCATGCGTGCAAGAAATGTCGTAAATCTCGGCACAGTACGAAACGATTCTCTAACGAGAAGGCAGCACATATACGCACTCGGTACAGCTGCACATACGACCATACAGCAGCATAGTGTAGTTGCGAAGCACCCTGTAAACGTCAACCGCCGCAGATAAAGAAGACATTCCACGGCGATCACAGTCAGCGATGAACGGCGTCGTTAAAAGAATGGGGAGCATGGATCTTGGCGGAAAATACCGCTCGTGGATGAATAGAAAATTCAGGTCGCAAGGCGGGAATACAGGAGGCACCAAAGCAAGTGCGGTATCGGACAGCACCATTTTTAAACGATACGATGCATATCGACGAAGCTTTTGATAAAAACCGGCTCGCGCCTGATTGTGCCACGTTAAACCGAGGCTCGATATCGCTTTTAAATCATTAGTCACGTCCGCCGCGGGTGGCATGGATTATCGTAGAACAATATTGATCGTGCGGGGACCCTTTTAATCCGCCACGCGCCAGAGACAATATTGCTAAACGCTTTCGTCTCAAGAGTCGCGCGTGAGATTCTCGGCCAATTTCGCTGATAAGCGTCTTTGCGCCGAATGCCGGCAATGAATCTTGGCTCGGTGTGTTACGGCGTAGTTCTAAGATTAACATTGATTTAAATTACAAATTTAACTACCCCCGGATTTCCCTCCCTCGCGCCCGTACCCGTGGTTTGAAACACGCGCAGGCATTCTGGGTCAACTAGAAGAAGACTGGTAGGTGAGATGGTAGTTAAAATGGACGAACTACTTAAAACGATCTCCCTCTATCTCATCCCTCGTCACGCTCTCTTTCTTTCTCTCTCCCATCGTCTAAAGGAGAGTGATAACTCTACCGTGATGAGATTGTTCGAATAGTTTCCCGCGCGCGGATACGCCAAAACATTAATTCCGATAATAGCATTAACTACACACCACCGCGGATCTTCGACTCTCGGCCCTCTCTTCCTCTTTTTTTTTTCGTTTTCATGAGATTTCTGACAAGCGCGAGAGATGGTTCAATTTATCGCAAACGATTTGACTTTTAAAGGAGTTCATCGAAATTTCTATTTCTCCGCGACGAGAAAACTCATAGCTTTCTTTCTTTCCGTCCCACCCTGGAAATTTCCTGGTACTTAACTGACTCAAGAAAGCATTAATATGGATATTGATTTAATCGCTGTATTCATCGAAGTTTCGCGTCGTTGTAAAATACCGCTTTATGTTCAAACTTGCGGTACTTTAGTGCAAAATGATACAATCTTATTTGCATCCTGCGCCAAGCATAGCAGAATGTTTAAAATAAAAAAGTTTAATGCTATCTCAGATAAAACGTCACATAATCTAAAAGTAATTGTTAAAGATTATATTTTAATCGATTTTCCAGAAAAGCAATCGATTCTCTATTTTTAAATCAATACAGGATGATATCAATAACTTATATTAATAGATTGGCGTTTGCCGATACTTTAGAAGAGTTGTTACTCGTATCTGTGAAGATGATAGTAATGACATTATGTAATCGTGAAAATCTATTTATTCAGAATATCTGAGACATACAAAATTACCTTTCTGACTGTCGATATCGTAAATGACATTTCTCGACAATGAAAAATACATAAAATACCATCATGAAAACCGCTATCCGAAATGCGGTGTGGTAATAATATAATTTCATAAATCTCTTTAGAGTTATAAACGTCAAATCGTAACGAATAAAGCTTATTAAAACACATTAAATTGTTTTTTTCTTCTTTGTCACGTTACGAGAGTTACCAAAAATTTTGAACAATTTAGGTCGCATAAATAACAGAAAAAACTTGCTTCTTTGAGACTTAACTCCAAGAAGAAAGTCTTTTGCACCCCAAGTCCTTTTTCAGCAAAAAGACACAAATGCCAAGCGGAATCGTGGCGCCCTTCCGAATGATCATGAAGTAACTCCCCTAATCGTGACGAAACATCATTCGACAATAACCGTCGAGCATACTCGCAATTATATCCGTAACGAGATAACAGAGAAACGGAGAGAGAACAGGGAACTGTTGAATGGCAGACGTGCTGTTTCGGTTATTATCACGGAATTTGCTGACACACAACCGCACGCGTCTACGTGCGTACTATGCATACACGCACGCACGTTTGTCATCGTCACAACGTGCATCGATGATCACGTGGTTTCCCCAACGTTATCAGCCGTTTTCTCTGTCAGGTTCATAAATGCTAATAATAATTCGACGCTAATAATTCTGAAATAGCCAAGTTTGTTGCTAAATTAAAAAAATATGTAAAAGCATTTGGAATATTCAATTTCATTCCAAAGTAACATTGTACTGTAAGACAAAACAGTATAATAGAATTAAGCTTCTTATAGTTGACTCAGTCAACATCTGCAAGATTTATCTTAATTTATCTTAATTTCACATCAAGCAGTCATTTTCTATCGTCAATTTCCTTTTCTCTCACTCTCTCTTTTCTAATTTTCTTTATTCCTTAATATAATACCTTAATATATCACTTCCTTATTTCTTAATAATCTCAACATTTTCGCAGGACAAAGGAGAGATTTCACGTGTTGATCCACATGACAATGCAACACGCGGTACAGCGAGCAGAATACCAAACATCGGCTTTTGTCCCTCGCATTTTACGCGACGTTCCGTCGAGTCGCGGCCCAGACGAGGGCGCGTAGTTGGGCGGTTAATTAAGAAAAAGAGACGGCCGAGCGCCAACGCGACGGCAGCCGCGCCGGGGCTTTAATTAAATTAACGCGCGATAAATTCGAAAGACGAATTCTCAGCGCCGAGGATGTACATATCTCCGTTCCTCCTCCGCAACGCGGACTACCTCGAGAAGTCCTCCCGACGTCGGCGTTTGGGAGATTAGAAGCGAGATTAGGGAGATCGTCGTGTCGGGAATGGGCGCGAAACCGGCGATAAATCCTACTTCGATCTTATCGATGCTTTCTTTCCGCAGGCTCGAAGTCGGCCGACGTTAAAGGACGTTTTCTGACCGTCGAGCGCACACGTTTCTGGAGTAATTACGGCTTAAACCGCGAGATTCTCCTCGAGATTGATGTGTTAATTACTTTCAATTTGGAAATCCGACATTGATTAGATGTTAGATGTACCGATACGCGCGCACACATGCGTCTTTTTATTATATTGAAATACTGGCGTTACACGTTAAGCCGATCTCTCTCACGTCTCCGAAAATTCTATTCAATTTATTAATCATTAAAATTTAAATTAAAAATACACGAATCTCGATAAATTTGCCACAGGCATATTTGCCAACGCAGATAATATGTCCTCGTGTCACCATTACCGTTAAATCATCCCTATAAATTTACATTAATGTACGAATCTGTTTTGTAAGTCTGCCAACATTCTTTATAAATAGCAGATATTCCCAGTATAGATTCCTTCGTCAAATATTAGGCATATGCAATTAACAAAGATCTGATTAATAATTACATAACACCGCAGGCATTCATGCAGCATGCGATTGTCTGCGTCAACTTCCGTAGGTAGAACTCCGAGCTGGAAATTGCTCGTTTGATTCGTATGCACAGAATCCACTCTCTTCCGCCTCCGTCAGACTAGCTCGATCAAAAGGATTTATGAACCACGCTGGGTAGCGTGCAGAACCACAAAACCTGTTTTACAGAGAGACATTTACGAGGATATCGAACGAGACGGATATCGAGTCGCCGCGATTTCCCACGAGCGAAATGTAAAAATAGGCGGCAGAAAAAAAGGATAGCCCGACGGGAATCTGATCTGCTGCCCTGCCGCTAACAAAATGGATCGATTTTATGGACACTTGTGCATCCAGTTCCCCCCTTCCGCCCCTCGCTATAAGTTCTCTCGCGCACGGCACAGACAGGATTAATTTACATCCTCTGTCGCGGCAGCCATTAACTTTGAGCAAGTCTCGTCACGAACTTCCTTAACGTAATTTTAATAGACACTACGTGTAACTGTGACCAAAATTTCAGGGACTTCCCGAATGATGTATTTAGCGTCTTGCCGATCATATCTTACGCAACTTCGGTGCACACAAGTTTACGAGTAAACTACTGTCCTTTGCATTGTAACGCACATCTGTTTGCGCCATCCTTTTTTTAATCACTTTTCTTCTTACTCCTGCTTAACTGTCTTAGTTAGTCTTAGCAAAAATGTATTTAAGGGCACTGCAATTTTTCGTCAAATTCCGAAGCGTAATGCGATCGAAATAAATTTGGTGGTACCATCGTCCGGCGTGTGGAAACGCCCCCGCGGTGAAATGAAACGTCGTTGTATGGGGCGAAAAAAAGGCATCGCTGCCTCGTTTACATTCAGAGCGCATTCTCCGAGATCGAAACAACCCGTCGGAGAGGGTTTACGCGCGCCGCAAAACCGACATTGCCTAAAAATAAACATAATCCGCTTTGTACGGATACGTGCAGGCGATACCGCGCATCGGGATCGTCGATTCGCCGCGATTTCCCACGAGGTGCTGGGGAGGGTCCGGGGGGTACACGGCGGGTAAGAAGAAAAAAGGGCACACCGAAGAAAAGATCGATCGCCCGGCAGATTTAGCGGATCCATCGCCAGGGATATGCAAAACAGTCGCGAGACACGCCGCTCGACCTTCGTTTCATCGGCCTCCCTCTGCCTTCATTTCTTTTCCTCTCGTCGCTCGCTCGCTCGTTCTTTTACACGCCCCGTGCGGCATTTCTTTCTTTCCCATCCCCTTCTTCTCTTTCCCTTGACGTTTCGGTACCGCATGGGCGGATAGAGTAGGTGCACTCCCGACGGCGATTTTTGCGCGACGGAAACCGCTATTTCAGCCCCGTCTGAGTTGAATTGCCGCTCCCGCGAGGGGTGAGCGCGAATGGCGGCGCGGGGACCAACCGACCGACCGACCGATGAACGTCGTCGCGACGGGGTTACAGCAGGGTGGAAACGACGACGACAAGAAACGGACGGAAAACGTATCGCCCCACGGTGGAGATTCTCGCCCGCCCCCGAAGGTAGCCTTGAACTTTGCCCCAAGCGGTCGTCCGTCTTGCGCGAATTCCGAACCGTCTGATTGATAACGGGCCGATCGATCAACCGTTCGAACGTTGGCGGTTCGCGCACACGTGCTTGCCGTCATGTATCATCGGCATAAACATATTGTCGCGTATACTGCATATAGTCGCAGTCGTTAGGGAGAAAATCGGGATTGGGTGGACGGTAGAGAGAGGGGGACAAACATATGGATGTGTCGGGCGGAATTTACATGCGATGCTGTTGTAAACGATCGCGCGGTCCTCGAGTTGATGTAACGGTAGATCATGCGAGCTCGACCTCTGGCGAAAGCAACCCCCGACCAGGCCTTCCTCAATCCCTTCCGATAACGATTATCGATCAGTGGCGGACTACTCAATAGGTGTGCATGAAACGCGCGCTTTTATAAAGCGCAATGGATATACGTAGGCATGTGCACCAAATCCGCTATTCAATATCGAACCACGACTCACGAAGCGATACGTATTCCTTATTTCTTCTATTTTTTTTTCTTTCCTTTTTTCTCTTCCTTCCGGACTAAGCCGGAATATGGTCGAGCGAAACGATACGCGCGCGAGACACGTTGATTCGCTCGCTCTCCGCGGCGTTCTATAATTTCCGCGCGTATACGAAGCGTCAAATGAGAATTGGAAATATCACTCTCTGTTTCGAGCGCGCGGGCAGGGGATGAAACTTCGATAATACGCGCGCTGCTCGCGGAAAACCCTTTTCCCGATCCTGACGTGAGATTTCAAAGCGCACGTTGGCAAGATTAACTTAAATATTGAATCAATAGACCGGCGATATAAAATTTGCGTTTCGTTCTGTGGCTTGATTAATGAAAATAGCCGAAGGAACTGGATTAATTTGATGATGAAGCACCAGAAGCACCGGAAATCGAAATATTCTTTCGTGAAAAGACATTTGCAATTTCAAATTTTATGAGTGTAATATTAGATGTACATATATATTACACTGATTAAGAAGTCGCTCTTACAAGGGAAGGTTTTTAGGTGTTACACTCGGATTTCAAAAATTTTGTGCATGCAGGTAGGGAGGTCCCCAAATAGAAGAAAAAAATAAAAGTAGCGGCCCAAATGCATATTTGCGCGCTACGTGCGCAATTTTCGATGTTAGGTTAATTACTCAAAAATGTTATTTCCAATCGAATTCTTTACATTTTTTATTTCACCTAATGCACATTTATATTGCTTTGAATAATTTTGTGTGTATGTGTGTGCGTGTGTGTACTTGTGTGTGTTTAGAAAATACGAGCGTCTAATGTAATCTCGTGCTGCGCGAGCACAGTGCGTATAAAAGGCCCATTGCTCAAAAATGGTATTTGCATCGTAACTTTTTTAATTTTTTACTGCAACTGCCAATGCACACAATTTGGAATAATTGTACATCGCGCAAATCGTAGTTTGCTCTTTCTGCGTGATTTATTGTATGCGACTTTAAATAGATTTGATCAGAATCCATAACGAGGACATAAAAGATCTGGTCAAGGGAGGTTTTTAATTCTTTCAGTTTTAATTTTGGTTTTGATTTCTTTTTAAAGCGTTGTGCATTAGGTGAAATAAAAAATGTAAAGAATTCGATTGGAAATAGCATTTTTGAGTAATTAACCTAACATCGAAAATTGCGCACATAGCGCGCAAATATGCATTTGGGCCGCCACTTTTATAATTTTTCTTCTATTCGGGGACCTCCCTACCTGAATACAAAAAATTTTTGAAATCCGAGTGTAACACCTAAAAACCTTTCCTTGTTAGAGCGATTGATCTGGATGTTCTATTATTTATAAATGATAGAAAGAAAGTTGCAAATCTAATTTTAATTGGAAAAATGCTCGTTTTCATAATTCCTGAACAGAACTCTTCATGAATGAAATTCCTCGTATCGTATGCTCAAAATAACTCACGTTTCGGAAGAGAAGTAAAACAGTCCGATCAAAATCTCGAGCAAAACTAGAGAAAGCATGTCGATCGCGAGAAAGGATTAGCTACGCCGATTCGAGTTTTACGGCTGAACGCGCGGTGATATATCTACTATCTATCCGGAGAGCAGAGCGCTAAGAGCGCTACAGTTACGACTTTCGGTGCATCGATATCCAATGTATGTCCAGGAATAGGTCGGATCACGGATCAGTTACTGAAAAGCACGGATCAATCCGCCTACGAGCGAAAACTTCATGCATGACCGAATTTTCAAACACGCTGCATGACTCGTTTCCACTCGTAATAGTTGACTGATGATGTAATTATAAATTGCATGAGCCATCATTTGAAAATAAAATTATCCGAAAATTGTATGAATCATTATTTAAAAACAAAATCATTTGAAAATTATTGCAAAATAACCCATTATCCACAATTCCTGTGTTCCAGTTTCGCTGTCTCATGTTGGCCCACATAAGGCGCACAATCGTTTCATATTTAAGTAAACGGTCACTAGCACCCACGTCACAATGGCCCATCTTCTTCCCCAGACTCGTATTATTTCAGCATCCTCCGGGGAAAAAGCGAAACTTATAAAACGATTATGAGCGAGGGAAACGGCAACGGGGATCGGAGGAGGTGCCATACCGTCGCGGCGAGGAAGGAAGGCAGATGAGATAGAGAACAACGCTCGGTTATACGTGACTACGGCAAGCGCGGCGTGTCTATGGAAGGTCGGTGCGCCGCACCTAGGCGCCGCCGCTACTCGGAAAGTACAGTGGCAGTAATGGTCTAGTAAATCACATTATATTGTTTCTTAAGGGGGGTTAGGGAAGAGGGTGTGGCGCCCGAGGTCCGCCGTAAGAGAGCACGAAGGGAGAGCACCCGAGTTCTACTCTGTCCTCTCTCTCTTTCATCCTTCCGTCTTCCTCTTTCTCACCTACACGTTGTCTGAGAGTCGCGGGAAAGCGGCGGCTCCTCTCCTCTCCGCAAACCGGAGCCACGGAGATTGCGGAATAAACACGTATACACGTTTCCGCAACAATACGTACGATACATGGCATCCTCCGTATACGACGATGACATGTCCGAGAATACGTGGACATTCCGCCGCTCTTCTCTCGCGTTACGGTCCGGTATCTTTACGCTGAACGCGCGAATCTTATGGAATTCTCGTAAACCATGCTTCTCGTAGAAAGACTATCTAAGCTGGACACTAACGAGACGTTGAATCGAATGAGATTGCGAAATGTATCTTGCTAGCTGTAAAACTCGCATCGTTATTCATCTTTGAGAGGGATTTACTCTTGCAAGAAATGTAAGTGTTCATGCGTTCATAAACAGTATCACACTATACATGTACGTAATTAGCGCATAATTTAAAAATTACTCTGCGATAAGGATCGATTTATAATATATTAAAACGTTTGAAAATTAAGGTATCAATTGTATACCGCGCGGATTTTATTTTGTTACGCAGGCATCAATTCCATAATTGTCTCTTGTCCCTATCATTTAATGGAGTGGCATCTTTTATTTTTTAAAAGAGGAGTGACAAGAGATATATCCTTGTAAGATCCTCCTATTATTACGAAGAGTGACTCAATATGAATACTGCGGTTTGATATAAAAGAAGAGTACTGGCCAACCGTAAACGTTTACCAAGGTAAAAGTACATTGTACACCATCTTTTAAGACTGGCTGCTCCTCTTTCTTTTGGCGTCGAGTGGCGAGATTGCATCAGAAAGACACACCCCACATGAAGGGAGAAATGTTAATACAAATGCAAATAAAAAAAATAAGAAGACCAAAAGATGAGATGTAGCGGAAAAGAATTCTTGAAGGCAATTCTAAATTTAATAAAACATTTATGTGAAACATATATAACCATTTTCCCTTCGAATGCATGATATTATTTAAAAAATCTTTAAAAATTATTTAAAAATAAAAATTCAAGATAAATCTATTTAAAAAACATTGCATGGAAAAAATATATATTGTTGCGAAATGGTTTGGATATATATTAAAAGAATAATGATTTTTACAAAATAAATACGTTATAAAATAATTGCATGATGAATAAAATACAAAGCGCAAAAAGCTATCTCTTGCAAGTTTCGTGCTGATCACCGGAGTTTCGAAAAAAGCATACAGGTACAGCGAAGGCTCCCGTGATGGTAACGGAAACCGTAAGCGTTTACCAAGGCGAAGGCGTTCGCCGTATCCCCATACCCATCCTTAGGTGGGATAGCCGGTGCGCATTACCTTCCCACGTTGAAAAGTGGTGAGCAGATTGCAAGAGAAAAGGGATATCGTATCCGAGAGCTGCGCCGTCGACGGAGAAAAGAGAAAAAGGGAACGAACAACGAACGGAACTTGAAAAGGGCGCAGATAAGGAGGTGAAAAGGAGGAAATGTCCACTAACAAGTGGAAACGGCAAGAGGAACGAAAAAAGGAATGCAATGCGAAGGGGAGAGGAAATAGAAGGAAGAAGGACAAGGAGGAGGAAGAGGAGAACGCGATCTTGAACCAAGGGAGTATATCTCGAGGTGCGAAAAAGAGGAGGCGAGGTCCAGGGACGTTTATCGGACGAGATGAGAGATAGGTCTCCGCCGGGAGATAAGACAGATTTCCTAGCCGCGATCTTCTCTCAACTCTCATTTCATAAGAGCGAAAATATTCCGCGAAGGCGTTACTTTCGTAGCGTCTGTCGGCAATAAAACGTAAAACGCCTTTGAAACTGCGCGCACCGGCCGCTTCTCTCTCTCTCTCTCTCTCTCTCTCACGTCGCCGGTGCAGCACTTGGCACGGAGTGAAAGAGAACGGCAATTCCTCGATGCAATGGGGCAACCGTAAACGTTTACCAAGGTAAAGGCCCTCGTTGTAGAATCTTCTCTCGACGGTGGTAGTAACGGAACGCGCCCCATTGCCCCAGCCCCGGTCGAGTTGAGGGAGACATTCGAGACGCGGAAAGCAGAAAAGGAAGAAATAACACGGGATATGGATCTAATGAAAGAGGCGAAGATAAGAGACGGCGCAAGGAGGCGAACAAACATTCGACGGAAGTGGCAAAGACAAAGAAGAAAGAGTCGTACGTAAATAACATGGAAAGAGCAGAAATTCGAAAAGAGACCACGAGGACAAGAACGCGAGAATAAGAGGAAAGAACAAGATAAAACACGGGAAAGCACGAAATAACACGAGATCTGGATCTAATAAAAGAAGCGAAGACAAGAGAGAAAATTTGGAAGAATGAAATAACATTCTCTAGGAAGTACGTGCTCGTTAGTGTTCCTGTATACAAGAAACCACAAAAGGAAATCTGAATAATGTAATGTAGAAAGCGAGACACGAGAAAAAGTGAGAAAGAACACCGTGTAGACGGAGAGCGATAAACCGCGCAAAAGAAGCGGGTGCGAAATAAGGGACGGTGTAGTTTTCTTCGTCGGAGGACCGATGACAATCCCTCCG